>NC_060165.1:18689746-18806860 GCF_021292245.1 Micropterus dolomieu | reverse complement strand
AAAAAAAATATAATCCGAGCAGATTCAATAGGGACCTCGCACGGTCGTGCTCGGGCCCTAAAAATATAATCCGAGCAGATTCAATAGGGACCTCGCACGGTCGTGCTCGGGCCCTAAAAAAAAAGCAGCAATACTTGCAATTAGGATGAGAAAATTTAAAACAAAAAATCCACTTGATTCACAATGCATAATTGTTTGTCCAGTTTTAGGTTAATTATTAAGCTGCAGGTAGCTGTATGCTTAAAAGTGTGTGCATGTGTCTATGTTAGTGTCAGTCATCAAAGCAGAGGGAGAAGCAGGCTCGCTAGTGGAGCCTCAAAGAGGAAATGAGAAAAATAAACAGCCACTTCCTGTTCCTCTCTGGCCTGAAATCTCCAACACCCTGATCCCTCCTACCATTACCACCTCAGTAAGGAAAGACGAGCAATACCCCACTTCCTCCCCCAGTTATCGGGCCAGAAAAACATGCAGCTCAGAAGCATCCACTTTTACTTTCCTTCAAACAACCTGAATAAGACAAAACGGTGTATGGATGCAAAATTTAAGCAAACTTTTTTTTCGATGGTTATCAGCTGCTTAAAATTATGTCCCAGAGATGACACATAATTGGCACATTTTCAGTTTGATATACTTTTGATTGCTGTAACTTATAAATATAAAATCAGTTAATTGATAACGAAGTACAATGTATGGACCATGGCTTGTTTTATTTTCACAACAAGATGTGTATAAACACTTGGGGCCTAGATCCTGAGGATAGTAAGTTGACCGTTTTTTTAATGCTGCATTCTAATGAGTTTTTAGGTCTCTATACAGCTGCCTGAGTGGCTGTGGTTAATTATTCATTTAACAGTCTATTAACATCTCAGCTTGATTGGATTCAGTGACCGGACATTTATGCTCCATATAACATGGAGATAAAATTCAGTTACCTCACTTTGGTGAACAAAAGAATCATTATTCTCTACCACTACCCTAGTTCAATCTGTTAAATAGAATTAGTTGATGTCCAGTTGATATTTTTAATTAAAAAGAGTATAATAATTCTCATGAGAATTAACCATTTGTTGATAATATTTAGTATGGCACCAGCAGGAAACGCTGATTTCAATAGGCATCTTCATCTTCTTTCACTAGATAGTCAGTTGATTTTTTATTGTCCAGTGAGGAACATTTGCAACAAGGTTTAAGACCATTTAGAATTATTTAAAGCATGAAAAACAGATATACTATCAGAAAAAAACCACTGCCTTATAGCTGACACAGAGGCCATACTTATAAATGGCCATTTGAATCACAAGCTGAAGTAATCAGTCTGTCAAGACAGAGGCCCATTTACTGACACTGCTATTTATCTGCAGGAAGAATATCACTCACATGCACTTACTCACAAGAACACTAATGGTGTAACATCACAGCAAAGAGCAGGTTCATTCAATCTCATGGCCACTCATGGATCAGGGGCAATAAAAATCAATGCCAATCAAGTGCAAAGGAAGAGCTTGATAGTTAGAAATGCAGCAAGATATTAGCACATTGTGCTATTAGCTTAAAAGCCATTGTTCTTTCACTAACAGAGCTGTACGGAATAAAGTCAAAGCTTCATTCATGATGTCAACATCTGAATTCGAAATAAACACTTCAATGCTGCAATTTTTTCCCCTATTCATTCTGTACCTGGTAATTCTACACAGTTGCAGATAAAGATTTGACTACACTAATAATATTAGTATTATACTATTATACCGTATTGCACTACTGTGGATTTAGATTCTGGTGGCGGCTGCGAAACATTCTGCTTCAATCCATATTTGTTGGCGTACGCACCTGTATTAACGGAGCGGTGTAGTAGTAATCTAGTTCCAAAAATTACATTTATATATGACCACAACAAAAAAAAAAAAATCTATTTCGGCTCTAACACCATATTCATTAAAGAAAGTTGATTAATAAAAAAAAAAAAAAAAAAGACTAACTCATTTAATCCAGTGAATCACTTTATTCAAATTGAGGATTTACATTTTTAAGGGCATTAACATTTGAAGAGTCATTCGAAAATCTCATAAGCTTTAAATGTACAAAATGAATGACATTCAGTACAGCACATAGAACATTATTTTTTCTCGTGATATGAGTATATCATTTATTTATACTGTCAAATTAGCGACACGGTAATCATAACATGATTTATTTTTTTTTAAATGCAGTAAGCTATTCTGTGACTGGCGGAAGCAACAGTGAGCAATAACATTCCCCAACAGAGAACGCAAGGATATCGTGTTATGTATCTCCTGGCTTTACAATAACACAAAGTGTAGATTGTGTATAATGGGCCAATCACCATGTTCACCCCTTCTGTTCCTCATTTCGTCAGCTGAAGATGCAGCCATTTTGAGAATAAAAGGGAAAGAATGTAACCTCACCCTTCCACTGACAACAAATAAGACATGTGCTCTATGCCTTAATTGTACTTGCTGTTCTGGAAGACAATGAAGAATTCAGTCTCCGGGTCCAGGTGTTTTCAGTTCAAAAACAGCTCATAAAAAACACTCAGTGTGAGGCATGTGACTGCCGCCAAGCAAACAACAGCGGCATGGCTTCAAGAAGACCTGGCTTTAAGTAGAAGACAGACACTTTGTGCCACGGGGTGGGGGAAAAAGACAAGCTGCAGTCATCTCGCAAACATTTCACAGCAGCTGAATACTATGCACAGCTTGGAAAAGTCGGGGCAGGCCGAAAAGTGAGTGGTGGGCATTAATCTGTTAACGCACCTGGCAAGTTAATTTACAAAACTTTTTTACACAAAAGTCTCAACAGGTAATTCATCTTGCATGTCCTCTCAAACAGTTCCACGATGCAACAATAACAGCAACAAACTTATGTATGGGTGAGAAATACTCAAAGAAGCCCACACTGACATCAGGAAGGAAGCGACACATCATGGCATCCTTTGGTTTGAAATAAACTTCTCATTCCTATAGATACTATACTACCATGTTAAGGCAATTACACTAGGCTAAAATGTTAAGTGAGACATCCAACCCTGTGCCACACGAAACACGCCCTTTTGGGCAAGGTCAAGTCTGTGTTCGTAGCCTTGCCGTCAAATCAGCAAAACTCATATACGTGGCAGTAAATTTACTTTACTGAGGAATTCTTCTCACGACCCCATGTGAACCAGTTCCAACCTGCAGCAACGCTCATCTTAAACACTTCAGAGAAGCCTCACCGTTCCAGATCCTCTGGTGGGGATGCCTCTGGCATTTTATCCCCGCTATGCATTACCAAAGAGTTGGGATGCATCGGAGCCATCCAGACCACAATACTGAGCCATGCACGTTTTAAAGGAAATCTATACTATAGTCCTTTCTTTGTTTCACGTTTAATCTTACACAGTAGCTTTCTCTTTTCAAATCATACATGTTATAATGGCACAGGAAACAACACTGACGTGTCACAATCGGCAGATGACCTGGCATGTTGCAAAGCATTGGCGCGCAAACACCACAGGGACTTCCTGCTGTTGATTACGGGGTTGGTAGGAGGCTGAATGAAACAGTGAGCAAGGCCAGCTTGACAAAGAGAGACCTGCCAATTATACACAGGTAAAATATACATGTTCTGGGGCTCCAATTCTAAAACTGACGCCAGTCATCAAGCATGCTGAGGTTATAATAGCGCTGCAGTGATTCAGAGTGAAATTCAGCATTGCACCAGATGACCTATACTTCAATGTAAGAAGTTAAACTGAGGGTGTCATGTTTATCTCATACCATTGCAGCAGTACAACTACACTCATTCAAGACACCCAAAGCAGCCCAACAGGACTTGACACCCATGACAATGGTGCTTGTTGTGTACAAGTTCACACATTTTAAAACCTTCAGTACTTGTCACCCACTGTGCAAATAACAGCTGCTCGATGATTTTTAAAATGGAAATGTGGTGGTACTGGCAGAAAATGTAATAAGACATTCCTTAATCAAACTGCACTGTCCATCTAGTCCTGTTTCTGCAGTAGTGTTAAGTTTGGTTGGCTTTAATCCATATTGATCTAGACATGCTTTCTTTCTTGTATTCCTAATGTAGCTCCTGACATCTGTTTGAACTCAGTTGATAGGTTACAGTTTACTTCTGCATGATCTGTTTTATTTCATGTGGTGTATAATTTCATGATGCAATAATATTTCCCCTATCGTACCCTCAAGGCTGCGATGCATTTGAGAAACTGATCATTCATCAAAAATGATGAATAATGGCAACAACAGACTATTTAAGAATAAAATCTAATTAAATTATAATTAGTCTCTTGTATGCAGTGAACAGAACCAAATTACACGAGTCAGTGTAGACTTATGCTTTTAGACGAGGTTTAGAAATATCAAACAAAGATGTGTTATTAACAAAGATCAATCACAAACTCATAACACAAGCAGCAAATGGGTCTAAATATTTGCCACAACTAATTACCAAAACACGATAACAGCTAACCACATTCAAGGAGGGTTGGTAGTTTACTACTGAAGCTAGACAGAGAACAATAAAATCTAGACTGTCCATGAATTATTAAGTTGCATCTTAATGTATTCTGCAATATGTTAGAAATGCATGAGTGACTAGCTGCTACTGTACAATGCCCTTAAACAATAACAAAGAACCTTGAAGCTTTGTGCAAGCTTTTGAAAGAAAAGTGATGTGAAAGCAGACTTCTTCTAAAATAAGCAATGGACATCAAATGCCTGCAGACAGTATGGGCATTAACTGCTGGGCACAAAGATCCTGTGAAGGCCTAAATAATGGAATATAAAAATCCAACAATATATTTTCATTTCATGAAGCAATCATTTTAATGTAGTTTCCTTTTACTGTGTCGGCTTTAAAGCCTACCAACTGGCCAATAACTAATAACTAGTTTCATGATAGAAGCAAGACCACCACTTCTCTGCATGGATCCAACAAAAGAAATAGGCATGCAGGTTCTACATGCAATGGTCGAACTCATCAGATCCTGCTGCCAATATAGCTGTGTCTAAAGAATAGGTTATTTATACAACACAAATAATTAATAACACTTGAACAATGGACAAAATATTGAAAGAAAGGCTGCACTTCAAAGTCAAACTGAGTGATGTCACCTGGACCTTGATGTTCAACAATAAGTTAGTATAAAGTACTCGATCATGCTAATCTCTACAACAAAGATGCGATCAGTAAAGCTTCCCTTGAAAAGAGCATCCATCTCCCTCTTAAAGCTACCTGAAAGCAAAAGATTCAACCAGCGTTCAAAATGACCCCAGGATACTGAAACCTACATTTAAAGAGCATTGTTATATCATCTGGGCTCATATTCCTAGGTTTTGGGCTATGTGCTGTACATGTCAAACCCAACAAGCTGCTGAAAAACTGAAGACAGCATTGTATATAATATATCTCACCCTCAAAATATGTAATCCTTAGGAGTCTTTATGTAAAGGTCATCAGATCCGGGAGTTATTATACAGGTAGATCATCAAGCTAGAGCTCTGGGTAATTTCTGTGGATTAAGACTTTCTCAATAAATCACTAATCTGCATCTCTGTTGTGTAGGCAGGCAGGTGTGAGGAAGATCTACAATGCAACATGAGATGGCAGGATTTTCTTCCTCAGGCAGAAAGAGAGGAGGGAACTGGGTTCTGTTAGAGGATGCCCTGATGCCTTTATCAAGAGGACAGGGACATATCAAAAAGCATTTATTTTTTGCTGCACTCACTGGCCAAATGTGAGCCAGCTGAGAATCTCAGAGTAGGGGCTGTAGTGAGATCCATAGAAATTATGTAATGTGTTTTTATGCCTGATGTTGGTCTAGATGAAAAGAAACACAGCCACCTCGCCATCTTCTACCACATGCTCTGTAACTGTTCCATTACGAGATTCATGAAGTTGATTCTCATTTCAAACTGCTGAGCTCTGCCAAAGACTCTGTCTCTGTTCAGTCTGTTATGCAACACCCACACTGTACATGCAAATCCACCAACACAAATGACTAGCAACCTCGTTGTTGTCATGGAGACGGTGCAAGATAATATTCATCAACTTCAGGGACATAATGAGGGTGTGTAATGTCAACAGAGCGAAGGCATTGTAATACCCAACTCTGACATGTTAAGCTGAGCTGAAGCCTGTCACCCTGGTCCTGGGGATCAGCACAGGCCATGAACGCTAAAAGAGAAAAAGTTCAGGTGTGGGTCACTGTGGAGATTTTCTTGTGTGAAGGGACAAGTCCATGATACCTCCACACTAATTGCCTTGATGGAGCTCATTGGGCAACAGTCAGCTGGGCCTTGGCATTGTATGGGGAGAGGCAAGCAAGAGAGAATGACTTGAGGGGAGGGGTTTAGGTGACAGCTGAGGAATGTCTGCTCTGCTCTTTCTTTGCCATGGTTTCCAGCGACTGTCATGTAAGGAATGCACAGGCCAGGACGACAGGACTTGGAATGTTACCCTCTGAGACGAGTTTAGCCGAGGAGCTCGGGAATGTCCACTTGGACCCCTCGTTCACTTGTACATCCTCTGTACTGTCCACTTGAATTCATGCGATCTGCGTTTGGGCGAACCAATCTGTCTCAGTCAATCACATCGCGAAATGGAAATGTGGATGTGAAACTACAAATTCCATACAAAGTCGTACTCTCCACTCTGGTGTTCTTGTAAGTATCAAAAACTGGAAAATACCCGATTATCATTGGTAATTCTCTAAACCTCATCCTCAACAAAGTCCACACGTGCAAGACGGCCGGTTATGGTCTTCATCTTGAATCACGTCACACAGACAACATCATGTTATCATTAAGAGAAGAGGTTTACTGGTCCTTTCGCAACAAGTCATTTTTAAAGTGACAGACGGTCCATGACTCACATAAAGACCCGACCTCTAGCCTAATGTGAGATTAGGCCAGAGCTGTACTACAAAGCAGAGTTACAGACCCTGAGTCATACCCAAACTTAGTATCATCTCCTAAAACCCCGTTAGGAGAACTTGTGGCTGTGGTATTTATAACCCTCCACCGGTCACCAGCATTGGGAGTGATATTGCTGCACCCAGTGAGGAGTGAGCACCTCATGTAACAACATGACACACTACACAACAAAGCTAGAGGTCAGTGGAGTTTACTGCACACAATTTTTAGTGATGTATGCTTTTTCTAATGCAAAACTTGTTTCACAAAATCATGCCATGTTATGCTCTGGAGTTTACTGCATAAAACCAACACCGAAAGCATGACAAAGGCATCATGAAAGACACAAGATGACTTACTGTCCATCTCTTCTTCACATCATGTTAAACAAATCTGGAATTAGCAACATAACTCACTGTATCACCTTCTTCCACTCCTTTATTTGATCCCAAAATCCCAGGATCTCATGCAATACACACAAATACAGTTGCAGCAGTCTCTCCTCTCCAGAGATGGTTAGGTCTGGAGAGCGGCACTGCAAATTCTTTCCTCACTCAAGCTCATCCCTGGACATCAGCCCAATTAAAGGCAACATTTCCACCCAATGAGTTTGAACAGGGGGGCATGCTAATTCCAGATTTAATTATAGCAGATTCTGAGCGCAACTAATAGTTGACTTAACAACACCATTAATAAAGACAGAGACAAAATTCACACAAATAAAATCAATCAATCATCTTAATATAAAGCTAATAATCTATCTACGAAAACTTGCTTTTAAAACTTTTAATAGGTGTAACAAAGTCTTGGACAAACAGACCATGCAGCAAGGTTGTGCAGTGCTCAGGCTTACTAAGACTAGACATGTGGGCATGAGTAATGAGGTGACATCACTGGAAATCTATGCGACCATTAAACATTTTATACAAGAATTCCTTCATTAATCCTTAGAACATTTAAGCACTTGCTATCCAAACAAACAGGTGGAGAAAGCATCCTTGCTGATGCAATGAATGAAAATTCATGAAATGTATAAATGCTTATTTCCACCAGCAAACACTGGAACGCTTGTTCAGGATAAAGTACCTGTTGCCCTAGAGGTCTGAGGTACATACAAATAACTGTAATGTCCTGGATACATATCCAGAATGGACCTCAAATTCCATTCTTTAATGTTTACTACTTATCAAATACAGCAATTCCATGAGTATTAAAGACTGAAAAGAAGTCTGTTATTAATCTACAGCAGCTGATAGTGTTAACATAATGTAATTCATTTGCATTAGCAACAAATGTCATAGATGCAATAACTTTCTGTCTGAAATGAGCCCTATTGATATCTTCCAGGTATTATTTGTTTAACACTAAATGACAAAGAGATGAGGTCATATCTGGAGCACAGTAGAGAATGAAGAGAGTAGTAGTAATACAAATTTAACTTATAAACGATACTTATGTAAGCACAAATAACAATTAAGTAGTTCGAAATCAAAATTTCAGCAACAATCTGCTGTATGTAAGAGTACACATCATTAAATCCAACTTGTCCATGTCAGTGCTCTCCTTTCGCTAACTGCACCTACTAGCTACCTTACGATTTTAATAACTGTACTGGTGAACATTGTAAATCAGACATCTGCCGTGCTTGGTTTCAAAAACCCTCATACATAAAAAAAAGGTTGCAGTTGACGTGATTAACGACAGCCAACACGGGCTGCCATTTTCATTATTTGGTTAGAAAGCACAGAGGCTAGTAACGTTAAACGTAGCTGCCGTGGTTAGCGGGCAAATAATTAGCTTAGCACTGCTGACATGTCAGCCAAATAGAAAAGTAAATGGCACACTTATGTTTGTTATTAAAACCAAAAACGTCAAATTCAGGGGCAATAAGGTATCCGCTGACGTAGTCTCTCAAGCTAGCTAACGAATGAATTAAAAACAGCTAACGATGGCTAGCCTGTCCTGCAAATGTAGCGTTAGCATACATTCCGCACGGCTAACACAGCACTTAAATAATTTACCACTGTACCACATTTGAACTTATATGCCAAATACTGTTGTCAATAATGTGAATGTTACGTAAATGTGGTATACAGTTAAGGCCTTGCAAGGACATGATTAGCCTTCAACTGAATGACGACATGCATTTAACACCAGCTAGCTTCGGCTTCCCCTCCAGAGAGTAGTCGCAGTCGCGGTGGAGGGTTTATCAACAAAACGACTTATCCTGCTAGCCAGGTTGTAGCCACCGTTGTGGGATTCATTTTTTGCCTGGTTGAGTGTCTCAATCAATGGCAACATTTACGTTAAACTCCTAGCATAACTCGATCGTTGCACCCGACATTAGCTTTATCCAACAATATCGCTGAACCATAAACACTGATGTTTGTTCGACTTCAATGTAATTTACAACAACCCGACGTTATAATCTGAAATGCAGCAGTACAGCAATTAGACTGCGCCCACGACTGAGGCTATGGACTCAAGGCTAGTTTACTGGGGCAAAAAGTAGCCCAGAGAGTAAGTTAAAAGCTTTTTAACTTTGTTGTTTATGGTGGCTTCAACCTTGAGCGCTGCATGCAAAGTTAGCACTGTATTCCTGAACCAAGCCAGTGTGTTCATCTCTATCGTTAACTCTGCGTCGAATAGGTAGGGTGTGCTAACGTTGGGTAGGTAAACAACGGGATGAGAATGGCTTCCATTTGACAGGTGTTCCAGGACAAGCAGTTGCTAGCATAAAGCCTTACATTTGTGTCTAATGCTACTTTAAGTGTCAGCGACTGGCGGTAACACACATAGCAAGCTAACACAAACCTGGTGGAGGGCGGTGAGACCGTCAACATTGGCGTAGTTGATGTCAGCGCCCCGGTCAAGCATTCGGAGCACCTCCTCGGTATCGCCGCTTGAGCAGGCGGCCAGAAACACGGCGCCATCATCGAACTTCACCTTCGTCTTCTTCTTTTTCAGAATAGGAGGCTCCAGGTCCGTTTCCGAGCCCAGCCAGCGCTTTAACTGTTCATTCCTCTTCTGCTTGGCGTCCGCCATCTTCATCCCCCTCCTGTCTCGGGCTTCTTATCTTTCTCCGAGAGAGGATATACTTTATAGTGCCACTATCCCACAGCGCACTGGGGCGTGGGAAGGGAGGGCTGGGGAGGAGAAGGAGGAGGAGGGGGGAGCCGAGCGAGCAAGCGAGCGAGAGAGAGAGAGAGAGAGAGAGAGAGAGGGCGTCTGGATTGTTTTCCATAACCTCGCGAGAGCTGGAGCTCAGGAGCTGCAGTATAACGTCATCATCTACGGATTATGAGGGGAGAGTGAGCTGGGTAATCCCTTATAGATTGTGTACAGCAAATAAGACAAGTGTACTTGAAAATATTACATAACATTCAGATAGCTCACAAGCATTTCAGAGAAAGAACAACTGCTACATACAGCAGCAAGTATTTGTCCTATCTCTGCTCCATTTAATATGGTATAAAAAAATGTTTATTGTGATATTACTGAATAGAAGTCACAGCCCACCCTAAATTAAACCAAATAATTTATCACTACATCAGTGTATGTATCTTAAGCTACAAATATTAGCAAGCTATTAATATAGGGCACTCACTAATTCACAAAATCTCAAGGTCCAATTTACAAAAAAACACATTTCATAGCCTTTCTCAGAAGTTGCTCAGTAGTCATGGAAATGGTTCAGTTGTTGAAGATGTTGGACCAAATGTGTTTTTGTCAAGCTTCTCTTTCCACTTTCAACTATGAACATTGAAGCTCAATATGACGAATACTCAACTCTTCCATAACCACTGAAATTCATTAATACTTTACATTATATATATATATAAATTGAAGACAAAATAAGCTCTCAAACTATAAAGTGCTCAAAGGCATTATATATTTATTGTTGTTTGGTTTTTTTGTGATCGTTATAGAGTTATTATTTCCACCCCCTGAGTTGGAGTTAAGAAAGATATCAAGTTTTCAAACCAAAGTTTACTAATAATTAGAATATATTAACCTATCTGCAAAGTCCTATTATCAACCATGCAGTGTCTTGTGAATTTGTTCTAAATCATGTGTCAGTCAACAAAACTATTCAGCAACAAAAAAACAACAACAGAAAATCAGGCACTGTATGACAATATTAGGCATAGGGTGTTTTAAGGAAAACTACTCCAAAGAGAGACAAAAAAGGAAAACCATGTAGATAAAATAATGAATGGTAACACTCTACAAAAGTTAAATGGAGTATGAGGCCATTCATACATTACCTAAAGCACACACCCACCTGTATGTCCACCTGGTTATCCTGTGCCAGCAAAGGAACTGCTAACTCTATGGAACTCTTCAGTTTCCCAATTGGCCGGATCCAGTGATGCCCATGCTTCTGTACTTAATTGTGTATTTTCCACAGGTGGATAGTAAAAACCAAACATTATTAATATGACTATTGACAAATCAAAACTGTATTCCCATAATTTATTGCTGTTCTCATGCTGTTTTCCCATTCTTTCTGTAGTTTTCCAAGCTTATAGAGTTGAGGCGCATTTCTCTTCTATTTAAGTGCCTTTTTAAAAGATTGTATTATCACTTGTAGTGATTCATACAGAGGTGACCTTTACTTTTCACTTCAGGAAATGTCATTTAGTCATGCGAACTAAACAAACTTTCATTTTAGAGGGTTTTCCCCTTTCTTCCATAAATGAACACAACAAATGAAAATGCTAATCCAACCGTTCCATGTGTGACATATTGAGTTTACAACAAATAAAAACACTTGCTCACTGAGGGAAAATAAGATCCGTCTTACCACAAAGTTCCTGTAATGATTTGATGGGTAACACTTGAAGTGCTAGGAATGTCTAGTGGACTCAAGTACCGGGGTGGTCCAACTCAAATCTGGAGTAAAAACAAGGTGGCCAGGCATAAAGTGTTTTTTTTATTTTGGCACTGCCATGTGTTATTGTTGGCAGACACCCATGTGTAATCAGCAGGGGGTGCGGTATTGCCTCCTCGTACGCAAGTTGTGGTTGTGAAGCATGCAGCCACTTTTTACTCTAAGGTGTCATTACAGATGATAATGATGTTATTTTGGGGAAAACGAAAATGATGTTGCTTTTGTTTGATTAGATACCACCCACCTCCTGAACATAAAGTTGACATCCTGAATAACAAGCTATTCAATCAGAATTACGATCCAAAACATTTGTACAACTGTGACCAAGAGCCATTGTGTAAAGTCACGCTACCCCCATTTTCTCATTTCAGAAGAATTCCCCTTGTCACTGAATGTGGACAGATTTAAATAATTTATTGTCTGCAAATGCAGTAAATGAGACTTGGGCTGCGGCACACAGGACTCTGAGCCAGAACATGGAGGTTAAGACGCAGAGAGGACAAGCAGCTCAGCTGATACGATCATTAATGTTACAGAAATGTCAGGGGAAATTACTGTGCTTCTACTGAGTCATAGGAATGGTGGAACACCAACAGCGTCAGTGTCAGGAAGTTGTTGGCCAGAGACTTCAGTGTGCTGATATAAGGATGGTTGGAGGGAAAGTGATGTGTAAGCTGCTGTTCGGTGGGGAGGGCCCACCTTACAGTGACTGACAGAACAAGGAGAGCCATGTGGTCCACATCCAGCGTTGAACGTAATGAGAGTGTACCGTGTGTAGGTCTTTGTGTATCTGTGGGATACACAAAAGAGTTTTAGAGCCACCAACTGTGTTATTACTTGCAGCACAAACAGCCAAAAGATGGGCTTATTTGACAGTTTTATTCAGATGTTTCTAAAGGTAGTTTTAAAAAACATTTCATTTTCATATTCATTTGATTCTCAGGCTGTTTATTATTGAACTTTTCAATGTTCTACCCTTGTGTAAAAGAAATCATGTTACATGTATGTAATGTAACTTTTACATTTCAGCAGAGTCAAATATGAATGCTACAGACATGAGATCATATGCAATCAAATGTGTAGCTCCGGGCCAAAAATGACAAGATGCAAAAAGGTGAAGGGATTTAAATATTTTCTATAGGTGTTGTGCATTTTTAACCTTGACTTGAAACTTGTCAACGTATATCAGTATACAGGGATGGGCAAAGATACAGCAAAATGTATCTTGTTACAAAATACCCCTTAAATAAATGTATCAAAATAAAATACAAAATACTGATGCCAGAAAATGTTTCCAGATCAAATACATGTATTTAGTATTTTCAAAATACAGGAAAATACATATGTGACATTGGACATTTTGAATTTGTATAAACTTGCAGAACATTCAGATTTTATGATGCACGCAAGGTTCTGGTGAGATCAAAGTTAAATGGTACTGTAAGCTAAGCAAAACTGTAAAAACAACAACAACAAAAATAATGAAAATAGTCTTGCACAGTATGAAGACACCAGCTCTCTGTCCAATTCAAAGACAGGGTAGCCACTTTAATCAGTAACCGGTTAGGTTGCCTTTAAGAACAAGCTAACTTTTAAAAGTTTCTGGTGTTAACCACCTCCTGTATGGATGGAATATTATCCTTGCAGATGAGAACAGTCTCTCAAACGGAGCTGAAAATAATAGTGTTATGTTAAATCAAACAAGAAAGAGCTTGGTCAGTGTGTAACCTTATGGGTATCATGCACGGTCCAGCCAGGTTTTGACCTAGTCTTGTTTGTTTTATGTTTTATGAATCATGGGAAAAGTATTTTGAAAATACCAATTACAAAATACTTAAAATTAATCGAAATACGTATTTCAAATCGGCTACAAGTAACAGAAATACTGCCCATCTCTGTCTGCTTTCTCCACTTAACACAGTAACAAACATCTTGAATGTACAGTAATGCATCCTGTTTATGTATCCATCCCGTACCCCCTCAGCAGCTGTATTTATCTCAGTGATGTCAGTGATGACGTACTGAACATTATGGCTTGTTTTTGTGAACATATTAGTAATTAGACATTTATTATTTATTTATTTTTATTTATTGACTAACCTGACGATGAATGTGTTTATCATGAAATTGTCAGTAAAACTGCTTTTGCCACAATGTTGGCTTCCTGCAGAAAAATGAAATCATTGCAAATAACTGTTGTTAATTCATGTGATGCCAGAGGATGTCATAGGATTGTAAATACATTATACAACATCAGAGAAAAAGTATTTGTCAGCATCACCTCTGACAGACAGTTGTGACTATTAAGGCGGTCCTGCAGCATGTGTGTCAAGAGTCTTTTAGACAAACTCCTGTCTTTCATTATCCTTCGCTTTGATCTGTTTGCTGTTGTTCTGGTTCCTTGAAAGAATTAAAGTGTCTGAGGATGACTCAAGTGTATCAATACCACAAAATTACACTGGCGCACTCTCACTGTTTTTCTTTAGCCGCTGAGACTTGCATGAGTGACGTGATTAAAACCCACCGACAGACCTAAAAGTAATGTCATTGTAGGCGTGTTGTCAGTGCTGTGACATCACTGTCAGAGCCTTCAGCACCTATGACTGATCCCCCCGAGGAAGCTTGTGTTTACTGCTTGGGACTGTTCTCTGGTGTGGTTTATGAAACCAGATGAGGTGTCCAAGTCAAGTGTTCCGGAAAGACATCTGGAAAGGGGTAGGGATTTGGCTGTTTGATTGTGTGTGTGATTCTAGAGATGATAGAGTTTTTGATTGGGTATTATCTCATATCTGTACATTAAATATACAGACATAACCAGCCAGTTAGCTCAATTGGCATAAAGACTGGAAACAGGTGGAAACAGCTAGCCTGGCTTTGTTCAAAGGTAACAAAATCGGCCTCCTAGGTCTTCTAGGCCTGCTGTTTTCCTGTTTTCAGTCTTTATGCTATGTTTAGCTAACTGGCTTCTGGTTGTAGCAGTCTCTTAACTGGACAAATAAGAGTGGTATCAATCTTCTCATTTAACTCTTGGCAAGAAAGCAAATAAGTGATTTTCCCAAAATGTCAAACTACTTAAAATATTAAATATTTTCTTCCTCTGTAGCATTACTGTTTGATGTTTGTTTTAAATTGTTTGAATTGTGGAGCCCTTGTAACATGCAATAAAAATAATTTTTTTCTTACTAAATTTTACTTTTTAGCTGTGGTCAAATTTTAGTAGTGTAGCTTTTAGTGGTGTTCAGTTTGTGCAAATATGTACTTTAAAATATGCTATTCCAGCTTGCTAATAAAGGATAATAAAGTTTCAGGTTCAATCTGTATCTTGTATCTTGGTAATTGCCTTTCATAAACAATGCTAAAAAGATACTGAATATCAGAACAGTTGGTGTGAGTCTGATATAAGCCCTCCACAACAGTAAGATCAGATAGGGAAAATACCTAATTTCTATTGCCATACAGTAACTGTATCCTGCCATATACATCAGCGTGCCAGTGCAGGTGACCCAGACAAGTAGCACTCAAAGAGGGGTGACTGGTGAAGCGTGGACAACATAGTCCCATCTGAGAGAAGCCAGACGCCCTGCTCCCATGCTCCCATATCACCTAATGCCTGTTGTTGGCGCCTGATACACTCACACACTCATCTCCTTCCCCAATTTACAGGTTCAGACAGCAGCGCTATCGAGCAGATAGAAATAGTCATGCTTTGATGTAATCTGAGTACGTCTAAAAAGTTTGAGTGTTGAGAAACACCCTGATAGTACTGGCTCAGCCCTTCTGATCCTTTCAATTAGTCACTGGTGGATTGAAAAGCGTGTCCTGGCCTGTGGTATCAGGTGAGAGCTAGCAGGTCTAACTACAAAACTCCAGAAACTACAGCTGAAACTCCGGCACCAAGCCAGATTCCAGTGGAAAATAAAAATATTCTTCCTAGAGGAGTTCATAACAGCCCCAAGGTGACACCATGTGCTAGGCTGGGCTCAACCCTGCATCCATCAGTGATGAACAGGCCTCCATTAGACTGCATGTTAAAGGCACCTCCCTGTACAATGTCACAAGGAGCTTCAACTGTCAAAGTATTTAGCGGCAGAGTGGAATGAGAAAGCAGACTTTGTCTGAGGCCAATCCTGTGTCCTGCAGTGAAGTCGTGGAGCAGAGACCAATTGGCAGAGAAACAGAGAGACAGGAGAGGCCGTTGAGAGAATGCAGAGTAAAGAAAGGGGGCCGATTGTTTCAGACCATTCTCATCAAGATGAATAATAATAATAGCAACCTGATCTGAGCAGTGGGCACACGCTGGGGCCTTCTCCTCAGCTGTGGATGCTACTTATGTGCTTGTGTCTGGGATCCTTGTTGGGTTTGTGTGTTTGTGCACTGCTAGGCCACCCTAGGTCCCTTGCTCATTTGGACCAAGCATTGCAGCAGCACCTCATGTATGGCAGGGACCAACTTATTTATCTTATTTCACAGACACATACAGTAAATTGCATTTTGGGTCAGACTGGAGCTGTTGCAGCCTCTCTATGCCAATTCAGAATGTTCGTCCCATTTGACTGATGTGCCGCTGAACATGTGATCAGGAATGCTATGGAAGCCTCTCAAAAATACCAGCTTGACAAAATAATCTGCCAACTGGCAGTCTGAATGGTCTGCGTTAACATGAGGAGATATCCTAGCAAGGCAACCATGCACCCAAAACTGGGGTGCAGGGCATGGCAGGGAAGATAATGAAGGGTTGGGGAGTGTTCAGGAGGTGATCTACTCCCAGACGACAGCTGAGCTGTAACTCCGGACAGAAATAGGGCAGTCACTTTCACTTAGCAAGGGCTGTACAGCTGGAGCATCACTTGAATCTGCTCTTTCAGTTCCAGGCCATTATGCTGGCATGATAGCAATGGATATTTGATTGTGCTAACTCAATTCAAATATATGATGACAGTGTTATGTCAGGTATGTGCAAATGAACAGCGGACATAGTGTATGATGTACACATTTAATTCTGGGATGTATGTTTCTTTAAGGCCAAATGAGTAGTGACAGCCTAATAACACAAGGCTATTTGAGTGACCTTGTTTCCTGGAGAAAAGCAGCTAATAATAGGCCAAAATCTGGAGCTGCGATGAAGCCTGTAATGGGTTAGTGCTAAAAGCTACAATGAATCATTCCAGCCAAGCAAGCCATGGAAAAAAAGATCATCAGTTTTTTCATCAGCCAGATGAAGATGAGCATGTTTTGTCTTTATACTGATGTCCAAGATAGTGGAGGAGCCTGTAAGGAAACTGATTACAAGATTACAAATGACCAGGCCTGTACTGTATTAAAGGATAGGTTTACATTTTCTCCATTATGTCTTAAACAGTCCTCACATGACCATGTGTACATTGAAAGAGAGTTATTGGTCACTGAAATTGTTCCTCCTGTCAGTACTGGCTGTGCAGACATCCCCTCCTAAAGTGACTCCAATATAAGGGATGGAGGTCAAAATCAATAGTCCTCAAAGTTAATATGTCGTTTCAAATTTAGTTGGTATCGTCCAATAGTAACAGTCTTTGTAGTGATGAGGACTCACATTATCACCTTCTGAAGCTGATAAAGCCAATATGGAGAAACATTAGCATTTTTTTTTGAAAACGAGGTTGATGACTTGAGACTGAACTAACAAAAGTAAAGTACAAGACAAGCTGAAAGGGACAATTCAGAGCCAGGAGACAATTCTCGGTGGGTTCATCACTTTGAGTGACCTATTCCACGCACACATAGTCATTTGATCCATTCTTAATATAAAAATATAGATTATAACAACTGCAAGTTGTAAGAAAATTCCAATATAATCATATCAAAAAGTGCATAAAATTCTTCAGAGACATTATGACAAAGGTGAAAATCACATTGTGACGCAATCATCAATTCTCCAAATGAGTTATTTTAATTAGTTATTAAAGTACTACAATGCATTGTCAGAGGTTCCACAAAATGATTTCCACGAAAACTGCAAAGGATACGCAGAGACTTCCATTGACAATCATTATCTCTCAGATCATTTTAAAGCTTTGGTTCTCCTGTTTTAGATTTCTTGATTTAGCTATTGAAACCATCTGCCCTCATTATTTCCATTCACCTTGATGAAAAGAAGCATGAGCGGAAAAACAGAGCCGCGTTCAGTCTTTAAAGCCTCGGCCCTATCAGGTTTAAATACCGCTTACACATTGTGAACTGAACTCAACCCCGTGGATGATCAGGGGGCACAAGCCCAGTGGGTGCGTTATCCGGGGTCAAAGGTCACAGAGCATCTCATTTGTCATGGGCAGTACTTCAAGGCACTTCACTACTCATGTGGACAGGTTCATATTTCAATTAACAGGTGTCATATATCTCATTTCCTAACTGTGCTTATCTCCCATGACCTTGGTAATCCTAAAATGTACTGCAAGTTACAGTGGATACAATGTTTCTCATGACCACCATCAATTATTTTCCATTTGTTTCCGACAGAGGTTAAAACATCGATCCAGGGGTGTCACATGAACATGTGAACTGCATTTCTGGAGGGCACTCGAAAACCCATAAAAGGCTATTTGGCAATGGTTTGTCTTTGTCAAGCAAATCAAGTCCACCTCAGACCTGAATTAAGAATTGTGTCCAGCATCAAAATCCAGCGTTCGACTCCCCTCTATTAAACAGGTATGATGGTTAGTTAAGTTCCATCCACAGACTTCACAAAAGAAGCCCTCAAGCAGAAGCATAAAAATAGATTAGTGTTGCTTGTGCTACTCTCCCTCTTGCAGTGAAGCCACTCACATATGCTTATTACTGCTTTTGCAGCCATATGACACTATTATCAGCTCTAACTTCTGAAGCATACTGTCTGAGGCAGAATGAAGCTTGCAGGCAAAAATATATCAAGAACCTCACATACTGGGACAATCAAATACTGTTCAGAAGAGGAAAAACTGCAGGTTTAGAGCATTGTTGTTCGTCTGACTGGATTTCAACTGGATGTTATGCATCATGACCAGTTATGTATTTTTGCAAGCTAACACCTCAACCACATTTTTTTGGTGGGTGTGAAACTGCAGGAAACAGGGAAGAAGAAGAAAAATAAACAATCATACTCTTTGATGTTAGATGTGATCTTACAAGTATGCCTGGTTAGTCAATATCTGCTATCTGTGATGTAAATGTTTAAATTTAGAGTGCACTATAACTTGGGTTATTGCAGTTTCAGTGCCAGTATTTGCAATCCTCATCTCCCATGTCCGAATTGCAGCCAGAGGAATGTAAATGAAGTGCATTTTGAATGCTGCGGATGAGGTCGGCTGCCTGTCCCGGCCAACATGACACACTAAGCCTGGTGTTCGGGGAAACTGTCAATTGCAGTGACCTACTGTAGCATTTGATTCAGCTGTGTTATCTGCTTGGCATGGGCCTCACAGCAAGGTGTGTCGCAGCTGACAAGGTGACGACTGATGCAGTTCATCACGTGTGGTACCTGTCAACAGTCCCAATTTACTTCCTCTTTTCTCTTTGGCCTTGTTCTGATTTTTTTTCTGATAGGGGGAATTGGAGTGATGGTAGGGCAGAGGAAACCAGGAGGGGGTATTGGTGCTTGGAGAGTCTGTTTTTCCCCTCAAAACACCTCGAATGGGACTTGCCCTTTCCCATGCCTGAGCCTCCAAACCTAGACAGAACAGAGCACAATTCACCTGTCACATGGGATCAGCACACACCAGCACAATCCGGTTTTGTCTCCTGTGTACTGGAAACATAACACAATGCTCAACGCTCAAGGATTTTGGTGCCCCAAAAGGTAGACTGATTTTCCAGCCTAATGTTGGAACTGCCAAAGCAATCTCTCTCCCAACTGTAAGAATACCCTGAATACCCTCAGTCTGATGATATTAAAAGAAATAGTTTGGGAAATAGCTAGCCTGACTCCATTGCTAAAGGTAATGAAATTTGTTTACCAGCACCTCTAAAGCTGTTTGTTTAATCTGTACAAAAACAAAAGTGTAAAAATGGTAAGATAGGCTAAGCAAACCAGCTACTGACTCCAGCGACATATTTACCATACAGACGTGAGAATGTTACCAATCATCTAATATAGCACCATGGCAAATAGGTGTATTTCCCAAAACATTTAACTGTTCCTTTAAATGTCATCACTTTGAAGGTCAAGAATGGTTTTCATAAAGAAGATAATTGAAAGTGTATAATTCGAGAACACTACACAATAAAGCCGAAGATGTGAGTCAGGCAGAACAAGTCCTTACACTGAAGCGGCCCCCCAAAAAGAATCAAGTCTGACGGATGAATAAACACAAACAAACATGACATTAAAAGCAGGCAGGAAGTGTAACCCAAGATAAACAATCAGATCTATTTTGAAAGACTGCCTGATATCATCATAACAACCTCCAGTGGCGGGCCGGCGCTAAAAATAGCAAAGATGTCAAAGCTCTGGTACATATATGTCCATGAAGTGTGTGGAGAACATTCCCTAGACGGCAGCAGATGGTTCAGAGATTGGAGCTTTGTGAGGAAAGGGCAAAGAGTTTGCCCACACACACCTGGTGCATCTCACTCCAGGCGCTGGAAATTCACCTGGGAAAAGCCAACGCAAAAGGCTCCAAAATGATTGTTCATGGGTTTAAAGGGGGCATAGGGATGTGTTTTGGCCTCACAGAATTGTGTACATGAAGTGGTTCTTGACCCCTGTCGCAGAGGCTGTGGTGGAAAAAATGAGTCTGGCTGAAACAGAGAGCAACTGCGTGTGAAGACATCTGCTATTTAATGTGTTTGGGACATTCTGATTGGCCAGAGCTACCAGGATATAGTCGGCCCAGCCATTGTATGCGGAAAGTATCTAAATAAAAAGGTTTCACTCTTAGCCAAACACAGCTTGCAAAAGACTACTTCTGCATCTCTTGTTGCAACCGTGATATTGCATTTCCTCCTCATTTCTGCTTTTGCTTTGCAAATAAAGGGAACTCTACCACAGTTCTGCAATTGTCAGTAACACTTTAAAATACAATCTAAGAACCTAGTTTAAGCAGACTAATTCAAAAGAAGAAGAATTCCCAATCTGGGAATTCCTATCTTTCATAATAAGCCTCTCCAGCTTCTGATGGATGGAAGCCTTATTTCAGCACAATGAAGTCATCAGTGCACAGTGTTTCTCTGATGCGCATGATGAGTTTGGCCAAAGCCTGGCTCTGCTCCTGCTGCCGGGCTTCTCCACTGATGTAGGAGGGAGGAAAAAAACATAAGGGGGAAAGGAAAGAGTCCACGACATCATCTCTCCAGGCCTTTTAAGGAGCTCTCCAGTGGAGGGCTGTGAGCGCTGGCCCACTTTCCCATCAGAGCTTCCCAGCCTTGTCTCCTCTCCCCTTGGGAGTCAGGAACACAGAGTGACTGAGCACAGACACGCCAGGAAACACAATATGGATATAATAGTCTTTAAAAAATGCTCTAACAAACTGACTGAATACACTCTAAGACAGTGAAGACAAACTAGACGAAACACAACATGACGACAGCGGCATGACGTGACAATCATTTGTCATGTGCTCTTAGAGAGAGAAAAAGCCTGCAAGTTGTAACCTGTACTTATCATGTTGTCAAGGTCACACTTCATCATCTTTTGGACATTTTAATATGTGTGCAGGCACAAGCTAAGACAGGGAGGGAGGATGCTTGTTGCTGGCTACAATCATATTCGTCATTATATTCCCAGATGTTGTCAAGGGCCGAAGGCTGGAGCTCAGTGTTCCAGAGCCCATCAGATAGAAAGACTGGAGAGAATAGGGAAGGGGAAAAAAGAGAAGAAATAAAAGTGAGGAATAAAGAAGGCTTTGCTGTAGTGGTGACCCTCTCTGGCTTTATCGCTGTCCATGTCAGCCAGATCCCACATGGCCCCATTCTTACCCCACTGCCACTTCCTCACACGTGAACCCTGACCAGAGTCAACCCACACACGCTCACTCACACAGAAAGATGGAAGAAAATAAGTAGTGGGAGACCAAGATCGAGATGGAACAAGAGAATGAGGGTGATGAAGCAGATTGTGTGGGCGAGCTGAGTGAGAGAGTGAGAGTCAGTGAGATTGATCGAGGGGAAGTACCGGTGCATGTGTGACAGCGTAGACAAATAGCGAATTAAAAGGCTGTTATGTTGGCAAGTTTGGCCCCACTCTACTGCCAGATCAGCTCCATGAATTCTATGTTTCAAGTGCACCTTTCCTCAACCCCCTCAATCTGCTCTATAAACAATAAGACCAGCTGAAATTCATAATGGGGCTTTTTGAGTGAGCTGGATTGAATCATTTTGTTTTCCTATACCAAATTCATTAGTACATTACAACTCATTTAATCCAAGTGTTGAGCATCAAAACTTTCTTTTCCTCACAACTCAAAAAGCCCGTCAGACAGCTGAGGGTATGTTCGCATATAAAACAAATCAACTTAGTTAAAGAGTTTTCTTTACTGTATTGATAGAGGAAAGTGATTAGACATATTTCAGAATTGTTTGTTAATTGTTTCAAGACACAAATACTTAACTATTTTCCATAAGCAGAAGAAACTTTCAAAATTTCAAATTGAAAAAGGGACAGGATTTAGATTCATTCACATGAGCATTCGTTATATTAATGTTAAAAATGGACACATTGTACATATTTCAATTAAATGTATGCATTGATGGCTGACCTGGATGTCAAACATTTTGAAACCAGTTGCAAACTTTTGCAGAGTAAAGCATCTTTGACTAAGACATTTCAGCCAATTAACTTGTTCTTGTTGCATCCTCACAGCAACACAATTCATAGTTTCAACACACTTTCCTTGACTGAATTTGCCAGTTGAATGTGCCTACTAAATTACGCTAGACTCAATAAATATATATAAATGTCTTTCTCAATGTGCAGGTGCAATCCATAAAGTAGGATGAGGCAGGACGAATTCTCATAAAGGAAGGTCCACAATTTAACCAAATAATAAATGATGCCCAGCAGAGCTTTTTCATAGCAGACATTGTGACTTGTCATAATAGAAAAAGCACAGGTGTTACTAATTACATTAACAATGGTGCAGTTTTATTCAAGTGTCCCAGTAAGCCATGACAGTGTGACAGTGAGCCAGTATGGATGCCAGGTCCATGGAACTGAAGCAGCTAAATGAAATTTAGTCATTAATCACTTATTGTACTATTTACACTTGAGCTTTTCCTGCTGCGACATATCAAAAAATGTCCACCTTGAAAAAGCCCTATTCAGGTCTCTCCAAAAAGCAAATGATCACATCGTAGACTCACATCAGTAAAAAGTAATGTTGCCTAATTATGTAGCTTTCTGTAAATCAGTCAGATTCCCACAGTAACCTTTTCTAACTTCTTATGACATAATGATGTTTTTCATCGCACTTAAAGGAAAGTAGTCAAGAAAGGTAAAAAGCACAGAATTTTAGTCTATTTGGATGCAGCTCAACTGTCTGAGCAGAGCATTGCATTATGGGCGTAGAGACTTTATGTCCGCTGCACCACTGAGCCTACTCACTTTTGCCTTATCCTGTGGCCCCAACTCCAAGGCCACATGGAAGTTGACAGAGCATGGGACAGCTGCAAGGCCCATTGCTATGTGGTAAATGCGTGCTGAAATAGCCAAATTAATGGAAGGGGCTCATGTCCAAACCAGGGTTCAATACCGGGCTACATTTTAGTGCTATGACCTGTCATCCACTCAGGCAGACATCAATATTTACTGCTGCCATGACACAGCGGCAGGCAAAAAAGGAAAGGTGGGGTGTGGCATCCGTTTTCGTACCTCTAATTTCCAGGGGTAACTTTTTGCCAGTTTCCGGAAATCCCCCCTTTTGTGACACATTGGTCTGCCACGTTGTGGTTGTTGTTTCTTACACACTAAAAACCCCTGGGTTATTTCTTCAACCCATTTTCTAGGTTAGTTGTGTTGGGTTAAAATTATGGGTTAATTTTCCAGAGAGTACTCATTTTCTGGGTTATAGGGCTAATATTTTGACCCAATTCCTGGATTGTTTGGGTTTATGGGTTATTTTTTAAAGAGTAACCCATGTTCTGGGTTATAGGGTTGCCTTTCTCTCTCCCAAATTCAAATTAGCTTTATTGGCATGAATGTATAGCAACCACACCTCAGTTTTCTCACAACAGTCTTTGAAATAGCCGTCACTTTGCACTCGATCTGTTTTGGCCTGTGCTTCTTCGGTGCTTCTTCGTCGTGTATTCAAGGTAAGCGAGTATTTTCAGTTTTGATGTAACATAAACTTTTCTGTGTCCATGTCTCCGTTGCTAGTTTAGCACCATTTGCTGAAAAAATTACCATGGCTTAGTTGCTACATTGAGACTAGCGTTAGCCGTGGTAATTGTGTGGTGATTGTGGGTGTACATCTAACTAGTTTAAAGTCCGTGTAAAGTCACACATGACATGACACAACCAATGTTTGAAGACTTTAAGCCTTAAGTTCAATCCAGTTATTGAACGTTGTCAATGTTTGAGAGTTGTTTATTTTTCTATTTTTTATATAGTTTAATTTAATTTAATGCAAAAAACGATGTAAGTGTGTAATAATTTTCCCCTAGTCACATGTCTTCCTTTGTTCTGTTTTCCAGCCACTCATCTGTTTCCATCATTTAGTTCATCTGCAAAATATCCAAATAAATGTTGTTGTCTGAAATGTGACTTTAGAAACTTTAAATATATTCTGTCTTAATTTATCAGGTACAACAGCAAAGTCTATTGTTTTGATATATTGATATATAGAAGTCTGTGTGTGAATACATTATTTTCCAGTTCTGTTATATTATTTAAGACAAAAATCTGAATTGTACATGTGTCATAAAATGGAGAACATTGGTAGATTTGAACACTTCACAGGAAAATGGTGAGATAGAGAGAGCTATTTATGGATTGAAGCACAAGGATATAAAAGGTAAGACCTGTTGCCTTGAATCATATTTCTCTTGACTTGCAGATTCATGGGCCTCACAGCTCTGGGAAGACACTTTTCTGCCTCATGAGCCCAATAGAGTTTTCTCTCGTTGCCGCGGCAACTGCACTTCTGTATACCTCACGAAACCTTTTGCGCCCCTCTCTGACTACCGGGTTTAGCAGATCTTCTCCTTCTGCTCAGGGAAACTTCAATTACCAGCAACACTTTTTCAACCAACGCAAAGCCTATTATGGTCAAATGAGACGCTATGGCCGGCCAGGAACAGCATCTCCTCCCCTGTAAATCTGAGAGCTTTGTCTCATGCTCAGGGTGCTGTGACAAGACAAGGTCAAGGGGTCGCGCCTGCAGGTGATGTGTTTCCATAAGGCCGTGGGGAGGAAATGCACATATATGGTGTGGTCTTTATTTATTGCCAGCACTTTTACTGGATGGCTGCAGCCTCTCCTACTTCTGTAAGCTCTGTATCTCTTCTAAAGCCCTGAAGCTCGGTGGCAGGCTCTTTAAAAAATGTGGGATTTAAGAGTCTCAGATCATTTAAGAACATTGTGATTTTATCTGTCGGTCAACATAATAAGTTATAATGTGACTGTGTTGGATTTTCAGATCTCGATAAGAAGTTGCACTGAAAATACCCCTACCCAAAGCAGTAATTTCAGAGCGTTTAACTTCAAATCGTTGAGAGGTCTGGACATTGTTAGATGAACTTGACACAAAAGGATTGTACGGTTTAAACGGGCTGCCGAACAGAGCAGGAAATCAGGGACGATTCAGCAGCCTTAACATGTTTCCGTTGCAGACGGTGACGGGGTGCCCCTAGTGACCCATTCCACAAACACAGGTTTATCTGCAAGTTTATCATCCAGCACCGGGATCTCCACAAAGTGCTTCCTCCGTCTGCCTGACTCTGTTGTAGATATTGGCACTCACTGTCCATAGCTACATCCCTCACATTTATCTGTTGGCTAATAAACTCCTCAGACTTGTCACGCACAAACTGAGAGGGGAAGGGCAACGAAAAGAGAGTGTTGTATAGAAAATAACAGATTGGCCTCTAGACTAGGTCTTTCCTATAATGACTCTTCGTTGGAGCAGTCTCCATTTGTCACTACAAGAGCATTAGGGATAATGTCTAAACACCTACTCTATGTTTTCATTCATTTCAACACAGACCTTTTCTCACTCTTTTGGTCCTACTTCACTGCTGTATTAAAGCAGCCTAGTGAATTTATAAACTAAAGCTGTACTCTACAATAATTTCTATCAAAAAAATATCAAAAGATCATTGTGTAATGTGAAAAGGGAAACTCGTAGTGATGAACCTACAGATAATTATCACCCAACAAGGACAAAGTTAGTGACTAACTAGTGGCAGCAGGTAAAGAGCCAGATAATTCCCTGCTAACATGTTCACCATTACAACTTTATACAGTAATATATTAATGTTGTGTCTGCGGCTTATTCCACTGCCCCCAAATTGCCAAAAACCTAATTAATGCTACTTTAAAAATAAAGCTTTGTTTCCAAAATGTTTATAAGCTTGTGCTGTAAAAAAAAAGAAGAGAGGTAACACCATGGGAGAAGATGGGTGAATGTCGCGGGCATCTAATATATACCGTTAAATCTGTGCTCTCACACCAGTGAGGCTTGGTGCACGTCACTGTGCACTGTGCTGGATGTCCAGGCAGTGCTGAATTCGAGACTGAAGGAAGCAAAAACTATTATGAATCTAGAATGGATCCATATGCATCTGACAATTAAAGAAGCCAGGTGCCTGTTCACTCTTGGCCGACACTATAAACACCAGTCTCACTGTAGTAAATGTCAGGCATAGGTAGGCATTGCACACTGTACACATGACTCACGCCACTGTATACAGATTCCCAGGATGCTATCTATCTTCAGTCCTTCTCTGACCCAGGAATGGCCCCACTGCTTCCCTCCTTTAAGGGTAAGACTGTGCCTTGAAGCTGACACTTTTTTCTCATCTCCAGTGTTGGACTGTAGGATGTGTGTGCTTGAGGTGTCCCTCTCAAGGCAATAGAGAAGGCGCCTGGTACAAATTTTCACCTTCTTTACAATTTGGTAGAGTCAGCTACCACAAAGGCTCAATTTTTGTCAACTGCACATCCATGCTGAATCTTGAGAAAGCTGAGAGGAAGCCGTTAGACGCCAGTTTCCTCCCACAAACTGCAGGGTCTAATTTGGTCAGATCAACATTGTGGTCAGATCAAAGACTGTCTCTTGTAGGACTATGGTTTGATATTTGATGTCCAAAAAGCTTACCACTTCCTTTTTCCCATGTCATGTCCCATTCCCATACCCTGACCCCACGCTCCTCAGCCCCATGCAACACTGAACCACAAGATCTCTGGGGTTTGACTCGCAACAAGCTTACAAAAAAAAAGGTTTGATGAAAGCAAGGTGCAGAGGTTTGTGTAGTTTCATGAAACTGTCAGCCTGTAATGTTAATGCTCTGCAGTGATCTCTGCCAGACAGCATTTGGTTGATGACACAACCTTGCCACCAGCTGAGATGGCAATGATGTCACACTTAAAACTGTGTTATTAATTTCACCAACACTAGAGGGTGCTGTTGTGTAGGGATTTAGAAAAGTGGTTGAGGATTGAGGAGAATACTCACTTACACACAAAATATTAGAACCGTCTTACATTTAGCAGCAACTGGGACTTCTATTGACACATCACATGGGGTTTAATATAAGGATGATTTCTGATTTCCTGGATTAAATAATTTACTAAATTAACCTTCAGTGTAGATTCCACTCCTACAGTATAGCACAGTTTGGTAATGTGATTTGGCTCCAGCAGATCCTGCTCAATAAACAAATTATTATATAATTATCCTTATCAACATGGTTTATAAACTGGGGGCAGCTTATCACAATTTCTAGAGGCATTCATGTAAAAAAAAATTAAGATTCCCACATTTTTTGCTACTGTCTCCTGACCCTTCTTCTGTAGTTGGCAGCAGAGCTGCTTCTTCTGTTTTTTGTTGTTTAGACCGCAACTTTCATAGTCTGAACATGCAATGTATCTTTCCAGGTACTATATAGAGAAAATCCAATTCCAGATTTTCAGCACTTTTGTTTCTTACACAGGGGCAGATATTTTCTATTGTGGACATAATGTAATGAGGGTTTATGAATTGTTTGACATCCCTTTACTCTTATGCTGTCATAATAAATGAGGCTCCCATGTGTAAAACATTTTAAGGTGATAAAAGGAGTTGAAGGGAAGTTACAATTAAAGCTTCTTCACTCCCAACATAGGCTGTGTCACCATTGCAGCTCCTTCATCATTCTAAAAAACTGTTGTTTCATCTTTTTAACAGTCTGGACTTACTTCAGTTTGCCATCAGTGCCTAAAGCTTCATCCACCACATTTCTAGTGGTGGAGTGATTGCTTGGGATTATTATTTGACTCCTATATCACAGCCACAATGTCACTTTAAAAGCACAGTCACCATAAAACATTAATATGAGGGAAATGAAAGTATTTCACATCAATGAAATTAGGTAGCCTATGTTTAATAATTAAATATGATCTGCTGGAATATATTAAACTAGTGTGATTGTCTGTGACCCTTTGTTTTTTCTCAAAAATTGGCCAATTTCCTGAAATTATCTTTTTGACTACTTTGGGATATTTCTGTGCTTTTTTCAGTGTGTGGCTTGTTGTGACAGAAATGGCCACAGAAAAAGAGGAGTAACTGCCAAATTCAGACCTGTTTTAAGGGCTTCCTGCATATGTTTATTGTCAACATTTTAATACTTCAATGCACTTCTCCTGTCCAAAATTTTGAATTATGAATTAAACATGTTCCAGTCAAGAAAGTTACAGGAGCTCTTGAAATAGCCTACATCTTTAACATAACGTTACACCTAAGTTATACCCAGGAGACTGGCCTCATATTGACAGGGGTTACGCTGAAACAATGCATAAACTGTATAATAACATTATTTTAAAAATGCAAAGCATTTTGTGCAGTATTTGACATTATAGCAAAGTAATTTCTGGCCTTTATAACTAAACTTTAAACCCATGGATCCACAATATTATCTCGATACCTTTTTGGAAAATACACCCTAAAGTCACCTTTTAAACCCTTTTCAGGAATATATACTGCATTCTGTCAGTAAAAACACGGTCATTTCTAGTGGTTAAATTCCCATTATCTATTTTAAAAAACTACTTTTACTGTCTACTAATTACCAGCTCAGGAGGACAAAATGTAAAATGGCGGTAGAGCAAGAACAACTGTCGCAAAACCTACCACAAATCATGTCTAAAGTGTCGTGCAATAGCCCCTGATGTTCGGTGTGTGAAACCCCGTCGGTCTCTCCGTACGGCACCCTAGCTGAAGACGGTATGTTCTTCAAGCCTGATCCATTAAATTAGTATAAATTATACGTATAAACTGCTTTATAATGTAACTGTTATTCCCTATGTGTTTCAGAAACATGCCAGCTAAAGGTCCTTTGCAATCTGTCCAGGTTTTTGGACGTAAAGTAAGTAAAATACAGAATGTATTCCACGTGTGGTGTTAAGGCTAAAGTTACCCTATGTAGCTAGCATTAGCTGAACTAGCCAACATGAAGGGCTGGTGTGTGGTAGTTTACACCGATATACCAGTGTAATGAAACTGATGTGTAGAGTAATGCACCTTTTAGACGTACTAAAACTTAGCTTGAAGCTGACTTGTAGTACGTGAGTGTGAAGCACTGAACACCGTTCGGGTTAGATGTGTGTTGGATCAGACAGCGTCGCTTGCTATCCCGGTTGCTAGCAATGGTTGGGCTTCACTGATACATTAAATAGGATGACAACGGTTATTTTAGCTCACTTGTCTCCTCAAACATACTAAATCCTGACTTAATTGAAATTGTCCGTAACACAAAAACATCTGATGGTCGCGAAATGACGCGTTTAACGTTAATTAATGAACTGATTGAATTGATATAGGATGAGTGGACTTTTATTTAAGACAGTGTGTGTGAAGGAATTGAAATACAGTTGTAAACATGTTTAGTTGTTGCTGATTGTATCTGAATGTTTCTGTAATAGAAAACCGCCACAGCAGTTGCCCACTGTAAGAGGGGCAATGGCCTGATCAAGGTGAACGGGAGACCCCTGGAGATGGTGGAGCCTGCTACTCTCCAGTACAAGGTGAGTCCCCGTGAGAGAGGTGGTTAACATGTCTGATTGAGGGCAGTAACTAACATCTGCAGTTGAATGGGACAGTTGCATTAGAGGGATGAGCGGGGGAAGCATGACAGATTGTAGGCCTACCGACAACAATATTATACAGAAATTACTATTTAAAGAATCTGTAATGTACATGGTAGTATTAGACCTGCTACTACACTACACTGCAGTGCCATTGAAGCTTTCAGGAATTACGCAATCTCTAGGACACAGCAGTAATCTGTAAACAGTCAGCACTTCCAGTATTCTGTGAAACACCTGCAGATAATCCTGGTTGCCATGATTCATTCTTGATGTTTTTGAATGTATATGGTTGATGTCACTGTATACTCCTTATTTTAGCTTCTGGAGCCAGTGTTGTTGCTTGGAAAGGAGCGTTTTGCTGGAGTTGACATCAGAGTCAGAGTGAAGGGTGGTGGACATGTCGCACAGATCTACGGTAAGCAGAACCTTTATTTTCTCAGTGATGAATTTGATGCTTCATATTTACCTATCAGCAGTCTTAGGATTTTTTATTCATATATCTTTTTTGTTTTCAGCTATCCGTCAGGCCATCTCCAAATCCCTGGTTGCCTACTACCAGAAGTGTGAGTATTACATTTTCTTAATTGCATGTTGTAAAATGTTTGAAGCACATGCATAGGAAATGATTTTCACAAAGTGGTGTATTTTAGGACAATACGTCAATATTTGCGTTCTTGAAGTAGTCCAGATTTTTTTTTTGTAAGGTGGCACGACCTGCTAACTGATAGTAACATTGATACATGAACGTTAACTGAGGCTACAGATGGCTGACAGCCAGTCAGATAAGAAATCACAGTAGTTCATCTTAAACTGCAGAACTCAAGAGAGATTTCCAAAGTCTATACATCAGATATACACCAGTTATTCTAAAGAGGAAGGTTGTAAGAAATCTTTGAACCTCCAGGTGCTCAACTGTCGCTTTGAGTGTATGCACAGTAATAATGCTGTCAAATTCACTGTATAAGGAATGTTATTTCAGAGCAGTTCACAAAATGTTGAGCAGTGTCCAAGAGTGAATGTCTACTACATAGAAATATATATGGTGTACAGGACAGGCATGCATTATTCTCAGACACTACCTGGCCTGCTGCCACGTTCTAAACAATGTAATTTTGACCCACTTTGAATTCTTATTGAATGTTGAAATGAACAGATTCATACTGGTGAATCTTTGTGTCTTGAGCTAGATGAGAAAGAAACAAAGTTCTTTTAAATTTTTACAAAAGGTCACTTTGGCTTGAATGTAAAAATCTGTGTGTATATGGATAGATAGATAGTACAGTGATTACATCATTGTGCATACATATATTCTGTGCAGAATGGAGTAACACTTCTGAAATAATCTGCACACTAACCTTAAGTGTTTTTTGCCTGCAGATGTGGATGAGGCCTCTAAGAAGGAGATCAAGGACATCCTGATCCAGTACGACAGGACCCTGCTGGTTGCCGATCCACGTCGCTGCGAGTCCAAGAAGTTCGGAGGACCTGGAGCTCGTGCCCGCTACCAGAAGTCCTACCGTTAATCCCCCTGTACATTTTCATAATAAATTGGAGGAACAAAGAATGTCTGTCACTTTTTTTTATTATTCTTAAATCTGTACAGATTGTTTGCTGACATCTTTCTTAATTGTATGTCAATTTGTGCTCGACAGCCTTATGTGCAGCGAATGCCCCACTTCATTTCTTATCAAGGTGAAAAGGATTGTAAAGAAAACTCACTCGCATAGGGAAGAACATGAGCCACCTCATAAAATTATTTTTCCTACCATGTTTTAGACAACTGATTTTACAGACAGCAGCTGTCTGTCAAGTCTGGCCCCTAGACTTTACCTCTGATAGGCTAACCTTAACAAACAGGCAACACGTGCTAACCAATCGGAAGCAGAATTGTAAAATATCTGGCAGGGCAAAAAAAGACTATCCCCTCCTGAAACAAGGTCATTGTAGCTTTTCTTTAACTGAGGAGAGAAATTACTCACAGGAGATCAACAGTTAAAGTGAACTGAAACTATTGACGATCACATTCACATCACCACTTGAAATAATATTGCTTATATTTAACAAAATATAGTCATAGCAGCTATTATTGTAAAGCTAAATGCAGCTCTATACTAACATCAGTGTAGGCTACTTCACAGCAGATATACTATTTTTAATATTTCATATTAGAGGAATGTAATTTTCTTTTGTTGCAATTTTCAGTTCAGCAGTTTGTTAAAATTTCACATCATTTGATAACTTGTTACAGCAGGAAAAGTACAGGTTCCCAGGAAGTCTGAAAGTGAAGCAGCTGAATGGAATTCAGCTATAATTAATTTTATTATTTACATCCATGTGCTTCTTCCATGCGACTTATCAAAAAGTCTAAAGAGAAAAGGACAAGTCAGTAATTACATTTAAAATGTATTAACATACATTTTCAAATAAACAACGGTTCTGTGAAAAAACACATTACCTACACTTGAAGATGAAACAGAAGTTGTTTTTTTTTTTAACATTTACTGTAGGCTGATCTTATTTTACTTTTATAATCAGTCACGTAACAACATCCAATTTGTTTTTATCTATGATTTATATCACATTTTTCCAGCAGGGGGAGCCAAAAGACTGGTAAATCAGTAGTGCAAAGACATCCCCTCACCAGCAGCCATTAGGAAACTGGCTTGCTGCCATTTCCTAAGTCTGGTAGTCCTGCATACCAAGAAATATATGATGAATGAATATATGCTACACCACATTAGAATTCCACACTGTACTTATTTTTGACAAAATGCCTTTGGGCAATGCACAAAATCCTTGTTTGAATAAAAACTCATTTGCAACGTCTAGCGATAGTACCTGCTTAGAATTCTCTGTAAAAAACATACTGAGAAACACTAATGCAGTGCTGAGTATTGTTCAAGGCCTGGGTTGGTGTTGCTATTAAACATCTAATATAGTAACCAGGTAGTGTGCTCCACTTCTGATTTGATGGATTATTTTTCACTTTTGCACAACTTGGTGTGCCAAAATATCAATATTTCATTATTGTGGTTGGTGGGTTTATTGTATTTCCCCCTGTCTTTCCTACCCTGATAAAAATACTTTGCTCATAAAATCTTAAAGTATCAACTCTCAACACAAAAACAGCCCATTTCTTCATGCTTTTCGATTATGTGCTAGTTCCCATTTTTTCATTAAATCGCAGGAATTTTTTCCCCATTATCTGCTGATTGCTTGTTACTGCTGTCTGTTTTTCTGCCAGTGCTGATGTTCAAACACACGCCACTCCACCACAACAACAGGAGTGTAATGAGGTGAGCTAAGTTGAGCTGAGGCCCAGATGTTGTTGGCCTCTCTGTGGGCAGCCAACAGCAGCCATTCCCGCTCAGTGAGCTCCCTGGGGGGATCAGTCCTGTGTACAGCCCTCCAATAATCAACACAGCAGGGAAGCCCACTCCCCACTGCTACTGTTGTTTACTACTGTTTATTTTCTGCTCCTGCCTACTGCCTCACCTCTAAAGGCCATAATGCTGTGCTGGTGACACTGTGCCCGTGGAAATGCCTGTGTTTTCTGCAGCAGGGAACAAAGACTGACAGCAGAGATGAAACTACTGTGGATAATGCAGCGAGCTGCCAGGAACAGAGTCAGAGGGAGCCAAAAGCTGTCAAAATAGATTTTCTGTGAGATGGGAAAATTGGTCTCTTGATCTCTATTTTTCTCAAAATAACATGTATATCAGTTGTATTAAGCAACTGTCATAATAGCAAAATTGCCCATTTTACAGAAACTGATATCACATATTAATACATTCAACTTTAACTGCAACATGCATTTCATTGTAAATAGTTATTTTTATATTCTGAAGATACTGAAATCATAGATTTCATATCAGATTACTAAACACAGAGTGATCATGTCACCAATATCAGGTACTACTTTCTAATAAACAACCCTTTGGAAAAGGGTAGATATGTTTATAACCAACGGCTTTATTAATGGTTAATAAATAATGTACTGATGTTTGAGATTGAGAACAACCTTTGTGTTGCCAGGTTGTGAAAAATCCCTCTGGGTCACAACACTTGCTTTGTCTTTTTAGCTTTTGGACCATACAACATTTGGCCTTCTAAAAAAAGGGCTGTAGTCCATTTATTAATAATTATTTATTAACGTTTATACCAACAGACTTAGGAGATCAAAAACTGTGTAATACGGACTTCATACTAGCAAATATAATTGCAGATGACTTACTAACTTTTACTGATTGCTTATTAGAAAGTTAGAAACTCATTACCCTCTATAGATGACTTATTAACATTTAAAATTGCATATAGTTCCAAGTAAGTAAGAAACTCTTTTCTCATTTATTGACCTGACTGTTAATAAGTCCAGCAAGAGGTTATTCTAAACCTGGCAATCTTAATAATGGCTTGTAATTGCTTTGTAGAAAATTAATTAATGAGTTACTTTCCATTAATAAAGCTGTTAGTTTACACTTCAAATCCTTTATAAAGGGTTCCTTATAAGAAAGAGATGCAACAGCTTATGCATGGCTGCAGGAAATGAAGTAAAAAGTGACATTTTGGTGTAATGTGTGTGTGTAATACCATGTAACCAAGTAACACATAAAACATGTTGACACCTGCATTGGTTTGTTTTCCAACCACCACACACTGCTGTGTATCTACTTTTCTAGTAATTTAGAAAATGAAAGGCTGCGATGGTAAATTAAGTAACTTCGATTCAGAACACAAAGGTGTCTGAACCAATTTCGCACAACAAGTCTTGTAATTCTTTTGCTGTTTAAATCGTGCCATTAAGTGTGCAGGACTTACGCCTTTATGGCTGAGCGCACACAAGGGCACCCACACCCACACACACAACCTAGCACCTGCCTTTCCTCTGTTAACACCTCTGACTTTCTAGGTCTCCAAATCACACAAACATGGAGGTGTTAGGCCAGGATGCATTTTGTCATCACTTGCACTTCATCCCCACCTCTCCTCATGACGCCTCCATGAGCACACTCTGCAATTAACCCATGAAAGCATATGAATACAACCACACACACAAAATAAGCTTCAAGCATAAATACACTACAGTACATTCATTCTTTATTTCCGCCTCACTTCTGCAGAGAAAAAAGAAAGAGGGAGGGATATTCATTGACATATACTGACCACTGCTCTCCTCCTCCCTGCAGCGCTCAACTACTCGTCGAGCCTCATTGCCCTCATTGACTAAACAACAACTGGTTGAGGGTGCCAGCGGCTGATGATCAGGGGACAGTAACGGGCAGCAACAAATGTTGGCATCAGTGGAGAGGAAATACAGCTTAGACAAACGACACACCGCTGTTTGGGCCGTGAGTGATAATGAGGGGTTAGCTGCTTATCTGTTGCATTGTCCTTGAGGGGAGGTGATCACTATGAGCATGTGTATGTGTGTGTGTGAAGGAGGAGGAACATCTCCATTTAGACTAAAGCTGGATGTATTAAATTCCTTTGTCTGCTGTGCCAATATCAATTGGTACAAACACCATACAAGTATTGGTTTTTGCAATGCGATTTAAATTTTGATTTAAGAATGTCAAACATCCTAATTAATCAGTGTTCTTAACTAGTGCTCAAACTATTTGTGGATAAATCATCACTCAACAGAGAATTAGTCAACAACAATTTTTATAATCAATTAAAATAATTTATAGATAAAACTATTCAAACATTCTGAGTTTCATATAGTTGTAAATGGGATAGTTATCATTGGGGTTTAAGACTGTTACATCTGCTTTCTACACAGGATGCTGATTGAGTTTTTTAGCAGTGCCATTTTTTTTTCATAAGTACAGCAATGATGTTCAAAGCAAATTTTTTAAAACAACACTTTAAAAGACAGAGAGAGACAACATAACAGCACTGCATGCAGAGAAAACCATATTTAAGATAATAAAAGGTAATAATAAAAAGTTAAAGGTTCAAACTGTTACATTGTTTTCAAATCTCTTTGTTATATTGTGCCAAATGATAATAAAAGTTGTTTCAGGGCACAAGAAAACGAGAGAGGGAGAGCAGGGGGAAAAGAAACTACACTTTTTTAGCTGAAAAAAAGTGATTCCTAGTTTCCTGAAATCTTTGTAGGAGCAGTTCCATGCAGAGAGTGCAGCGAACATTGGGACTTTATCATTTGTCTCGAGCCAAGCTTTGCAGACAGTTCACAGTTAACAGTCCTGCATGTACAGTATTGTGTGTGTCTGTATGCATAAGGCAGCTTACTACAGGCTGCAGCTTTGAACACTGTGTAACAGACAAAACAGATGTTGGATTCGCTTGTGAGGATTTTAAGTTTCAAAGTCATGTAAGATCATCCCTGGGATCATTTGATGACTAGTTTGTTCTCTCTTTTCTGCTTAACGTTTTGTTGTTGCCACTAACCTGTTGTGGAAAAAGACAATAATCCCAAATGAGCAGCCACTTGAATGTTCGAAATAAACATTTCAGGTGAATGCTGATGACAACTTTAAAGTCAGGTGTCTTTATTCCACAATCCCACACTCCTCTAAGTATCACCCCTGCCTGTTCCCTTAAAGTACCCTTCCTTCCTGTTCCTTCCTTCCTGAGGGTTGAGAGGGAACATCGAGCTGATGATGGATTCATCTCATCTGTTTCACTCTGCACAAAGAGGCTTCGCTTGCTCTCCCCTCAACCTGTTTTTGGTCTGAAAGCAGCCAGAAAAGGGCTCCCTGTTACCGACCCGCTCTGTTAGTCACACTCTCTGCGGCCAGCATTGACTCATTCCCAACGCATTTAACCTAAACTTGAACTAAAGCAGAATTAGTCCCAGTGCGCTCACACCGCAGAACCTTTGTCTCCCATTAAAATCTGCCTCTACCCTCGCCTCACTAAGTTCTCTGCCTCTTTTTCTTCCTCCATCTTTGTGCAGGCGGTGTGGCGGTGGCAGTGTGGCACTGGACATGGCCTGCACACAGGGTGAGCCAGGTCATGCAGGGGTTTCCCCCTGAGAGCTCTACTGTTACGCCCCAGCCAAATCGGGGGGTCATAGGCTACCTCACACACCCTTCAACCTTTACCCTTCAGCCCTGGCTGCGGTGCTCTGATTCCCTGCGACAACCTGCAGAGGACCTATGGTGATCCCCCTCCCCAAGGGTCAGCCTGACCGGCCACTATCTGTTTAGTGAAAACACGCAGTTCATACAAGAGAGCCTCACCTCCTGTGCAGCAGGGGTGAGCAGATTATTAGAGTTCACCGTGCTCTGAAGCAGGATTCCAGACGGCTTTGAAGTATAGAGATTATCTTTCATCCCTGCCTACGTTTGTTGTTGTTTCTTTCAATGTTGTGATTAAAGGAATGCGTCAGAATTTTTCAACTTACCTGAGAAGAGATGAGAATGTGTGTGCACCATAATCATCTGTATGCCCCTTTTAGATTAATAGCTCTGGTGCTCCATGGTTAGTTAAAAGCTATGTTTAGAAATAATGAATCACTGGTATTATCTCAGCTTTATGCAGTCAGTGCCTAATTTTATAATCACATATATATATAATTGCAGTCTGAGGTGCTGATATATATTTGTTTGGGGTGTCTCTCGACTGATCATACTTTACAATACAGACTGGTTTTACTGCTGTGTTTGGTGTTGCTGTTTATATTTGGCACAGGGACTGGGCCTTAAAATTTTACTACATCTAAAAAAGCTTGTGAGTAATGTTCAAATGAGCTGTGTCCGAGTCTGACAGGTGTGTCTGTGAGAAAGACAAGTTAATTTAAAGCCACCATGTACTGGATTGGAAAATTCCTTGGAACATGCCCCTTACTGGAAGTATATATTACAACCTAAATTCTACACATAGTGGATTTAAAGGAATTGTCTGACATTTTGAGTAATCCCCTTATCCGCTTTCTTGCAGAGAGTTAAATTGGAAGATCAATCGAGAGGCATCGATCTTCTGCTCAGCAGATACATTTCACTTGATAGATCCCCTAAAACATTTTCAGAAATAAACTTGACTAAATCAGTTTACAATACTATTTTCTAAAAGTTCCAATCATGTAATTAAAACACCAAAATCTATTTGTAACCAGGATAAGATTATTGTATTTTATTTTGAAAATTCCCACCTGTAATGGTGGTGATCATGAGCTTAATAAAATATTAGCATGGAGCCCCAGTATATTTCATTGTCCATGCTCCCCTCAAATATTCATGGTTCTGATCTGGAAACAGTGAGAAGAATGGATTTAATGCTGCTTCTTGACTGCACAATATTCCAACAAACAAAAGCTTATGCCATCGAAATAATTTGAAAGATGCAACGGTGACATAAAAGCTTCACATAATAGCTTTTTTGAGCTATGAGGGGCCAGTTTCTCTGGAAGAAAGAAAACTGGTTGCTGACAGGAGGTTGTGTACAGCTAAACCACACTAAACTACATCTGCGGAACTGAGCTAAAATATGAGTGCTTCAGTCATGTAATTAAAACCCCAACCTCTAACTAAAAGAGCATTTTATCTTATTTTAAAACTGTTGATCATGACTCATCTTTTATCACTTAGCATTCAGTAAAATGTTAACATCAACGATCCTGGACCAGGTGAACTTTATTGTTGATGCTCTCATCATTTAAGGGGCTAAGTTGGCGAATCTCCCAAAAACCTGTTGTGCTCCTTTGAGGGATTTGACCTCCTACTCAGCTTCACTAAGTGCTGTGGAGCACATGAGCAACTTGACTCAGACCTGTCAGGAAGTGTTGTGAAGAATGTTACTGAGAGAGGAGAGTGTGAATTGATTGCCCTCCGACCGCTGCCAAAACGCGCTCAGTGTGCCATCCTGTGTTGAGTACGTGTGTGTTTCGGCCTGTCATGCACCCTAAATGTGGAGATATGGGGACATGGTTAATTAAATGGAGTAAAGGCTGTTGAAAGGGGTTGGACACTGCCAGCACTAGAGGACTTGACATCCATGTGTTCCTGTTTCGAGAGAGAGAGGGGGCAAGCGTGACGGAAGCAGGAGGCCCAGGTTGGAGCACCCCGCCTGGCTGCCAGAGCTCAGTCATAGGGCAAAGAACTGTGGGGAGGAGGAGGAGGTGGTAAATGGTAATGGAGGAGGGTAGGGTAAATATTAACTGCTATTCCAGACCTTCTACTACCAGTCTTTCTCTCTTTTTTTCTCAATTTCCACTGCTCCCGAGACAGCAGAGTGCTCTAAACCTCAACACCCTATCCTACAGCTACACACACACACACACACACACACACACACACACACACACACACACACAGTATATATACACAGTGTATATACACATACACACATTCCAAGAGAAAGGGACGGGAGCGTGACAATCGGGAAACAACGGCTGTTAGTTACAGAAAATGCATTACGGCGTGAGCCTGGGCAGCAGAGCGGAGGAGAGGAAGTAGTGGGATTACGCCGGGCTTGCACAAGGAGAGCACAGGGCCCTTCTCCCCCTCTATGTAGTAAACTGTCCAGATTTACAAGGCCTCCAGGGACACGGGTACCCCATCCTCGTCCCATCAAACCTCGACAGCTCCTGATTTAAAAATAATCCTAAATCAGCATGTGACAGTTGTCAGCAGGGCATAAGGAGGTCAGAGGAGCCATCGACTGAGGAGAAAAAGGCAAATCGCATTGCCGACTGGGTTTGTTAGATAAGACATAAACCTCATGTGCACTGTGTATTTAAAGATCCAATCTGTAATTGCTGCAAAGTGCCCCATTATTGGTTTAAACATAGTGATTTTGGTTTTAATGACGTTTTTCCTACACAAACATTGATTTTCTGAGCTTTGAATCTAAGACTTTTCTACGTGGTCAGCAGGTTTTATATATTCTGTGGTTGTAAAACATTGTACTAGTGATGGATTTTGATTTACGACAGGTTACTCAAGAGTCTCTTTTCAGGAGCAAGAAAAACACCTTTGTTATTCTATTTATTTTTGGAATTAACAGGCAAATACCTGCATATGCCTGTTTGCATAAACCTGTATTTATGATGTCCACCTGTTTTGTATTTAGCATCAATGGTCAAACAAATTACACAGTTTTAATTGGTGTTTGAACAAATGAAAAGGACCAATTGAGATTTGTTCCTCGATTTTCAAGTAATGTCACCTGTGTTTTTAGGTACCCATGCCTCTTTTTCTGCACAACACACACATTACCTCTCAGAGAGCCTCAAGATAAATCTGAGAAGTCACATGGCCTTTAAAAGACAGAGGGAAACATTTTTACTTTGCAACATTATGTTTATTCTTGTCTTATTGTAATCTAATCAGCACATGTATTCAGACAAGCAGTTGTGTGTCCAGACTTTCTTGACGTAGCGTAGAGAAGGGAGTAGTAGACTAGTAGCACTGACTTATGCAGGGGTGGCATGAAATACATGAGCGTGTGCGCACACACACTCACACAAAAAAGCAATGATTTACCTTTTCTCATATCTACTTAATTACTATTTTTACTGTAACTTACAGTTTTTTCATTCCTGTGTTTGACATTTTTATTTAAAAGATCCATCCATCCACCCATCCATCGTCAACCGCTTATCCTGCGTACAGTGTCGCAGGGGGCTGGAACCAATCCCAGCTGGCATCGGGCGAAAGCCGGGGTACACCCTGGACAGGTCACCAGTCCATCGCAGGGATATTTAAAAGATAAGTAGACCTAATCATGACACAATAGAGTGGCAACATACAAATTTACTCATTTTAGCTGACGCTTTTATCCAAAGCAACTTACAATTGCTATACATGTCAGAGGTCGCACGCCTCTAGAGCAACTAGGAGTAAAGTGCCTTGCTCAGGAACACAATGGTGGATGGGTCACAGTGGGGGATTGAACCCAGGTCTCTCACACCAAAGGTATAGTCTTATCCACTGCACCATTGCCACCCTACAAATGTAACATAAAGCTTCCATATGTTATTATTTAAGTCCTCAAAAAGAAACTGTATCTCCAAAAGTGGTCTACAAAGTACAAAAAGTACACACTCAAAAATCACAACCCCCCGGTGACCCTGGCCTTCTTTATAGTATGCGTGTGAATGTGGTTTTTGAATTATTTTTCCCTTTTGGTATGTCTGCTGTGTGCTTGGTGTGTTTTGGTTTTGTGTCTGTCTCTGTGTTCTGCTTTCTCCCACATGCTCTGAGGCTGCTGGTGGGCGTGGTCGCCGCTGCTTCTCACCTGGGCTCGTCAGTTTAATCAAGCACACCTGTTCCTCATCCTGCAATCTTCTCTCACATAAAAGCCAGACCAACCATCCAGTCCCTGCTGGATTGTTGTACCACTCAGTACGAGTATATGCCAGCCAACCTTGTCCTGAACTTGTCTGTTTTTTGAGATACCGAGAGTTAACTTGTTTTTCCCTGTCTTGACCTCGGAGTACCAGCCTGGATGCCGGATTTGGATTACTCACCAGCACCACAAGACTCAGAGCACTGGAACTCGGACCACAAACCCTCCGACCAGCCACAACATTAACCGCCCCGCCCACATCTCTGTTTGTACTTGTTTTGAATAAAGCCACCTGTATTTGAACAACACTCTGGTCTGTGTTTGAGTTCTGGCCCCTGGTCCTGACATAAGGTCCCTCTGAGCAGGTATATGGCCAATCATAGTTTAGCATAATGGGGCACCTGGGGTGTCCAATCAGATTGGACAATTTGACTTCTTCTAAAACATATTAAAATGAATCCAACTAAGGGATGATCACTCCTTGCTGAGCTGCTCCCAACTCATCCATCATCTTCAAACTGTGAGGTAGCAAGCAGATGCTGTTTTCAAGGATGATTATTCTTATTTTCGTGTTTTTAGCCGTTCTTCCCGTTGTTAATAATAGGATTCTACTAGTTAATTGATGAGGTCTATAAAGTCTGGCAGGGCAAGACACATGAGTAGTCAGGTGATCATAGACAAACAGAGTGTGGGCTGTGCAGGATAAAAAAACCAAAAACAATGCCTGACGAAGATCTGTTAGATCGAAACGTTGCAGTGTTAAATTAGATTTGCTGGGAGCTATCAGTACAGTGAATGGATGTTTTGTCTTGAGTTTTGTCCTCAGTCGGATCCTCAAACAAATCCCCAGGTTTGCCAGACTTATTTGGAAGTGATTTGGAACAGGAACCAAATATTAACACCAAATATTATTACACCATCACAGTTTACAGCAAACCACACTTTTCTTGTTCAATGAGGGATTATAACTGGGATTTCAAGTGCACTCTGTTTTAGTCTGACCAAATAAAGTGGTTTAGTGGCTAAACTGTTGGTTTGTTTACATCGCAGATGTTGTAGCAATGTTGCTGAATTCCCAGACCTCAGCAAATACTTTTTTGAGTTCAATGTTTTCATAACTGAAGAAATAAAAGAACAAAACAACTAAAATATGACCCAGGTTGTAATAAACCATAATTACCCTTTAAGGTGCCATAAGCCTAAAATAGATTGGTAACTGCTGCTCTATAATAATGGGAAAACTGGCCATGATCAAGTTGCACAGAGCCCTTGGTCTGACAGTGTCTCCCTGAACATATTTCTCCCAGTAGCTCTCATAGCAGTAAATAATAGCATTTCACTATCTCCCTTCTTTCCTGTTCAAGCTACTTTTACGTTGATGTATGTTTTTTACTGTGGCAGCATCACCTCAAAACGGATGCGCTCCGGCTGCCCGCCAGCCTCTCCTATGATCACAGCAGGCCTCGGAAGACAGCTTCAACAGAAACAGGAAGCAGGTCATAGCACGGGTCACGACCCCTCTCATTCAGCCCCGTGAGTCAAGCTGGGCCCACCCCGGCGAAACACAGGAAAGTTCCGGTCCCATCAACAAGGTGTGGAAGGATATTCAGGAGGTAGGAGGGGAAGAGGACTTCTCTCTTTCTCTCTGTGCACATCTTTATGTATGTGTGTGTGAGTCAGAAGGAGAGACGTGCACATCTGTCGACCAGTAGCCGTGTAACATAATTACACACAAGGCCAAGAGAGGCACACCTAAACACTACAGCTGCATCTAATACAAGGCTGTACCCACAGGAGGGAACTACTGTATGAGCTGCTATTGAACAAATATTGAATGCTCATAGGTCCCTTTGGACTTCTGATCAGACGCTCTGGCCCATATTAACACAGCCTAAATCTAAAGGGTGGACATGTATGCATGCATGCGTGTAGTAGAACAGCCGTTCCCAAAAGCTTAGCACAGGTGGAGTGGCTAACTAATAGTAAAATTATGCAACATGAGGATTATTGCATGTTACACAACTTGGACTACTGTAATTTGACTTAAAACCACACTAGACATGACGCTACTTGTGAAGGGAGGTAATATGAGTCAATGCAAGTCCCCTGAAGTGACGACATGACTGGACTTGTCCTGACTTGTCTGGAGGTTGTGAAAACAAAAACACTTGCTGTGGATGGATGGTTTTAAGTCTTACTTCTTAATCATTTGCTTGAAAGATGTGGAGATGGAAACATCAGTAGACTGTCCAACCAAAGTAGTAGTGCCATTTTGTATATTGTACTTAATTAAATTAAAACCATTGGTGTTATTTAAAAAGAAAATTCCAAATCTGCTGCATATGGCCTTTATTTTGTATAAGGAGACAAAAAATAAAGTAAAAGAAAGCAGATGGTCCTTGTTTTCTTTGCTGACAACCCGTTTTCTGCGCAAGCTTCACACTCTGCCAGTTTCTGATGTTAATGGAGAGTTGACAAAATTTATAGTCTGTAATGGATGCAGTTTTAACTGCAGGAGCACACAACTTTGGTCAAAATGCACATAAAAGAAAATTTACTTCAGGTCAAATGTTCAAGGAATTATACATTAAGTATGCTAAAAAAAACCTACCTAGCTACAGTGAAAAGAGTACACAGTTGCTATACTTTAACTTTGTAAACACACACAAAAAAGACACTTGCTGAATTGAAGTTTTCGTGCCAAAGATTCAAGCTTTTTGGCCAAAGCATGGAGCTGATGTCATGGGAGCTCTGTTAATGTTCATGTTAGACCACATCTGATATTTCACTTTAATGGAAGGGTGTTAATAGCAGAGGGGTCGCAGTAGGAATATGGGAGAGAGAAAGGAGAGATCATTTGGCTGAACTGGACGTAGCTTTACTTTTTTCCTCCGCTGTCCAAGTAAATCCCAAATGGATTTCTTCCTCAATAGCTACATCAGACTCTAGCATTATCTCCTCTCTTCTGATTTCAACTTCTCAGATAATTTATACTTAATAGCTTCCTCTCTGAGTCTGAATTATTCAGCCTCCCCAGACATCTCTAACCTCTGGCAGGTTTATTAGCGTCCCAGATAAAATTGTGAAATCAGTACTTAGCAGCAAGCATTTCAGACATGATAAGAATAAAGCCTATTAGAACATGTTGGCTCTATACGGCAGCCATGCCCTTGGTACCTGTAAACCAGCTACAGTTAGAGTTGGTGGAAATCAAAACAAAGCTTAAGGGAGAAAGAATATTGACTTACATTCAGCAGATACACAACTCCAAATGAATGCTAATGTTGCTCAGTGCCTGATGGATATATAGGAAAGCAATTGACCTTTTGCAAAGCCTCTCCCACCTTAGTCACTGTTGCTGCACCTGTCTATTTTCTATTATCACACAGCACATATGCAGTTTAGCATGATCTGAACTGTGACAGAATCATGACTCAAAATTCTAAATAATGTTTTAAACAATGGGTCCTTGGTATAAGGCAGAAGTGAACAAAAGTTCATTCCAGCAACTGTCAACTTTGCCAGCTAAAATAACACCTGTGCTGTCACATTTTAGCTGCAGCTAGCTAGCTAATTAAGCTAGTGTTAGCTCTGTCCATTGGTTGAAAATGCTGCTTTCAGATTTATTTTTAATGGTTCCAGTTGACTCGTATTTAAAGAAGAATTCTTAAATTGATCTCAAATTAATGGCTATACATGCTAGTGCTAAAAGACTGAGTCTAAGCTACATGTCCTAGGAGTTATCCTTATCAGTTGATGATATATGTTGAAGACATGGAAATAAAGTTGAAGCATTTTGTTCCTGCTTTGCAATGCTGAAATAGTTATTCCTAAGTATGATAGGCACACGTGAGATGCTGCCCGTCCTCACCAACCCATTTAGGTTGATTATTAAACAGCTTAATACGTTTTTAGTTAGGCCCCAACCTCTAGTGGCAGACGTCAGGTGAAATTGAATAAAGAGCAACAAAGTCTGTGTAAGGAGGGTGGTGGGATGTATGGATATGTCAAGTAAACTCTTTCACTCACATTCGAGGTTTGAGTCCTGTGAGAAAGTCAAAATTGACATGTTTGAAGTTAAATAACATTTTGTAGATGACATACATGACTGAAGTAATATCCTTATTTGAACTCAAATCATGATCTTTCCCTAAATGTAATAAAATAGTTTTGTTGCCTAACCAAACTACCACCTTTATACATGTTAAATGTCATGTAACTTATGTAATGTTCTGAAGTTCCGGTACGCCTGTCGCTGGACTGGTACTTGCCAACACTCTTAAGTGTCATTTTGGGGAATGGTCATTTCTCGTTATACTTTCCAATTGACATATATGTCAATTTGAATACTGTTAATACTGTATAATACTGTAAATATCCCCATTTATTATAATTTATTATTATAGTTTTTATACTTTCTTATATTCTCTACTTACCAACTTCTACTTCTTATCAATTTCTATTCCTTTGATGCCATGCGAGTATCTGTAACAAAGACTTTCGCCTAGGGATTACTAAAATATTCTGATTCTGATTCTGATTGGAAAATGGTCTTATACGTCGTTTTGGAACACTTGACAATCGACCTATTTTAAGGTATGAGGACGTGTTGTAAGATGTGTTTCTAAAATTTAGCTGCTTAACTTACAAGAAAAAGGCTTCTAGGATGACCAATGTCTTTCGTAAGGAGAAGAGTAAACATCCCTAAATCCAATAAAGAGCAGGGCAGAGATGTCACCCGAAAGTCAGAATCAGCTTTATTATCAAGTAGGTTTACACATACAATGAATTTGTTTTGGAATCTTGGTGCATAACCAATCTCTCCAGGATTTTGCGGGCCATTTTTGTGATTTTTTGCGGTCTAAAATGCAGGATTTTGCAATGATAGATAAACATTTTTTAAAGGGGATTTGTTGAATTTGTTTTAATAGTTGCAAAATCCTGGAGGGACTACAAAGCAAAAAAAAATAGTAGGTAGAAAATTTAAGAAAGATAAAGCAAGACAAAGTAAGTCCTGCAGGTGAAGAATTGACAAAATCTAAAAAAATTAAAAGAATAATAATGAACATGTAAGTCTTACAACAACAAGGACCAGCTTCCATAAAGTTGGGAAATGCTACTCATTGGATGTGCTAGTCGTGAAAGGAGCTGTAACAAATGTAACCTAGTTTATGATATACTTCTTGGCCTTGTAACACTTGGAGGTAACTTCCTACTGTAGGCAGTAGGCTAAGCTAGTTATCCAGGATTACTAACAATTGCAGCATACGTTAGAGCAGATCAACACACTGTTTAATTCATTCCTTACACTTTTGCTCTAGTTTCTTTGATTTTGGACTAAAAAAATCACCCTCAAAACTATTTAAATGCTGAGGGTCAATCTTACAGACAAATGCACACTGTTGTGGCATGTTGAGAGATCCAAAGCCTGACAGACCTGCTGTGACTTTTTATGATTGGTAAGCTATGATTGGACAAGTGCTGTTTGCCATATCAAGTTTATAAGATAATGACAATAAGTCAATTTTGTGGTTATGACTTGTTCTGCAGCCCCCAAGTGGCCAACATAAAATGTCTTTTCTCCTGTTGAATTAATCCCTTGCCAGTTCTGGTATTTGTCCTTTTTCCAGCTGTTTTCTTTCCTGAGGTAAATCTCTATAAATCAATGGAAGTTAATCTGCTGAGAAGATTGTGTGCTTGCTTTGGCTATGGGGGCATTCTATCTCCATTGGTTACAGAGCATCCATCAAGTCCTCAATGAAGGCTCAGCAGAGCAGTGACATCCCGATCCCCTCTAACTCCATCACCCCAACCCCCAGAACCCATCCTTACACTTCTTCATATTCTTCTCAGGATAATTAGGTTATAAGGACTGATTTATTTGGAAGAGATAGTGTAATCACTTAAAGAAATGTATTGTATCAGTTGTTATCTGTTGTTAAGTTTCACACTCCATATCCGCTTCTTCTTTATCTTGATGTCCTTTTGGCTTGGCTGTGAAACAATTCCTTCAGCGCTATCTCAAGGGCAGCAGTGTCTTGCTGCATTGGAAAGTCGATCTGATTGCCCTGTCATTCATCATGTAACTTTAACTCCGGGGGCACAGTGAAGTGTAGACTTCACTGCGGCTGCATGGGTGCAAATCATCTTCATACTCATTGCAGGGGGAGATGGGTTTTGAAATTCCACACATTCTGTCCAGCAGCGTCTCTGTGGATATTTCTCACTTGGCACAATGGTTTCAATTACACATGCATGTACAAACTTATAATTTGCAGATACAATCATCATTTATCTCTGCAGAGTACTGTTTCACTGTAAAGGGAAAATGTTTCACTGTGAGGTAAAGACAGAAATAGGGAGAGAGTTAAAGGGGGAATTGTGACACATGTTGGGATGAAAGTAATTTCAGGATTTCAAGAGACAGAATAACAGAGAAAGTAGACAGAAGAAGAGTGGGACCTTACCATACTGCAGGTTTCCTGGGTTTGAACCCCGGATGACCCTGTTATGTTTACCCAGGTTGTCCTATAGCTCCTCCCTTTTTACTCACCATGCCAGACCTCCTTCCTCTGACTCTACTGACCATTTCCCAGGTGAGGGCCTTTGCTGACCAGCAAAATATTTCCTAAACTAGATGACAAATGCTGAAAAAATACACCCAGGCCTTTAAAAGCAGATTCTGTTAAGGCATGTTAACACCAACTACCCACCAGGTAGCTTGTTAGCTCTGGTGTTCGATTCTAACACCTTATGTTGAGTGATAGCGGATAAGAAGCATTATTTAAAATCTCTTGAGCTAATGTTTATTGTATTAAAATTGGTTAAAACACACTCCTCCATTATCTGTGGGATTATCCAAGTGCAACATATTTTTATGAGACTATGACCAATTTGACAGTGTAGGCATGTTTCAGTTAACATTGGGTTTGTGTACATGGTCATGGTGGGATAATTCTTCATGTTGTAGTGCTCCCAGTGAGATCAGTATTCTCACGTGTACAGCTGCTGTGTCAAGCTCCTTCCTAGTGGCTACCTCTCCCCAGGCTTGGAAGGCTGTTTTTTGAAAGCAGGCCAGCGGGGACCACACGGGGAGATGGAATCAAGGAAAACATGTCTGACAAACACAACTGACAACCACTGACGTCGCCTTTCATCTGCCTCAATTCTATACAGAGGAGGTGGGAGGAGAATGTGGAACAGCTCTGGAGTCAATGAGACACTGCTGAATAATCTGTTTCACAGGACTAAATAAAGAATTTAATGATAAATTCAGGGGTCTAATAGGCATCTGCTGTAGAGAGTAAAGATGTGCATTCCTTTGTCAAGCACTGTTAAGAATGGGTCAAGCAGATCAGTCTTGGACACTGGTGTGTGAGCAGAGGGGAAAAGAGGGGAATTACTGGTCAAAGATGACTCCATTCCCTCTTATTGTTCATCATCCTGACCGTCTTCTATCCATTCGAGAAGCATGAAGAAATGACTCAAAACTCAAACATCGGCCCCAAAGGAACTCCTCACTCACAAAGAATGTCTAAATGAGCGTGAGGGTCTCAAACATCAGCGCTGCTCTCTTAAAACAATGTCTGAAATTCTCCAAAGGGGCGAACACAGAGACGAAGCTGGCTTGATTTTCAGCCAGCAGCGGAACTGGGCTGGTGGGAAACTGAAATAATGTCTAATAGCAGTTTAAAGTTACATTTTGTGTTTTGATAATTTGACTGGGAGCCAGAGGGTGGTTTAGTTCTAATGGGCTGGAGCCATGCTCTGTGATGGGTTACGGTATGGTGATTAGCTGGGGGGCTTAGACATGAACCCCGGGCAGCGCAAAGTTTCAGCTCCCCGCTGGCATAAACTGTGGGTGGCAAGGAGATAAAACACAAGGCAGACTCTGCGTTGTTTATGCTGCCTGTTTGTGGTCTGCATCCATGCAGGGGCGTGTGTGCAGCCCTTATGTCTCTTCAATGCAACACAGGGATGCTAAAACCTCCTACACAAAGAACGAGGTGTAATAACAGAGCTTTTGTTTAACCAACACTTGCTAAAGAAAAATCCAGCTTCCAATAGCTCTTTAATGTCTGGAAATAAGCCTGAACTTTACAAAAACATTTGAATGCCACAATATGAACATACTGTATATGAAATGCAGTTTGATTTCCTCATAAAAACTCATTAAATGCATAAGACATCCCAATGTGATAATTCACCTGGGGAGACAAGTATTCTCTACAGGAGGTCCATGTTTAGGTATGGGGGGTCCTCCTCCACCTGTCCCCTTGCCCCGAGCACCCAGGGTCAGCCACCAGTGAGGTGGTCCCTCCTGGCTCCATCCACACCACGAGCCCACCCTATCAACCCTAAACAGTGTGAAACAACACATTAACTAGCAGCCTGTCCAAATGTCAGCCTGGACAAGTGCTTGCTTTAAAAACAACCACCACACATCCAGTTATCTAGCTGTGTGGTCTCCACATGAAGTTATGTTGTCAGATTTTATGTTGGGTTGTTATCGTAACCTGCGTAAAAGCATCTGCTGAGCAACATCTGAATCACTGCTCGGTGAAAAACAAAGAGGAAAGTTGGGATAAACCAACTCAGATTAAAGATTTGTGCTGATGATGCAATGATCGCAAAATTCAATGGAGGAACTTATGATGTTTGAGAACGTGTTGACATTGACATCTGCGTTATTTGGAGGTATATTTCTTGTATTTGTACCACTGCTTAGCAAACACTACAGGGGTTATACAACAAAGTGATGCTTAATCAGGTAGTGCCAGTTGTTATTTATCACATTCAGAGTCAAGAAGGCAACACTGATAATATTAGAAATAGATATTACTGGTGTGTGGAGAAAAGAAGCGTATTGGAGAGAACGTTTTTATGTAAAATTTGAGCCATAAAATTATATTTTGGGTCAGCTTCAGCCCTTAAAGCCTACATTAGACACTAAAATCATGTTTGACATGCACGAAACCTTATCAGCGAGACCACACTGCAAAGATCGTCTTATTTTGTTATTTTTGTGTGTAAGACCTTAAAGTCCTTAGATGACTGTAGTCTTATTTTCTTAAAAGGTAAAAGTGAAAAAACCTGCCTGTGCAGCTTTTTATATTATTTCTACAAAATTTGTTTTTTTTAGGAAATGAGGCATTAAGACTCAGTTATACAAAGAATCAAAACCATCAACACTCGATTGATAATAATACAATTTATTTGGATAATGCGAACATACATCACCCCTGTACAATTAAATAAATTTCATCCTAATATACTTGATCTATGTTAGAAGTGTAACAGTCACCAAGGTACATTATATCATTGTTGTAAAGATGTAAAGAGATTCACAACATTTTGGAGCAGAGTGTTAAAGAATATCTCTCAGATCACAACTACCTTTGTCCCCTAAGTTATGTATTTTAGGGATTTACCCAGATGACTGTACTTTATCTTGTAAGGAAAGAAAAATGGTTCACCTTTGTTTACTACAGGCCAAACGATGTATTGCATTATGTTGGAAGAATGTTGGTTGCCCCTCTTGAGAAACTGACCTATATTGTGAGAAAGAGGACGTCTGAATTTTATAACATTTGGAAGATATTTCTGGAACTGGTGAGAATTGGTGATATGGAGGAGGCAGTGGAAGTGTAAGATAATGAAAAATATCTAATTTGTTGCAGGGAGTGTATGCTGTAACCTACTTTAAGAATACTTTTATTTTTAAGAATATTTTTTTTCTTTTTTTTCTATTGCTTTTATTACAATTATTTATTTTGACTAATCAGTGCAGTTTTATTTTACTTTATTTATTTTCATTATTTATTTTTTGCTATCTACATTTATTTTGGTCCTTTTCAGTATTATTAATATTTTAATTATTATTTCATTACTGCCATATGTTTATGGTGTTTTAATTGTTGGATTATGTTATATTAACTTAAAAACAATAAATATATATATAAAAAAATATCAGCCTTCTTTCTAGTTTCCCAAGACATGCTGTTGTTGTGATGTTAGCTATGGTAGGAGGAGCGTTTTGAGCATCACTGTTTGGAGCTGGTGTGTTTCCCTGGGACTGTCTGGTTCTCTCTGTTAGCTTCATGTTAGCTTCATAGCAGCAACTGTAGCTACAGTTTGCTAACCCAGAACTTAGCTAACATTAGATACATTGCTTGCTGTGTTGTTGCTCTGGATCATGGTATTTGTCGTGGAATTGTATTTTTCCAGTATCGCTTACTCCACCTTAAAGTACTTCTTTCACCTGTGCAAACCACAGAAGTAGAAGAATTCAACTTCTTTGTATCATTACTTGTGTCATTATCACCTAAAGGCCGTTTGGGGGATAAGGCTAAAATTGTGTTAATTGGAGGTAAAATTAAACACACACTCACACTTTCCTTGCATAATCTAATATATCTCGCAACAGAAATTGTGTCTAGGAAAAGTTACGCAGGGACTGAATGTGAATAAGTAAATGCTCTTTTAAAAGTAATTCAACAAAGATAGTACTTAGAGTGTTTATGTTGACATTGGGCTGACATTGACATAAGTTAGTCTTCCATAAAAAATATACCATACATTTTGATACTTACAATAGATACATGGACAAAGCTGTGATACTTGGGCATCTTTGGCCTTACAAGTTCAATACTGCACGGAATTAATAACGCAACACTTGGTGGTGTCTTGCAACCCAAGCCCTCACTACCGTTCCACACATAAATCTCACAGAGCGTGACTAACCCGGCGGTAACAGGAGCCGGGGCCCGGCCGTCCCGGTGGACCCTGGTCTGCATCTCAGTGTTTTAGCCCGCTTTGCTGTAAGGACCGGCCCCAGAACCTCCCCGGGCCCCCGGAGACCCTGTGAAACCAAACAGTGAGGTCAGCTCTGGGCTCTCATCTCACAGCGAGGATTACACTCACACACATACACATACAAAGAGCTGAGACCACAGAGACTGCACTTGGATTAAGTCATTAAGAGTAACCATCCCCTAGAACCTCAGCCAGGGAATTGGTCTGGAAAAAGATCTCTTCTGCAATGGATTTTCTATCTGTGAGCAGAGCTGGGAGGCCTGTCTTAACCTTTATTTTGGATGGGCAATAAATATATGCAACGGATTATGACTCATTAGTTTGCTCATTAACCATTTTTCTCTGCCAAATCTAAATAAATGTCTTCTTCCACCATAACACAATAAAATTAAATAGCTATAAAGTGCAGACTGATGCTTTCCTATCAACTATATTACACCCATCTGACCATTTCCCTGCATGCACCTGTACTACTATTACACACACACACACACACACACACACACAATGAAACTCTATCTCCAATAACTTCCACAACAGTAACACTATATTTTTTATTGTATCAAACAGGTGGTGATGACCTTCAGGGCATGCACAGCACAAGGCATGGCGTAAGACTCGTGTGTGTGTGTGTGTGTGTGTGTCTGCATGTGTGTGTGTATACGTGCATGTGTGGCACCTGAGATAGGACATTTTATCCTCAGTCCCTCACTGCTTATGTTTGTTTTCTGTCAGCTCTTCCCTGTGGCATGTGAAAGAGCAAAGCACTACCATCACCAGAATATAATGCTTACCGTGCCTGCAGCATTCCACACACAGCGATGATGGCCACGTGTATGCACACAAACACGCACACATGCTGATCGGGCACGGATTCACACACACAATCATCAATGCTCAACTTAACTTCTCCTGTATTTGGACAGTAACGCTAGTCCAGAGGGTCTTGGGTGTGGAGAGCAACCTGTTGAGAATAATTCATGTGAGTGTCAAAAGTGGGAATCTTAGGATTCTCTTACATTTTGTGGGCCACACACGTTATGGATTCACGCAGCCCATTTGTCAACATTATAGGGATCAATTGTAAATCACATTTCATTTATTGCTTTAAGCCATGTCAGACAATCATAAATACTGCAGTGAGAAGTCAAGGAGATTGTTATTTATTTGGATTATTTTACATGCAATGTACGAAATCTTTGAGAAGTTCACCGATTATATAAATCCTGGTAAGGGCCATTATCCATTACTGATATCCCAAGGGGATGCAACTCAGCATCAGGAATATGTCCTCATATCTTGTACATTGACATTGTATTCACAACACTTTAAAATTATAAAGACTACTAATGGACGTATGTGCTGTATGATTCTTTGAAGAAGGTTCATATCAACTGAATTTATATATTTGGGTGCAGTTGAAATTAAAATGCAATTCACAAAATATTACAGATACTTTTTAAGTTCATTGATGAGATGAAAACAGGTAAAGATCCATTATCTGCTCCAAAATTAAGGATTTTAAGCATTACAACACTTAAGATGTGGATTCGAAATGGGGATGCAACTCAATATCAGAAAAATTTCCTCATATTTTGTACATTGTCTGAACTGCAAAGTCAAAACTTTCCCACTTTGATTTATTATACATATTCATTATTTCTGGATTACATGCCCTAGTGTCAATCTCTTTGAAGAGCAGTTTAACAAGACAGTCATTAAAATAATAAAGAGGAGTTTGGGAAAAAATGTTAAATGATGTTGGCTTCAGATGGTAATTCTAACTTTGTATATTTGAAAACAATAGAAATTTACATGTAATGTACAAAATATCAACAAAAGCTTTAAATGCAGTTGTTTGTTCTTTTAGAGAAAATATTCAGTCCAGTTTGTTTAATACTGACATGATAGCGGATTTAACAGAAGTTCCACAACAGTGGCAGCCATCTTGGCTTGTTTACAAATAAGGTCTGTACAGTCATCCCATCACACCCACTTCATATTAGATAAACGGTTGTGATTGTGCCCGCCCAGATCCAGGACTGGTGGAAATCTGTCTAAATGGGAGGGGCGCCGGGCACATCTGCCAGAGCAAATAAAAAATGGGCTTGCAGATTTGTCTGGTTCCCAGACAAGGAAAATGTTCTAATCACTGTTTACTCTGTAAATGTCCAAAAATACTAAGGTTTTCATAATTTCCCATAGCCCAAGTTTACATCTTGAAATTAATTTCAACAATTTACAATGTCAAACATACAAAGCAGACATTTAATCTGAAACCATCAATTATCAAAATGTCGTCAGTTGACCAATCATCTCAGTATCTAAAATACTAAGAAAGACGTACAGACATATAGAAAGTTTAGAGCAACACCCAGGTCTAATGATGTTCTTTCTGGATGATATGCCTTTGGAAGATGGTTCATATTAACCACATTTATGAATCAATAGGATAAAACATGAGTTTTGGATAACAAAGACTCTCCATAATGGCTGAGCCAGACATGGCTGTGTTCTTTACCCACTGTGGCTTTATGACTATCATGTTATTGCCTGCATCCAGCCAAAGCTTCAGTGCCCTTGATATCTGTTGTTTTAATGATAGACTCCATATAACCAATTATACAGCGCACCAGTGCCCTTCTTCTCACTAGTCAACACTGACATTCATCAATATCCTATTAGTTTCTCCTGGAGCCAGGCACTTTATCCCTCCTCAAAAAAGTCTGCTGTTTTGTTATTCAAGAGTCTAATTTTCATTGTAACAAAATACGCTTTGTTCTAGGCTCAGACACTTCAGGAAAAACTAATATTGGTGGATCATTGTCACCGAGGTTGCCATGGCTACAGTCACACTTGCTGATGATTGGATTCATTCTGTGTTATCGCTGGCTACATCCCTGACTCCCAGAGGCAGTGTGATATTAATGATAGCGATGTTCCACCATATCGTTTACAGACTGCAACATCAAAGCAATGCTGCAAAAAAAAAAAAAAAACTTAGACTGCCTTAAAAAAATCTTCTTTTGATTTGGATTAATTTTCCACACTTTTTGCCTGCTTTTGAGAAATGCCGCTCATAATGCTTCCCCTGCCGAAGTGAGGCACTTTTCAAAAAGTACATGAATAAGAGCTGAAGTGAAACACAGAGGGCCAGACAGAGGGCAACAGGATCAACATCTCACCTCACTGGCCAGACGAGAGGTCTCCTATCGTCTGCTGCTGGGTCAAGGCCAGTGCCCTCTCTAAGTCCCCATCAGTGGCTCTGTCTGGCAGGCAGATACGGATACAACACCAAGCACATACACACTGGATGGCAACTAGGCTAATCTAATCCATCACTCTCCTGAATGAGGACAGAATCAATCAGGAGGGACCTTCAGATCATTCTGAACTAAATCACCATCGGCTGTCAGGTGATAAGTTGCAGAAGGCCTATTCTCAGTGTTTGTTACAATGGAGACCTGTTAAAACAATAGCAAAAAAAGGGATGTGAACAGCTGGTAAAATCTGCTTGCCCTATAGGCTTGTTGGTGTTTCTCATTTCTCAATACTCAACAGCAAGTTATTATTCTTTGCATCCATTTGCAGGAACAACCCTTTAAGCCAGTCCATCACTACCAGTCCATTTGCAAGGCACAATTGACATTTTCTGACCAGTGTGCAACACTCTCATCATGCCTCATAATGTAATGCTCTGAGGTCATAGAGAGTTAGCCGGAAAATAGGGCAAGTTAGCAAGCTCTTTCCCTCGCTAATTGCTGTACTTCAGCCGCTCTGCCTTTGAACTGAATCCCTGCGTCGTCTACCAGAGAGAAGGCAGATGCCATCAGCGTTGCCTCCCCTTTCGCCTTTGAAACCCAAGCCTCCCATCTAACCCGGAGCTCAGGGCACGAGTGAGAGGAGCCGTCTGTTAGCTTAGCTTGAGAGACAGTCACTCCCCGCTTTGTTTGACCACCGTTGAGTCTAGCCTGTGAGTTTGAGGGAGCCAGGCCAAAAAGATTAGCTGTGTTTTTAGTGGGAGATGCTATCATTCTAGCGGTAGCGACTGTGTTACTGGCTGCTGCTGACTGTTCCAGAGTTTCGCTGGCCCGAGGAGGAAAGCCGTTGTTTGTGCAAGACTTTAACCTCAACTGGCACTCTTCCAGCTATGTGCAGAAGGAATTCTATGTCTGTGCGTTTGTTCATATCGGCCTGGAGTTTCGTTTCTCCCTATCATGAAAAGAACACAATAGCAACTACATTTAAACTTGTTGTAAACATAGTTTGTGACACTAAATCCTGCAAAAGTAACAGCTTTCTTGGAGTGTGGCCTCCTGGAATTGCGTTGCAATTTGCATGCTTAAAAGATTCTAACTCTGTGCATGGCACTCTGACAACCTGTCTAATTCCCAACTTCTGCAAAGTGGTTTTCAGCTGTGAGAGAAATTTTCCTTCTCAGCTTTAAAGTTGGGCTACTTTTCTGGACTTAACTCATAACTCTCCAATGTGGCAAGGTTATGGAAATTGCAGGTCCATTAGATGTTATTGTTAATTAATAATACATTTTCTGCTCATAATTTGAGGCAGCAGTTTGAGAAAGAAGACTGAGAAGTAATAGGTAGTTAGCCTGTGTGGTAATAGAAACAGAAGCACAGTTTTTAGAGACATCTCATTACTGGCCACACTGATTGCAAAGTAATCTCTAGAAAGCAGATTTATTTAGCAAGTGGAAGAGACTCTTTTTTCTAAAGAAGATTACCTCTGCTAATAATTGCATGTACTGGTATGACATCTGAAGTTATTTCTGGCTGGTAGTGAAACTGGCTAATAAGCAGAGTAACCAGAGAGGAGCTGCTCATTGTAACCACCTGTTGTCGTCGTTTATGGCCTTCCATGGTACATGGCTGCTAGTAAATGCCTTTACTTTTGTAGTTATCTGCATGGAATTGCTCCTGTCCGATCTTGGGCAGCAATTTCCAATGCTTGAGTTGTTTCTCGGCTCTGTGTTTTTTTATTTCATTTGCTGTCAGCACATAGCCATACCTTTACACAAAGATGTTTTCATCTGTTCTGTGGAATCCAAAATTCTTCTCCATGTTACTTCTCAAATGGTTTTGTTTCATTATCCATTTAGCTTGCTAGTTTTCAACACGTACAACCTGTAGCCTTGTTTACTCGTTTACTCGTTTACTACGTCTTGTTGTGTTTAAATACTGTGAGTTTTGTATTCAAACTGAACACTATAGGTAGAATTTTCCAGTTTTCAGTTGAATTTTGAACAATAATTTGCCTTCCTTAACAATAACCAAATAGCTAGCAATACTGGGAACAATAGCCAGTGACTGTTTAAAATTTACCAGAAAGGTTTTAGCTTGCTAGCTAGCTATTACGTAGCCATCAAATCTGTAAAAATAAAATAAAAGAGCTTCTCTGTTTGTCTGTTTCTGTAGTCTAAGAGCTATCAAACATACTGTAAATGCAGATTTTCTGTCACACAAAATGCCATTTGTGATTATTAGTTCCTAAGAAAGTTTAGATTTAATTATAAAATATTTCAAGAATGAGCAAACAAAGACCTATATACAAACATGGGGTCAAATAAAACTTTGGTTGGATGATTTATAAAAATGTATTTTGAATGGCAGGTCTTAGGACAATAACTACATTGCAGAAATTTTCCATCCATCTTTTACTTTCTCTTTTGGATCAATTTCTGATGAAAATCTGATGTAAGATTTGGCATTAGTGCCCCACATCTCAAAATCCATAACTTTATGGAAATATGAGCACTCATTCACCAGCCTGTCTTTGCAGCCTGACTCAGTGGACTGGAGAAGCTGAAGGTCAAAGGGTCATGATCCCAGGTGAGGCATTGTCAGCGGGCCCATGACCGGGGTACTTAACCCTTGAGTGGCTAATTCATATCCCAGGTGTGGAGCTGGGTTGTATACGGTGTGTCCGTCACGGTGATCAGAGTTTCCTCTAAAACAGCCAATGAGTGCACAGCCTGTCTGAGGCAGGAGGTCCAGTTAAGTTAGGGGTGGGTGGGGGATAAGAGGTGTGTGTAAGGGGGCGGAGAGAAAAGAGGTCCTGCAGTTCATGTTCATTATCAGTTGTGTTTGTGACCCCCATGTCAGCACTGGTCCTAACTGGATCCCACTTCTTACACTCAGTAGAGGGAGAAAAATCACATGGACACGACTTGTGAACTGTAAGACAACATGATACTGTAGGCATGGAATTAGTATTTTTTTTAAACTGTCTGGAAATTTGAGATGAGTGAAAGAGAGAGAGAAACATAACGTTAGCATTCAAGAAAAGTGGTATCAAAACAACTACATTAATTCATAAAGTTCCAGCATTCACTAGCACTAACACAGTTTATCAATACATTGGGGTAAGCGGGGCACTGACCACTGACACAAAATATTATTAAAAGGATTTGGTGAATGTGATTCATTCACACATACTTGGATACTAAATAATATTAATGGATTTTGCCTTTTCTGTTATGATACCACGTGTGAAGTTGAATCCGATTGTCAAAAATAAAAAATAGAATAAAAAAGAGAGAAGAAAGAACTATTTAGTGACCTTTCTGAGAAAAGGATACGATCAAAATAGCTGGAATAAATCTACAGCACACTGTTGTATGTCTGCGCCTCATCAATTATTCATCTAAGAAAAAAATCTTTGCGTCTCAGAGTGACACTACTGACTGCCTCTGCTGGGATCGCGTCCTACTTTAAAGTTATTGAGGTGTTGCCAAAGTGCAGAAAGCTTATATTTTTAAACAGCTTTTTTTTTTCTTTCTTCTCTCATGAATTTCATGTGTTGGAAGCAGAGATGCAGGGAGATGTGGGAGGATAAACACACCTGAATTTATTTTACCCAACTGTTTATTTTCTTTTTGGAGATCTTGTTCTTTAAAAATCATAGTACACCATTGTAAGAAGAACGTAAAAGGAGGTAGGACTGTATAATGAATATATAAACATAAATTAAGGAATTTTAAATTTTTTTTAGAGAAATGTTGAAATATATACTTATTTGCTTTCTAACAGCTACGTGACAAGGTACCACTGTAGGCCTATGGCAAATACTGTATGTTGTGACCGCCAGAAGCCGGGTAGCCAAGATACGCAAAAATACTGGAAAAGGGGAGAGACAGCTAGCTTGGATCTGTCTAAAGGTAAAAATGCCTACCAGGCACTCTAAATGTTCCTAATTATATTAGTATGATATTACATTTGACTAAGCCAGGCTATACCACTGCTTTCAGACTTCATTCTGAAATGAGCAGATGCTGCTAGCTATTTAACACCAACTCCAGTTTTTGTATGTTGTTTTATTAAACAAACATATAATGTGTAATATATAACGTGTTATATATGTAACTATATAGCGTTTTAATTTGTGAGCTTTGTGAGCTTGCGAGGTACTGGTAGACAGAGCCGATGCAGCTGTTTCTCCATTTCCAATCTTTGTGATAAGCTAAGTTAACCGTCTCCTGACTACAGTTTCATATTTAATGGACAAAGGTGAGAATGGTATTAATCTTCTCATCCAACTCACAGCTGTTTATCCCAAAATGTCAAACTTAAAAGTAAGACTGATTTTTTGCTTGACGTTTCAGAATTTTTTAAAAGCTGACAGCTCATACACATACACTGTACTAGTGTAGATTCAGTGTTCAGATTGCCGAGCTGTTGACTTCGAGCCTCATTGGATTCTAGACAGATTTACATTTCCTGCAGTCCATCCTGACTCCACCTTCTGCCTGTGAGGCCAGATCCTCCAGTATGAGTTTCTATCCAGGCTATCCCATGATTCTCCCTGACAGCTGAGGCGTCAACCCCTTGACACTCACGGGAATTTATGGTCCGGTTTAGGATGCTCAGTAGCAACTACGTTGGGGACAGAATACACAATTGGGGCACAGTAGGGACACGGCTCCATTCATCTAAAAAAAGTGAACAATTCATTTCAGCTCAGTGATTGAGGCCAATTATAGTCAGCCTTAATATTAATATATGTTAAATTTATAAACCATTAGTAGCAGTTAATCCAATATATTTCTCATCATAATTAATTTATCATCATTTGTCATTTTTCCTTTTCTCTGTCCGTATTTGTTTGGATGAAAATAAGAAAGTGTCAGTGACAGGGAATGCAGCACTGGTTTTGTTTTTATTTTAACTATTAGATGCAAAATCTATCTTACCTGACAAACACACTCACAAACCGACACCTTCAACTTGAGATAACTTAATGCACCACATTCATATACCCACACACACACACACACACACACACACACACACACACACTCTCTCTCTCTCTCTCTCTCTCTCTCTCTCTCTCTCTCTCTCTCTCTCTCTCTATGTCATACATCATTTCTGCTGCATGACATGTGCACAAAGAGCAAACCAATAATAGGAGCTTTATTGTTGTTAAGTGACTGCCCTGACAATACCTCGCTTCTGAATAAAAAAAACTGGAAATCTCATGCATTTGTAATATTTGATGCTATACACATATCTTGAAAAGTGTGCTTACTATTTTAACACCACTGACAACAGAATTCAAGAATTTTACTAAAGCACATTCAGCATTTTTAGAAGGTTTCTATGGACGTGATAAATTATACATAATATTGCAGGGTCTCTGGCGTAACTGCAGTATGAGCTGCACTATATTCTGAAAATGAAATACTATATACCTATATTCTGTCCTGCTGCTTTAGCAAGAAGGAAATTCCTTGTGGACATGAACATATTGAACACATAACATTATCTGACATTTTTATGTATATAGGTGTCATTTGCTGGTCTTTATAATCAATTAATATAACACTGCGCTGATTCAGTCTGTATTCGTAGTTCATGACAATTTCATCTTTTTCTGCTCTGAACAAAAAGTTGAAGAAATTCCAAGCAAAAGCAGAAATACAATGGGCCACATTTTGTCACAGCAGGAAATGCACACGTGTAATTAATAATATTAATTAATATATACCCCTGCAGGGTAGGGGCTCGCAGAGTTCAGGACTTTGACACTGGAGACCGGGGTTTGTTTCCTGCATCTCGCCTCCCATTGGGTTTGGACTACTAAAACACTAAAATGGTTAAGATTGGGGAAATATTGACTTGTTATTGGAGAGGAAAACTGATATCTTTATCTTTAAAGTCAGTGTTGACCTAAATGGAACAGAGCCATCATTAATATTATTAGTTACACTTGTGCTTAACCTGCAATGACAAGTCAAAATGTTTATACCGAGCACGCTGATTGAAGAGAATCTCAGTGATGAAAAAAAGAATAGCCTTTGTACAGCAAACATTGGGCCTCATTCACAAACAGTGCAAAAGCTCTAGCTTACAATAGAACATATGAGAATGTCCATATTGAAAAGTTTAGCTTTTCTTTGCTGTAATGTATAATATGATGAACGTTTTTCTGGCTCCACTTCGGACACTTTTGTTTCAATTTCTTCAGCTGGAAAATTCTTTAGGTTTTTTACTTTAGGGGTCATGCTTCTCTGTTTCAACAACTTTCACAACACTTTCTCCATGATACACCTCTAGGCAAATGTATTTCCTTACATAGAGAAATGGGGGCGTGGCAGTATGCTGATTGCAAATAGTGGGTATGCGCCTGTCAATTTAGAATAATTCTGATTCACATACATAGGCACAGTGGAAAGAACAAAACGGGTCTTGAATCCAACGGTAATTTTGTGTGCGTAAGAACATTTCTAATCACATATTAGTGAATGAGGCGCATCGTGACTTGCACAGGTGGAACTGATAACATTAATCAGGGTTATACTCAATAGGGAAGGTACGTCATGCAGTGTTGCATGTTGGGATGGTGGCACATGCTCTGTTTAACTTTAAGCCAGTTGCGATGGTGATTACTTTTGGGTGTTTTTTGGCTAAAAAGTTTGGTGGAATTGAATGCCACTACCATATGTACACAATATTCTCTTCTGTTGCGTTGCTTCTACACGGCACAGTCCCAGAATAATGCACATGTATATATCTGCAACGCTGTTCTTCAATCCCATATTTATATATTTCCACATTTATTTATGTTGACTGTATGTTTGTCTACGTGTAGCACCTTATCACCACAGCAAATTCCTCGTATGTGTAAAACACTACTTGGCAATAAAGCTCCTTCTGATTTTCGATTTCTGATTTACCAAGAAACAGTATGTGAACAAACTACACTGAATAAAATTATAAACGCAACACTTTTGGTTTTGCCCCCATTCATCATGAGCTAAACTCAAAGATCTAAGACTTTCTCTATGTGCACAAAAGGTCTCCTTAGCCGAGATAATCCATCCACCTCACAGGTCTGGCATAACAAGATTGCCGTTTTTTTTCACTTGGCTGTTCTTAACAACACACTGTTTATGTATACCATGTTGACTGGCAATAGTATTTCAGAAACCCTGACAAATGATGAAAAGCACCAGTGATTCTCAGCCTTCCACAACAATGTAACAGAACCCTGGAGTGTTGGGGGAGGGACATCTATAGGGTAAAAGTAAAACCCCCAGCAGAATTGTAGGCATACAAAAATAGGAATCCCGCACATTCCCGCCTGTGAAGTTTCCAATTGTAGACCTTTCAAGGTTGCAGCAAAAATGCCACGGGCTATCTAACACCTCCTCACAGGCTTTTATCTATTTTATGAATCTGAGATGAATGAGCCACGATTCTATTTATAACATCCCATGCATGCATTTCTCCAAGCTGTTTTGACGCTGCACATTCCAATCTATCTATGTTAGGATTTTCTGCAAGTTACAATTGGCCATACCATTCCCACTGGCTAAAACAGGCGCAACACATCTGAAGTGTGTATAGGATTATATGGCTCCTGTATACAGAAGATTATAACAGTGGGCATGATTGTTTAAAGCCTTTACTACCTTAACTAAAATAATGGGCAATTAACTGACTTTTCTGGGGCCACTTGGGGGCAGTGGAAGCAATCTGAAAACACAACACTGACATATTAACACTTTTTAATTTGATATGGCAAGCTTGTTAGCAAACAGTTGCTCTTTTACACATTAAGTAGATACTGAACAGCATTAACATTCATTTGGAGTCGTGTTTGTGTCCATCTGATGAATGTAAATCCAGTTTTTACTCTGTCTCTGTTTTGCACCCAGCTCCTGGGGGGACATTCCTCCCTCCTCATTCCTCAAAGAAGCTAAAACACTCTGGAGGGAGTTGCAAAGTCGGGTAATAATTTCCTGTGTATTCGTTACCACGAGTGACATTGTTAATACAGTGGGGTGTTATACAGTGGTATTACAGTGGTATTTGATACACTTCTGATTTTGCAGGTTTTCCGACTTACAAAGCATGTAGAGGTCATGTCCTGCCTATAGTCGACTGATATTCGAATCGTGTTTTTTTGTGTGCGTGGCGATTGCGAGCGGGGGGGAATACACAGAGTAGCTCGCTTTAATCTTGAGAAGCTGCAGAGCTGCAGTCTCTTTTCATTCAACTTACACTGTAAATTTCCAGCTAAACTAAGGATCTCTCTCTCTCTCTCTCTCTCTCTCTCTCTCTCTCTCTCTCTCTCTCTCTCTCTCTCTCTCGCCTGTCCTTCACTGGTCTTGTGCAGAGTTTTACGTGCATTACTGCTTCCGACAACTGCATGCACATCGGTGTTCCTCGCGGGTCTATTTCAAGTAGCTGGCTATTTAAAATTGATAAATAAAATATTCTCTATGTGGTTCATCAATGGTGATAAATTATCCGAAAGTCCCGCGAGGTTTGGTACAACACCAGTGAGGCTGGGGCTCTGTCTCTTCAGCAAGTGTTCCTGCCACTGCACACATGCACGCTACGCCTACACATGCGCACTGACGCCCCAGGGTTAGGGTTACAATTGTGGATTTATTCACGCACTTCAAAAACATTTATTGAAAGTTTTATTTTTTTTATATATTTATTTACAGCATTAAACGTTGAAATGTATGTTGTAATAGGCTGTATATTAACTTATTGGGAGAAAACTGGTAGTTCTATGTAAAATCAAACGTTGAGCACCCCCATATAGACAAAATGGCGTGATCCTTGTTTCGCTGCAAAGCTTAGACTGTGAGATTGGCAGTTGAATCAGGCTATGCTCATTAATGCGTCAAATCTTTCGGGGTCAGCCCTAACAGACATACTGATTGTAGTTGCTTTACATACCACTCTCTAACAAGGCATATGATGTTTTTATACATTGTAAGTAGTGCTTTATTACTTGTTAATAAACAGTATCAATGTGTTATAGATAAGGGCCTCCCTGTGCTGCATAAAATTGCTTTGTCCTTCAGCTAGCTTTCTGGATATGACCTTCAGGGCATCTGAGTCAAAATGCAAATGTATTAACAATTGATTTATGATTGTAACTGCAGGCTTACTTTGTTAAAAAGCAAGAAATACTTTTATAACTTTTATAAACAACCCTCTGATATCTATAACGACTGATGACCTTGTAAGTAAAGATCTAACAGTTTATGTTGCAGAAGGATATCAGACACAACTTGGCAATAAAGGTTGTTCTTTGAAGTTAAACACTAATAAAGCTATTAGTTGCAACATCTTAACCTCTTATAAAGTGTTTGTTATGAAAGTGGCACTGATAACTCCATATCCATTAACATTCCGTTTTTGCCATGTTAACTGTGGAACAACAGTATTATGTCTTTCACTTTCTCATTGGCAGCCTGGGAAATGTCTTCCCATTTTGTCCAAATGCAGATATTTAAAACACCTGTCATGAAACCCAAGGTGACATTTCAATAACTTCTGGAGGCCTTAATGTATATTTGTTTCCTACACAAAGTCAGTAGGTTGTAGAGAGCCATTGAAAAAAGATGCTTGATGCAGTGTGACAGCCAAAGTGTTGGGTAGAGTTTCACATTCTATATATAAGCCTGGTGACTTGTGTCCCTGTTGCTCTGTTTAAATGCCAGAGTGATCCCACTGTCAAAACAGAGAGAGGGGAGCAACAATATGATGGACCTTTTTGAGACCAACCCTTATCTTTTCAATGATTTGCGCTATTTGGAAGAAGGGGATCATGGACCGCTTCAGCATTTGGACATGGCGGGGGTGTCTCCCCTCTACGGCAATGACAGCCCGCTGTCCCCGGGCCAGGATAATGTTCCGTCCGAGACCGGGGGCGAGAGCAGCGGGGAGGAGCACGTCTTTGCGCCGCCGGGTCTCCGTGCGCACTGTGACGGCCAGTGCCTCATGTGGGCCTGCAAGATATGCAAGAGAAAGTCTGCGCCGACGGACAGACGCAAGGCCGCCACGCTCAGGGAGAGAAGGAGGCTCAAGAAGATCAACGAGGCCTTTGACGCGCTGAAGAGGAAGACCGTGGCCAACCCCAACCAGAGGCTACCCAAGGTGGAGATTTTACGCAGCGCCATCAGCTACATTGAGAAGTTACAGGACCTGCTGCAGACGCTGGATGAGCAGGAGAAAACGCAAAACGGATCATCCCACAACCTTAAAGTTAAAGAACACAGTGTAAGCATTGGATACCACCACTCAGAAAAGAAATCCTCATAGTAGTAGTAGTGATATTCCTTAGGAGTCTTTCAGGTGCCTGTGACTTCATGATGTGCTTTAATTATCCCCATTGTATCAGTAATATCCTTTGTGTCTGTGGTGCTTTTAATGACATTAGGATGTGTTTACTGCATGTTTATATAGCTGGTATTTTGATTGCCGTTGGGACTAACAGTGTGAAACTCAATAATTATGTCACTGATATTAATGTGTACATTTATGTATTTTTCTTAGTAGACTATTTATTTGTTTTCAATGTCTGTTATGGGCCTGTTTTCTGGATTAACCTACAAGTACTTTCATTGGGGCAATTGTAATTTTGATCAGATATACTTATGTTTATCCATGTGGTTTAATATTAACTGAAAAAAACTTGTATGGATAACATGTGATGATGTGTGTTTCTATAGGTGGCCAGTCATGAGTACCACTGGAAAAAGTCCTCAGAGACCTGGCCGACCTCTGCTGACCATTCCAACACAGCAATGATAAACCACAGAGAAGGTACATCTGTCAAACTGCACTCACAATCACAAAAGTAAATAAATCAAATGAAACCAACAGTCAAGCAGTGTAGTAAGTCATGTTCCGTTTTTTTCAGAAACCAGTGAGTCCTCTGCGTCTTCCAGCCTCCTGTGTCTGTCATCCATCGTGAACAGCATCACCAACGACGACAAAATCAACTTCAGAGAGGACGCCTCAGAAAACTGAAAGATTAGTGAAGACCTGGACTAGAAAAATTTAATTTCCACTGTTTATCTCTAAATTATTTCCACTGTGTTCAGCCATTCTGGCTTCTGTTTGTTAGTCTTTCATTTGTACAGCAGGAGCAACAGATTTGTACATATTTTATAATAATGTGATGTGTAGATTTATTTATTTTATATTCACAACCAAACTCTTTAAGGAAGCTGATATTTTATTTAAATGTTTGTACATAACTGACCAAGAAAATAAATTGCTCCCTCTGCTAAATTCTAAACCGCTGTATTCCTCAGTCTTTAAGGGCATGCTGGAAAGGTAAGTGCGTGACAAACAGAGGCAATACAAGCATCAGACCACATATACTGTATTATCTTTAAGTTAAGCTGTTTAACCACTGAAGGGTCCAAAACCACAATAGTCGTGAAACTAATACATGTGTAAATTTGCACCTCTGGTATAAATGGTGGTAAAATCTTTTTAGCAAATAAAGCCGAGTTTTAGGTCACTCTACCTCTTACTACATCTCTGTGTTTAACACAGAAAGACAAACCCCCCCACTGCCAGTTCAAGATCTACCAGTTCCCCCAGCATTCACAGCTATTAGAAGTCCCTAAAATCTGTTTACACTGCCCTAAAATAGTTCGCTGCCAGGCTGCTTCTCTTTGTTCCAACCGGCCTCCAGCAGGACTGATCCCACAACATGTAACTCGAGTCCCCTCCAACCACAGCGTGCCTGTCCTCTGCTCTCCTATCATATGGTGGGGACATGGAAACTTGGGCAGCAGACTTGAGTGCAAAGCCCCTTGGGATAATGACGTTATCTGAGCCATTATGCCTTAATTCATCATCACTTGCTTCGTCATCACATGGCAAAGCGTTTACATGCAAGCTATTAAAACGTGTGACATAGTGCTAACGGCATGGAAATCCATTGAGTCTTGTTTGTCGCGTATTGACATGAGATGGGGGGCGTTTGTTGATGATGTTGGGGTGTGCTGCTCTCCCTCAGATCTCTGTGGATGGCACAAAGCCTTGGTTGACCTTTGCGCCTCTGCCTCATCTCTCAGGCCTGTAGACACACACACACATGTCCATGCAGTGTTGCACGTGTGTCAGGTTTATCAAAAGCTAAAGACCTCAGTGTTACATCCAGCAAGGGGAAAACAAAGCCATTTGAAACACATGAATGCAGCTTTAGCAACGTATGAAAGTAAGGTACATTTACTCAAGTTCTGTACTACTACCTTAAAGTACTACTTTTTGCTACTTTTACTACCTTTGCTTTCCTCCAAAATCAAAGAACCAGAGGGGAGAACCATACTTAAGTTTGAAGGTCATACTCTTTTCTGCATTATTAGTGTCTAAGAAGTGTGTTGAGTGACCGGTTAAAGATGGCAAGATGCTCTACAGAATGGTTTAGAAGGTACTTTGTGCCCACAGCTGTGGAATGTTTAAGTGACATATGATACCTGCTTGTTTCCTGAGATATAAAAGATGTTTTTTGACATAATTTAGCAGGTTTAATAGGTAGCATCGGTACAATATTTTCATTTTTAAAGTCTCATTTCACTTTTCTTGCCTGTTTTATTGGTCATGTTTTTAAAAAAAAGTGCAATTTTGAATGCAAGTGTCATGGATTTTTTTCATATATTTGTATTTGTACATTTTTAGTAAGAAAATAATCTGAATACTTCCACCACTGAGCTGAAAAACATACAGTACAATCCAGTGCTCTTTATTTCTCTTTTCAACAGAACTATTCACATCTTACCAAATATCCTGTTTTCTGTATAAACCAGACAGAAACATGATATCCCTAAGCAGTAATGTGATTTTAATGGACTCCTGCTCACTCACTCAGTCTGATAGCAGTGTTACTTCACTACATTCTGCAGCTCCATGGGTATCTGCTAATTTAATGTCTGTTTGGCAATGACTGCATTTGACCAAAATTGTAGACCTAGTATCAGCAATAACAATCTGTAGAAAAATAAAGGCTTGGTTCAATGTGGGTACTTATTACCTTCTAAAATCTATATATTTAGTTGACATACTGTATACCTGCATTTTGTACTAATGGAAGACTTGTATTTGCTGTAAAAACGCTCTACCCAGCTGTGTTTTGAACCTTACTGTCTGCTCCATCAGACTGCATGCGTGCACTCCTCACAAAGAAACAGCACCCGACTTTCTCTAGTCTGACTTTACAGGATTTCGGTGTTACTGATGACACCATATAATTCTCATTTGGCTGTGAAAGCAGTGTTTTAAAAGTCAAAGCTGATGTAAGGAGAGCTGGTATAAGCCTGGAGGCTGAATGTTCTGATTTATCCAGACTCTCCTTGAATATCCTGTTAGGAAAAGAATTCACTGCATCATGGGCTGGCAGTGAGTGCACCTCTTTCTGTTCACTGCCAAACAAATGGTGTTGCCACTCAAAATGTTTTTTGTTTTTTGTTTCATTAATTCTTGTGTGGAATGTAACATGGACTTGGACTTTGTTGGGGTGTGGGGTGTATCTTTGTTTTTATTCAACTTTTTAGTTATATATATATATATATATATATATATATATATTAATGTTAATGTTGTTGCAGAGAGAGTAGAATTAAATATGGCCTTTAATTTCGCCTAAAGAAGCTTTATAAAGGTATCTATATTGCAGGAAAGTAAGTGATAAATTGCCTGTCTGTCGGGGGGCTTGTGTTGCACCAAACAAGCAGCATATTAAGTCAAAGCATGAGGCAGTTTAGAAGAAATAAGGTTTTCAGACGTGAGGAAGATGGACATAAGACATCACCTCCTGCCCTTCACTTAACTCTGTCTCTGACCCTTGAGAACAACAACAAAAAAAAGACAACTCAGAGAGTTCCCAAGAGACCAGCCGAGCGCACGGATCACATCACGGGCCTGTGCGCAACGACTGCGCCAATATAAGCTCCGTGTATTCTCAGTAACACCATGTGCTGCGCCAATCTAACTCCAGCTTCAATTAGCTCTCGATTGTTACCAGGTTTTCTCATAGTCGACGTTGTTCTCAGCCTGAACAGCCTTTGATCTTCTCAGCAGCCACAAGCGCAGGCGAGCCGATGTCTTCTTCAGCTGTGCCTAATCCAAACTCCGACGGCAATTCAGAGGCAGCAGTTACTGGTGTTTTCTTAGGTGCGCACAGTTCCCAGAGAAGGGGGCACGCCAAACGTTTTGACACATTGTGAGAAATATCCGCATTGTATCCTTGTGAGCTGTCAACAACATTATTACCTAAACATGTCAGGGTCGAACTGCAAAAGCCCCTTTCACTATGATAATATCTGTCCCCTGAAAGAGAACAATTCTGCAAATAGAAAGACAACCTGACTCCAGTGCAGACGATGCTATGATTTTTATTTTGTAGAAAATTAAGGCAGAATCTCTCTACTAACATGAAGATATTTGCATTTGAAAAAAGTCTAACTGTCTAAACCGCCTTAGTTTGATTTACTCTGTAAAGTAACATAACATAAGTAGCATAAGTAATATTTCTGCACTATAAACAACTTTGCATTCCTCATTAAAGCCCCTTAAACCCCCAGTTCTCCACTTGAATGAAACCTACTGCACCATAATGACCATTTGTTGTGTGCTGAATTGAAGTTCTTCACTTGCGTCAATAACTTTTAATGGTTAAAATTTGGTCCTTGGAGGCAAAATGGTGCAAGGAATTGGGCAGTGGTGTCAATTGTGTAATTACTGTTTTAATGAGCTTTGGCAAACAGGGATGGTCTCATTCACAGCACCTTCAGTGATGAGCTCAGGGTGTTTAGAGGGGGCTTACCACTGTAATGTGAATTCACAGGGCTTGAAATGTTACACCTTCCCTTGCAGCTGGGCTGCATCTGCAACGCTGTTGTCTCCACCGTAAAAATTGGCCTGCATACTCCTACAAGTGGTCACCCTCTTTTTCTGCACAGTTTGACTAAACAAAACGCACTCTCTTTAATATTTATGTCTTCATAGTTAAGTGTCACTTTCATTGTCAGCTATGACATGATGCCTGGAGGCCGGTTACAGATATATCAGGCACAATGAAGGACTTATAAACAGGTCATGTGGTGGTTCAAGCTGCAAATGTTCACCCACACTCCTGAAACATTCCCAAGTGTTGTATTCATCATGGCCTTGCAGGAGAAAGGCTCTTGGAAGGAGACATTGGTGATGAGTAGGAAAACACCAGTAAGTGCAGATGTGGGAAACTCTGCAGGGTACTGGGGGGTGAGAGACAGTGGGTTGGGATGGGGCAGGGAGGGAGCTGAGCTAACCCCAGCCTGCCTTCTGGCTGGGCCAATGGGCCATGGTAATTAGATCTGGCCAATGTGGGCCCTGGGCTCTGGCCTGGGGGCATATAAGGGGGGCCCTGGGCAACAGACCCCTCATATCACTCAGAGGTCTCCTCTCTCTCACCCCACTCCTCTACCCTCCTTTCTACCATTGCGCCCATCTTTCCATCCATTCAGACTCCTTTCTTCAACAAGCTATGGACGTCTTCTCACCATCCCAGGTCTACTACGACAGAGCGTGTGCTTCGTCTCCAGATAGCCTGGAGTTTGGACCCGGTGTGGAGCTTGATGGTTCTGAGGAGGACGAGCATGTCAGGGTTCCCGGGGCACCTCACCAGCCGGGACACTGTCTCCAGTGGGCCTGCAAGGCCTGCAAGCGCAAGTCCAACTTTGTGGACCGCAGACGGGCTGCCACCATGCGTGAGCGCCGGCGGCTGAAGAAGGTCAACCACGCGTTCGAGGCTTTGAGACGTTGCACCTCGGCCAACCCCAGCCAACGTCTGCCAAAGGTGGAGATCCTGCGCAACGCCATCCATTACATTGAGAGTCTGCAGGACCTGCTACGAGAGCAGGTGGAAAACTACTACTGCCTACCTGGAGAGAGCAGCTCTGAGCCTGGTAGCCCACTGTCCAGCTGCTCTGACGGCATGGTAAGACCTCTGATCCATGTTCAGCCTCTTCATGCAAACATCTGGTTGCTCTAAAACTAATACAATGTCAGGCAGAGAAGTAACGACAACTGCATGCAAGACAGGACTTCATCTTGTAGAAACATCACCCGAAAAGGCCTTTGTTGTTGCCATATCTCATTACCATGTAGAGTATTTCATTTCAAAATAGAGCTTGGATTTCCAGTTTAGAAACCTATTAATCAAATAAGCTCATCTTGCCCCAAGACCTCAATTACCATGCTTCTCCATGCATGTCATACTCTTCCATTATTCTTTAATACAAATATCTATTCTGTAGTCTGACATGTATCTCTGTCCTCTTTGTGTGAAGCTTGTTATTACAAGTCACGATGAATTCATTGTTCTGAACAACAGTCTGAATGTGACAGGGTATCAGCTAATACAAAAGTACTTATAATGCTGGGTGGAATAATGGCTTTCCCACCACTGGACACTTTATAGCCTTAATAAACCAAACTAAATCCACCTTACTGAAGTCTGGCAGGAAAAACTGGGGGCTTTTCTGCATTCCATCCTGACTGCATGTTCTGCACCGCTGCCAGGATTTTCTGCAGATTTACTTGGAGAAAGTGTCATCTTGCACAAACTGGTGTTGCTTCCACTGATACAATCGATTCGCCACGCTCAGAGCTGGGCAGGGGAAGGGAGCGTACACTGCCACTTTGGCTTTAAGGTGGATGTGAAATAAAGAAGCCCATAACTTTTGGAATTCACGATTTATTAGCCTGTCCAGAATATCATGAAGGGCACTGGTTGTTTTTGCACTCTTCCTGCTTCTTTCTATCCCCTACAAATTTAACATAACACATCATTTCTGTTTGCTGCTTTTGTGCAAGAATTCAAGGGTAAATTTGATTTTTCATTTCTTTGCAGGCTGACAGCAACAGTCCAGTGTGGCAACATCTGAATGCAAACTACAGCAACAGATATTCATATGCGAAGAATGGTAAGACCTTTTGACAGGAACAGCAGCCTGATAAGAATATGACATAACTTTGTGCCAACATAGTGCTCTAAAAACCTAATAACTGAATAGTAGATTATATTAAAAGTATTGTAATGTGTGTATTTTATTTTTGCCTCAGGGAGTCATATAGTACCAGGATTTAAGTATATCATTAAATAAATAAAACCCCATACAAAACTGATAAAAGATTTATGTTTTAAAAAAGTTATTTTTATTAAAGATGGATGTCACATTTGAAATTGTGTTAAGTGCAGTTATCCCTGTATTAAAATCCTGACTGATCTGGACTCTGTCTTTGTCTTATCAGAGAGTGTGGGCGATAAGACAGCTGGAGCCTCTAGTCTGGAGTGTCTCTCCAGCATCGTTGATCGCTTGTCCTCGGTGGAGTCCAGCTGCGGACCGGTGGCTCTGAGAGACATGGCCACCTTCTCCCCTGGCAGCTCCGACTCGCAGCCCTGCACGCCGGAGAGCCCCGGATGCAGGCCCGTCTACCACGTCCTGTGAAGGAAACTTCGCTTTGACGTGGCTATATTGCCACAGTCAGGCGCCCAGCTTTCACCAAACACCAGCTGCATTTGCAACAAGAAGAGATAAGAACTAGTTTTGTGCAATTTTAAAAGAGTCTGAATTTGAGGACCTGTGGCAAGTAGCTTTTTTGTACATGAGATTGTAAATATGTAATGTAATTGCCCATTTATTCTATACATGCTATTATACTCAATGAGACATATTTAATTATGAGAGTACATGTAATGTTGCATAATTCCAACATGAAATGGTATTTAAGCAGTTTTCATTCTTACTTTCCATGTTGAATTTCATGAACATTAAATCTTTTCACTGTTTTGTGTAAAAATTTTGTATTTGTTGTTGTGAAGCTCTTCTTCTTCTGTTTCTTTATGACCGTGTGTTCAGATATCTCATTAATCATCAAATTAACATAGGAGGTAAAATAAGCTAAAATACTGAAAAATGAACTAAAATAATAACTAAGAATTTTGTAGTTCTCTCCTTAAACACCTTAAACATGAACGTCACCTATTAAAAAACCAAGATGACACCAAGAACGAGTGACTAGCTCACACTAATGTTGCATATTTACAAGATATTTTTTGAAGGAACGACACATTCCATTTAAAGAAAATGTGAATAATTTCCATTTAATCCAGCAACTAAATTAATAATTTAAGATAGCAGATTCTTATACGTTTGCATGATAATTACTTGGATGAGCTTTTTATCAAGTGACAAGACTATCTCGTGCAGGGCTTGTCCAGGATAGTCTAGACCAGTGGTTGTCAAAGTGTGATCCAGGGACTCAGTTTGGGTGTCCTTGACGTGAAAAGGTTTGAAAACCACTGGTCTAGACTGTCTCCAGCTAACAAGGTGTGGAGATCACATTTGAAACTGATGGAGGTCAGCTGATACCATTAATCATTTGACACTGCTGTAATCACTCATGAGCCTCCTGCATATGAGTCATTATCAGTGTAAAAGGGAATTTTGTCCTTCCATAATATCTGCTCTTCTGCATCATAGCAAGGATTCAAACAAAATAAATAAATAATAGGAAATGAGAATATTGCAGTTTAAAAATAAAAACACACTTTGACCACACTTTAGTATCTTTTTATATGCCTGGGAGTGCATTTAGGGGGAGGCAGCAGTGTGAGTACCTGTCATCATTAACACCCTTGATACCATCAACACCGGAGTTGAGAACAAATGGCCTCTAATTGTACTTATTGTGTGTGTTTGTGTGGGTGGGTGGGCGCTTACACATATTTCATACTGCATCATGTCTTTGATCATGCTGTAGGTAAGTAGTTTCAATTATTTTTAAATTTACATTGGTATATATAGGCAATCTATTTTTTAAATCACAATACATTCAATGAAAATCTAGATTTCCTTTGTGACTATTGTTCTTGTGATTATTCCCATCTCCCTGAAGCATATTTCCATCTTCTTCTACTTGGTCTAATGTGCTCAGCCATTGTGAAATTACTAGTAAAATACTATCGTGTATTTTTATATCCGATTATTTTATTAACTGTTTCTATCTATAACAAATATATCCATCATATATAAAATATCATATATATAGCTCACACACATTTAAGCTCATATGTTTTGTATGTAACCTTAACTAAAGCTGCTAAATAAATGTAATGCTTAAAAAGTAAAATATTTCTCTCTATTAAATATACTTACTTTCCACTACTGCTAGTCAGGTACAAATGGTCAAGTTGTTAATGAAGCTTCACTTGGAAATGAGGAAGCCGGTGAGACATTAGCCAGTTGCAAATTAGTCTAATATTAAATCACTCACAAAAACAACATAAAATACAGATTTAATTTGTCCATGTATATATCCCTCCATCTTCCTTATTCTACCACTGGAGAGATGCCTATAGGCAAATACTAGAAGTTCCTTAGTGGTTCAGTCTCTGTGCTACAATACTGCAAAACATTGTGGACATTCCTGAAGCGGCTTGTATTTCACTAAATTCCACGGCTGCGTACGAGACTCCAAATGTCACTGATGTCATTTTCCATGGCTACGCTTTGGTTGTGATGCATGAATCGCTCATTTACTGAGCCTGGATTGTCAACACAAAGCATACTTCCAGTAGCATGAAATCAGGGAAAATTTAAAGATAGGAGAAGAGAAGCGTTTGATCTGATTTTCATTCATTTATTTGAGTTTGGATCTTGACATAGTTTTGACACTATTAATAAACTCTGGAAGAGCGTGACTCAAATGTAAGCACAGTCATGACTGTAGTACTCAGTGAGACCACAAGAGAGAGGTGTTTCTTTTATTTCCTACATTAACATGTGACTCGTCATATTTAGCTTCTTCTGACTGGATTTCAATGATTGATATAAATGGGCAGGTTTAAACCCCAGGGAAGTATTTATAGTCTCTATGTAATTATCCTAACCTTATGTCTCTTCAAGGTAGTTCACACATTTTCTCATACTTGAGGGGAATACTGATTTTATTGAATGTTGAACTTGGGTGTTTGAAGAATTAAATCTGCCCTCTGGCAGAATCTGTGATGCTGTCTGAGTAACAAACTGCAAAGATGATAGGTTTTCTTTCTTTTCATAACTATTAGTATTGCTCAATCATACATTATGTTTCAAGAATTTTAGATTTGTTCAGCTGATATCTTGATGACATAACAGCTTTGAGTGCTGGTTTAAGGAATTTAGAGCATTTAATCACCACAACGCCTGGAATGTAGGTAATTATTTATTTGGCTCCTTGTTGTGCTGTATGCATTTAGCCAACAGGGTTAGAGTGCAGCAAATGTCTTGCTCAATGGACCGCTCAACTGTCGTGGAAATGAAACATTTGACATTGGGACAGTCGTGTAGTTCCCAATTTTGATAGGAAAAAACCCTTCTATGTATGTAAATAATTTACATACAATTTGCAATGACAGATATTGGGAGTTCTCAAGATTTTGGTTTCACAACTTATTTTTTAACCGCAGTGAAAGCCTTGTAGTTGTACTAGCAATGAAATATTGTCCTTTCCAAGATTGATAACCCCGCTACAAAAATCTCCAATATGAGCTGCGAGGGGTTATTTTTGAAATTCAAATTTAGGGGTTAAGTGTCTTGCTCAGGGACGGACGCAATGGTGAATGTGTCGCAGCAGAAATCAAAGCCAGGTCTCCCACACCAAAGAGGTGTGTCTTGTCCACTTCCCCATCACCACCCACAAATAAATTGATCATTCATGCATCTTATTTATGTATTCAAGTATGCCACAGAAGCTACAAACATTTCCACATACATCAGTGTCCTAAAGGGATCTCACAAACACACACACACACACACACACACACAGGAAAACCCACACATAATGACATGTTTAAGAGAGTTCTTTCACAAACTCTGACATACAGAAACACACACACACAGAACGTGAATACATTCTCCATTGCATAAGCATACTGTATATAGGATGGGACACATTTTATTTATTTATCTACTTTCCTTTAAATCACTTTTTCCTTTCTGCCTCTCCTCCAGGGCGTTTTTGGATTGAATTATCTAAATGCTGAGGCATTGAGATGTTTATGGCTCATTTAATTGAGTAAATATTTTATTTGGGCAAATAATTTATTTATTTTTCCCTTAAAAATAATGTATGCGCAGGAAACTTTTGGTTTGTTTATATATTAAAATGTTATAAAACTATTGGCCACAAAGAAAAATAAATAGTCAATCAAAAAATATGCATCCATCTTCCATCTATTACTTCAACCTTTGATCTATCTGGTCTGGCTCAAATCTGACCAGCTAACATGAACTCTGATTATGGATCAGACAGCTATACATTGAAGACATGACAACATGGGCCCAGTTGTTCAGAAGTAATCTGATCGGATTGGATCAAAACTTGAAAATGGGTTGTTCAAAAAGAAAAAAGCATTCTGAAATCTGATTAGATCAGCTACTCAGATCTTGTTTATTTTTTATCTGGATCAAATGTTCAGTATGTGTTGCTCCAAACCATTAGTAGGATTGGAATACCTATGATGCATAAAAGTATTCATATATATATATATATATATATATATTGCACTTAATTTGTTCACAGCTACAGATTAAGTAGACATTACCTATTAAGCTACCTTTCAGTACAGTAAAGTTTTAAAAAAGGACATTAATTGCAATAACACAATCATCACAGGTGTACCAGTCAAAAATAGTTTCTAACAATTGAATCCCTAATTGCACATCCAGTCAGTCCCTCATTCTGAGATCTGCCTGGTCTCTGCACAAATGAAGAAGGTTCTTTATTTTGTTAACTATTGGACAATTAGCCTTTTCATGATATAAAACAATTATTCAAAATATCCACAATGTATTTGTGAATAATGTATATTTGTTTGTTTTTATTTATTTGTTGTGGGTCAGATGAGGCATCTGACTATTACAGAAATTGAAAATGGAAGGAAGCGTTTGTATTGTTTTATTCTGCTGTTTTCTGTCTCTTAAAAGAGAAGTGACCCCACAAGTGATGTAAAGTGACTCCATGCTGGTTACTCTACCTGCTGTTCTTTATATAGCTAACAGTCTACATTGTGATATGTAGTCCCAATTAGAGCACTGCTAATCCGGATTTGGTAATCTTGAAAAGTTATGTGTGTGTGTGTGTATATATATATATATCAAACCTAAACCACTGATTATCATTATTGTTGTTGTGTGATCCTAAGGTGTTACATTCAAGCTCTCTTTGCTCCTGATTAACACCCACGGACACAGGCGTGGGATTTATCACCTGCATTAATGTCACCTGCACTGTCGAGAATTGTCACCTCAGGCTTTGGTCATTTGCTGTAGAATTGGTTATTTGGCAGAGAATAGCTCCAACAGGGATTTTACTGCCCGAAACATCGTGTACAACACGTTGCAGGTGAAGAAACAGCACTGCTTTGTGCTTCTACTTTCACCGTTTGAGTCTCTTTATTAGTTAGTGTTGGCTCTTTCTGTTGAGCTAACAAAAGGCCATTGACTTTCTGTTCCCGGGATAAAAAACCTTCATGTGCTTTCAGAGGGTCATTTCTGTAGGTTTAATCATTCCCCCCTCAGAAGCTGCACTTAGATTACTGAAAGACAATCAGTGACATTGTTTTTTCTGTAAAATTAATAACTTCTGTATCTAGGTCTTCATTTATGCAACAAGCTACTGTGTTTTTGCAGAAACAGAATATGTTTAGTAATTACTTGACCAAGGGGTAGCTATATGTTTTATCAACCTGATTGGAGTTTTCATTCTACAGTTAAAACTTACACAATGAGTATTTTATGAGAATATTCCAGTATTTTAAGACTCAGTAATTTAAATTTGACTACTTTTAGGCCATAATAACAAGAAACTACACATGCAAGACAGTATACTGGGGTCTAAGCAGCTGAGCCAAAAGCATTACTACATAGGACTTAAACGGGTGAATTAACACGTGTATGTATGATCAAGCAGACTAAGCCTCCCTCCTGCAGTATACACTGCCACAATCTGCTGGAAGAAATCATTCTTTATCTGTATGGGGGAGATCTGGGATGTAGCAATGATTAATTAAACCTCATCTATTTTTTTTGGAAATCTTTATTTTTTTATCTACTTCTTTGCAAATTCAGTAGGTAACAAATCAATGCCTCTCTGGGAGGTAATATGGGATATTAAGGAAGGGTCGACAAAGCGTTCACTGTACACAAGCACATAGATTTATTTATACAAATATAGTATGTATAACAATTGCATATCAACAGTTTGTTGTGTTTTTTTTTATCTTTACGGTAAGTACAGGACCATCAGCTTCAAAAATGTAAGTCAATTAAGAAAGAGTACCTGTGATTTAAAGATACAAAAAGGGATCTGTTGTATTGAGATGTTCTGCTTGAAGTGTGAGTGAGGGACAAAAACATTTGAATGTCCTATAAAACCTGAGCACAGAGGTGACCTATTGCAAAAGCTTTGGCATGAAGTGACCTTAGTGCTAACAGGTTATTTAGGAAATGGCAATGGGAAATATCTGGCAGCGTTGCACATATTATGCATTAAGAAGAATTTAGCTCTGCTGGACAATTGCAATTAGATGTAATGTAGATCGTTAAGAATTTCAGGTAATAATCAGTAACATTGTCATGAAAATGCAACTTCATGACAACTTTTAATTCGCTGTTCCTAACATGCAGCGTCTGAATGGTGTCTCTTTAGGGGGGAAAATCCTCTAGCAGACAGGAAGTGATACATTTTATGCTTTTGAATTGGGATAAATGGAAGAAGAAACAGCCTAAGCGGTAAAGCCTGCATGGTTGAATAAACAAAGACCTACAAAAAAAATGAATAAAAGAACAGGAAACACAGGAGGGTATTAGAGACCAAATATAGACAATTAAGTGATCTCTGCGAAGTGCAGTGCAAAATGACAAACACAAAAAAAGGAGCGCTTAGCATCGTAGATGGAGATGATGGAAAAGCGAACACAGACCTGGCGGATTACCACTTCAGCTCTGCTTCTTGGTTGGTAGAGAGAAGTTTAACAACAGAGTTCCCTTACAGGTACAGAGGAAAAAGAGAAAGTCAAACATCACACCCAGTCTCATAACTTCTTAAACTGATTGTCAAAACAGAAACACATGGGGACAGATCTACATGAACTATGTGCTAGTATTCAGCTGTTTTACAGTACAATGAATATATTTAAATAATAATCTGCATGTCTTAGAAAGAATACACTATATTAAAAGGAACAATATGTTAAATCTCTGATCTCATAAACTATAAAATAGACAAGTCTGAAAAATCAACATAATTCTAGCATATTTGGATTTAAATCCCACTCTGTTGAAATGAAAACTGGTGACATTCTGTTCGAAAAAGGGCACAGTTAACATTTCTGAGGATTGATTTGAACCTTGATAAAATCTTTTGGTCACATATGTTTTCTAGATAAATCTAAGTTGGGAGTAGCTTACAAAGTCTGTTAATAATCGCAGTTATTGCACATTAATTGCTCATGCCACCTGTAAATCAATAATCTCTTTAAATGGCACAGAGAAAAGATTTGGACACAGAAGCTGCCTTTCAGTAAATAAGACCAAGTTTGCTTTACAATGATTTACATTTGCACGTATGCCATAAACTCTGTCTATATGTTTGTATATGATCATGAATTTGGTGGTGAAATGTAAAAACTGAAGAATGTGTGTTATTGCTAAACCTACAAGATACAAAATCTTTCCTGCTACAATATAGAAGGTAAAAAAGAGTTCACGTTTATCCAAAACAGGACAAGTTTGACAGAAAAAAAGGAGCCAATGGGGATTCATACAGAGACACAAGCACCAGTCGAAGAATCAATAAAAAGACCACAGTACAAATTATATCTATGGCAAAATCGCAAAAGTGCCACGGTGCAATGGATGTCGGTAAGCAATCAAAAATGGATGACTGTAAACAAAACAAGAAACACAAGAAAGGAAGTTTCAGTAAGAGTCACAACTGGGGAGAACAACTTATAAAAGCGAATACAAAGTCAAAATGGACGACTTTCAGTGCCAGCCTCCCTCATACTTGTTTTCAAAGCACCAATTTCAGGATACACGGCTCTCTTTGTTTTTGCTCAGTAATCGGTGGTACACTGGAAGGGAGAGAGAGTAAGGAAAAGAGTCTTCTACTTGTTGGTTTTGCTCCACGATGGATAGACTCCTTTGGGATCCGCAACACAAACAGGTGGTCTTTCAGATCCACCTTTTCGCTCTCCTTCACTTCTTCTTCTTTTGGAACAACCTGCAGATCATAAAAAAAGAAGAGCAGACTGAGAGCAATGCTTCAGAGCTCGCTGACAGTTCAGATTTGTAGACAGAGTAGAACTCATGTTTCTTCAACGTTATGAAGCTAATTCTGCATTGACTGATGATTTTACTAAATGATTATAGATTTCAATTGCTGTTTGAGTCTCATGCTGGCTTCAAATCCTAAATTAATTATCACTGACTTTCATTGCGCAATAGTGGTCTGTGGTCTGTGTTTTGGGAGTGTGTGTGTGTGCGTGCATGCCAACTTTCGCACTTTTGGCATGACAAGGCACTTTCTTATGGCACCACAGTGCCCAAATGTCAGGCCAAATACAAGCAAGCCGCATACGTATCCCTTAACTATAAAACATAGCTCACCATGTTGAGATGATAGAAGATAGGTTTATTAAAATTACAGAGAGACTGTCCACTGGTTAGCTATCCTGAGAGGACCTCTCTGCACCAATCACATGTACATCCTCAATTACAAACAGACCATTATATAAATACCTGTGAAGATGTTTAATTTGAAGGGTACAAGTTAACACTACTGGTGTAATATTTCCGACTTTACTTCCACTTCTATAAGTTTTGCTACTAAATATTTATGAAAGAAAATATAGCTTCAAGTGGAATTTGTCCACTTTCCTATGTAAAGGGGTTTGTGTTAAAACAGGAAGTATAGCAATTGTTTATTTTATTTTATTTGAACTGTATATTGAGCACTTCCCGTCTTTTTCTTCGCCTTATCGCTTATTACTTTTGTCTTGGGAAAGTAAGCACTTTAGATGTTTTTGCTAGTCACTTTATAACTGTAAAGTGAACATATTGATATTTCTTCATCTTGGAACTAAAGCATTATTCATTTTAATGGATAAATCTTCTAATTTGAAGAAAAGTTTGTCAAAGCATGTGTGTTGCAGGGCTGCTGTGTTGTGAGACAATGGTGGCTACCATGGGGCATTTAGTGACTCGTGTTCATTGTGTGCGCTGAGAGCATTAAAGCAAGGGACACCCGGTGAATGCTTTGTTTTGCTACAATTATAGGGAGGTAATGATGATGCCATTGCTGGTGCCTTGCAAAAAAACACTGAATGACAAACTGTGGGAGGCACGTTACAACACTATGCTGAGTTACACCCACTACACAGGCTCTAAAACAATGAGTTATGCATTTTCTGACTACAACAATAAACCTTTTATAATGCCAAGACAAACTGATGGAGGTAAAAGTGAAAACTAACTTATTTAACTTATTAATGTTTGAAGGGTCTGATTGATGTGATAAGAGTCTAAACTAGTCACCTTGCCTTGAAATACCTCCATTAACACCAGAACAGTTAATATACTTCTATGAAATAATACATTAACTTTCAGGAAAAAGGACGTGTAATGCTAATGTGCGGATCATCATCTACTAATTATTGATCAGGAAATCAAAGCCATCGTCAAAATTTCATTCCAGCTGGTATTTGTGTTTGCCGTGTGGTGGACGGAGAGAAGAAGAGAGACACAATCAGAGACAACAGTGAGACAGAGGGATGAATAGCAGGTGAACCAGTGGCATAAGCTACATTCTTGTCTGCTTGTGCATGTCACTTGGTCAGCAGCCTCTTGGCCGCCAACGCAAATCTCTGCGGTCAGCGTGCCAGCATTGATAAAACATGATCCCTGCCCAGTTCCCTGTCTGTAGCTCCACCACAACACACTGTTACAAGCTCCTAAATACCTTTCCAAGCTGCGCTGTGCCAAGTGCAAGACAAGAGATATGCTTGGGGGATTTAGCTTCAAACGTGCAGTGCCACAGAGCTCTTGGACACATGCCTCCAATACGTCAGAGAATAATTTGAGAAGTCTGGGCAGAATGAACTGTAGCATGATTTAGCTTGTCTGATTAGTGCTTGAATAGTTTCTTCTTGCTTTTAAGTATTGCTGTTTTCACACTGTGAAAAATGTGAGTTTGCTTTAGTTTGACTGGCAGTGCAGAGCTTTGTTCTAAATTGGGACTGTAAAAATAGTATCTAAAGCAGAAGTATGTAGACTCTCCATCCAGCTGTAACTTCCAACTTATAGCACTGCAAGATGTATCTTATCCACGTACCTGCGGAGCATGAGCCACAGATATAATCATTTTAAGCTTGACTCATTTACAGCCCTTACAACAGAATCACTGGCAGAACACAGCAGAAGTGGTATGGTTTGCACAGGGGATACTGGCAGCTAAGTTTGCAAAATATACCACTGAGGTTTTAGGCTTCGTGCTGGGATGTAAATGCCTCCTGCCTGGACACGAGCCAATAAAAGTGGTTACATAGCAAAGCAGAGCATGGCGAATAATATTCAAAAGGAGAGTTGAGCCTGCTTCCAATTCACCTTTCCTCTTCATCGATATTCATTTGCTGTGTGCTTGCAAAATGTATTTTATTTTAACTTAACAACAAAAAACTGAGCTTTACATTTACATTTCATTTACACAGTTGTTTCACAAAGTCAAAAGAATCGCAGTGACATAAAATAAAATGAATGTAATAGAATTCATGAAACAAAGATTTAAGTTAATATATAAAAAGCCATAGATTAGAAAAGGTGTTTAAAGTAAAAGTCACTTTTCAAAAGAGCTTTCACATTCGCTAATAACTCCCACAGCAGGGTTTTCTCACAGTAAAAGCCCAGTCACCTTGAAACAAGAACAGCTGGAAGTCCAAGCTGTGCACATGCGCATGAGAAAAATAATAAAAAGTAATAATGTATGTTGAAATCCACAATCTCCTTTTGGTCGGTTTTTACTGAACAAAGTTCTGAAAAAGCAGAGTCAGATCCAAAACTCTGTCAAATGAAAAAAATAATAAATTCATGTTAAAGCTCAAAGATGATCTGTGCTCATCTCGACTTGACCTCAGTCCAGTTCAGGCTCAGCTGGGACTCTATGCCAAAATAAAGCAATAAACCACAGGAGGCAGAGCTTTTCTGTGATTTTAACAGCTAGAGCCTGTTGTTGGATGCACTATGACAAGTTATTATTTTAGAAAAAAGCTCAATTGTGAATTTGTTGTGAAGATTAATTGTTATGGTAACAGGGGTTGTGGTTCATATAGGTGCTAAAGTTTCACATTTGAGGAAATATGCTTATTCACTTTCTTGCTGAGAGTTAGATTAGAAGATCTCAAACCTGTCCACTAATATTAGGGCTGTCCCTGACTAAGGATTTACATTGTCAAATTAGAATTGTCAATGATTTCAAATAGTCAACAGATAGTCGAATCTTTGTGTGTAGGTTGGTGGGGTGGTTGTTACACACAGTAACTCCGCTTTAATCTTGAGAAGCTGCAGAGCTGCAGTCACTAATCATTACTGCAGTCACTAATCATTACTTACACTGTACATTTCCAGCTAAACTAAGGTTTATTGTTGACCTCTCTTTGCTCTGCTCACCTGCCATTCACCGGTCTTGTGCAGAGATTTGCATGTCCGTCGACTTGCACATCTCTGAAAAAATCAGTAAATGATTTGAACGTCCCGCAAAGTTCACACACAACTCTGCACATCACCAGCTGTGCTGTTGCTCTAATTTTCCCCTCTCTTCTACCACACACGTGCGCTCTACACCACACATGAGCACCGATGCCCACTACCTTAAGGGTTGGGGTTACAATTTATTCACGCACTTTTAAAGGTATTTATTAAAAACTTCTGCATTTTCACATGTTTATTTTACATCATTCTATGTTGATATTTGTATCAATAGGCAGTATATTAACTTATTGGGAAAAAAACAGTAGTTCCGTGTAAAATCAGACGTTGAGCACCCCCATATGGCCAAAATGGAATGATCCTCGTTTCATAACGCCCCTGCGAACATTTGACTGTAATATTGGAAATTGAATCAGGTTCCTCCTATCGAAGCATCGAATCATCGACTACTAAATTTGAAGCCAGGAGACAGTTAGCTTAGCAAGTGTGGGGAAACAGCTAGCGTGACTCTGTCAAAAGGTAAAAAATTATTTTCTACCAGGACTAAAGCTCACTAAGCACACTTTGTTTTTTTTTAATGGATTCATGGCTTTATGGAGATGTGCTGTAACTATTTCGTGACAAACCTCGAAAACACCCACAAATTAGTAATTTTTACATTTCTGTTTCTGGGCAGAGCTAGCTGTTTTCCCCTGCTTTCAATTTTAATGCTGAGCTAAACTAACTGTCATATTGTCATAACTGCTTCATATTTAGCATCCACAGGTTGGCATTGATCTTCTTATCTCAAATAAGGGTATTTCCAAAACTGTCAACTATTCTGGTTTAAAGTTGTGTAGTTTAAACTTGGGACTGGCAGCGAAAGTGGCAGCTATAAGCATATTTTCCAAAATACTTAAAGAGGTGGTATTATGCTTTTTGGCTTTCCCCCTCTCCTTTATTGAGTTATGTATCTTTCTTGTGCATGTAACAGGTTTGCAAAGTGAAAAAGCCCAAAGTCCAGTCCAAAGGGAGTTCCCATCTCCCACAGAAAACTCTGCTCTGAACCGCTTGAAAACAGCTCGTTTGTAGTTCAGCCCTTCACTTCCTTTACTTGTGACATCACAATGAAAACGCGTCATAAAGCTTGCCAAGCGGCTAGAGGGGGTCAGGTACGCCCTCAAACCAAGCTAGTCTGAGCGGAGGCCCTTTGGCTCGACTCGCCTTTGTTTGGTTTGTTGTACCTGTACCTGCTTCCAGGTTCTTTTTTTCGTATCACCTCCCCTCCATGGAGGTTCCAAGCGAGCTGAGGGATACTAAAATGTAACGTGAAAACACGACAGACTGCTGATTGGTCAGATAGAATATTCACTATTCACTGCATCATCATTGCTGCACCAGACAGAGGCCAGCAACAGAAAGTTTTATATTTTACAGTTGTCGTATGGAATTTCATCACTAAATCCACTTATGAGAAGTTTTGAGGTGAGAAATCAGCTGTTTAGATTTCGAATATTGACAGTTTTACGAGAAGTGATGGCGGAACAAAAATGTGCTTGAATATTGTTGGAGTTGAGGAGCTCCGCAAGTGGCTGCGGGGGAAGCCAGTGCCAACCCGCGGGAGGCCGGCCAGCCGCCCGCTCACAGAGCCCTCTGCTCCCGCCGTCACACAGACCACTGCAGCAACAACGGCAGAGGAAAACACAGCTGGAAGGTTTTCATAGCGCTTATCTGTCTTTACATTCTGAGTAATGTTGAAACGTTTTAACTTAAAAAAGAGAAAGCTGTGTGGATCGCTAGTGTGTGTGTCGCATTAAACAGTATGTCGCGGCAGTTGTGTTTGGCGTTGCTATGATGACAAGCTACGTACTATCCCTGGGTACTATCTGCAATGGAAAACGGAGCAGGGCCGAGTAGAGTCGAGTCTATCGATTTGCGCTATGGTAGCATTTTTCGGCAAGGCAGCATAGATCGTTAGAACACCGGCAACAGTTAAACGTTTAGTCCTGATGGTAAGATGTGGAACAATGATGATGTGGACTGGTAATAACTTAAACCATCTGCTAGGTTACGGTCGCAGTCTGAAGCGCCTTTGATTTGGATCACACTACCTTGTTTCTTACGACCCGCCCTTCTCTGCTTCTGATTGACTAGTAGTCCTTACCTGGGAACTGCGCACGTGCAACTCCCAACAAAGATTTTGTATAAGTAAGATGCATCAATCTGTAGCTCAACAGCAGAGTGTACAACACATAGGCTGAAAAGAGGAGCTGCAGCAATGTGCAGTATGAGAAAAATATGGTGTTTTTTGAAAATTAAACCATGTAAACCTGTTCTGGTACAACCCCTAATTAAGATTTTGAACCTGAAAATGAACATAATACCACCTCTTTAACATCAGCTTCCAATGTGTCTCAGCCTATTAAAATTTGGGACTGGCTATTCATTCTTGACAACATCCTCTTCTCTGGCCGTGTTTTACCTCGTGCGCCTGGTGTCCGCCTCACCCTTAAAGCAATGAAGCGCCTCACCTACGACATGTGGTTCTGCTGAGAAGTCATGTTCTGCTGTTGCTGCTGCTGCATGAGGAGCTGCTGCTGCTGGCGCCGCCGGGCCGTACGGAGCTTCTCAAAGCGAGCCTCCATCTCCTCCAGCACTTTGGGGGTGTAGCGAACCACCAGCTTTACACTGTCCTTGGCCGCCTTCAGCAGCTCCACCGCTTTCTCGTGGTGCTCTCCTTCCACGCTCTGCAGGGGGTTTGGAGTCAGGGAGAGTGGAATTTTAAAGGACGCTGATTTGAATATATTTTTAAAAATAGTAACTCCCCTTCTTATTTCCCTGTGATGTTATGGGAAAATGAGCAGTCTTAAAGTCAGTGTTATTCAAGTCTCTCTAGCGGCTGGAGAAATGCTTCTGCTCCTTATTTAAGACATATGCAGCACTTTGATCTCAGTAGCTCTCCTGATTGTTGACTGACACGTCAAACTACATATCAAACACTGCTCCATATTGTGAGAAGTTGCAAAAATATTTCAATTAAATATATATTTTGGAAGCAGGCTGTAATAATAAAAAAGAAAAGCTTATCTACAATCTCCCTCCAATCCACATTTCAAGCCTCTCTCCCCAAACGCTGTATCAAAATGTAAATCTGGTTAGACTTACCACACCATTGACAGACAGGAGCTGATCCCCTCGCTTTAGGCCACCGTGCCTCTCAGCCACGCCTCCGGGGATAATGCGAGAGATGTAGATAGGGGAGTTTTGCTCCTTGCCGCCCATCACATTGAAGCCCAGCCCTTCTTCTGTCTTGGGCAGCTCCACCACCCTCGGGTGGGAATGACCTTCGCTGGCTGCGAAGGCTGCAACTGTAGCCTGAAGGAAGAGAAGCAAGATGGTGCTTAATGAAAAAAAACACACATCATTTTACTAGTAACTATGCCAAAACCCTAAAAAAAACTGTATGTACATATTTTGAGACATTTTACAATATATAATAAAACCATTGCAGTCAGCTGCCACACACATATTGTGTAACACTGGGTTGAAGTGAGTACAAATGGTCAAAATTTATCCTACTGGCAAAGCAAGAGAAAATCTTAAAAACAAAGAAAACTTCTCCTTTATCACTTGAGATAACAGACTTTGTGGGTAATGTACTCATACTCTTGATAAGGGCTAACACTAACCAAACCACTGAGAGAAAAGCTCAAAACTCTACGAACAGTCTTTTGTTCACAGTTAGGTAACTATCAAAATGGGGAAGGTTAAGCCTAGAATGCACTACACAACTTTTGCCATGACTTGCTTGCCCCCTTCAAATTGTTGAGACCCGAGAACCCCTGAGCTGGCATGCAGTCTTCACTGGCTCCTAGTCGGCTTCATTAGACTCAAAATGAATGCATAGGAGAAAACCAAGTATTACAAAATGATTGTGAAGGTAGACGGCTATTACAAAGTGTTAGGGTTTAGTCAGGGCTGGGGATTTAGACTCCACACGAGAAGTTCTCTGGCTTTTTAATCACACGGATTAACACATCCACGTTCACACTGCAGGAGCAGCCTGACAACTTTCACCCTCTGTATTTCTACCAGCTGGTTGATGTTGCTTGCTGGCCGCAGGGTTTCTTTGAACCACAAGCCAAGCTCCTTGCTCCCTGTACGTTCAGAACAAAGCGCCCAGGAGCTTGTTAGCTGAGTCTGGGAAAGGTAATGGCAGACGAACAGAGAAAGAGACACCCTGTGCCCGCTGATCCACAGATGCATTGCCACAGGTGCCTCGCTGTCAAGTTGACATCATCTAGGTAGATCGGGAAAAAGGAGGATAAAAAAGTAGTGGAGGGGAGGTTCTGTCAGAAGCTTTTGCAGATGTGTATCCAAATTCCCCAGCAGCAGACAAGTAGCTTGGCACTTTGAGGTCTTTGACGCTCCCTCCAGGCAGCATCCCTATCTCCGCTCTCTCTTCCATATTCATATGCATCTTCATACCCACATTCATTTCTGCTCCAACAGTTTCACTCATTTCTTTCTTCTCTCTCGCTGCCTGTTTTAATCAGGTTATTGTATTCTGACTATTTCCCCTCTCCCTCCATTTTCTCTTTCTGTCCTTCTCCTTTTTTCCTCTTCTCCTCCCTCTGCCATTGTGAAACTAAAAGGCAGCTCCTCAGCATGCATACCGTCACCTCCCAGGCCTCACAGCACATCGACCTTCACAACTTTATCTGGCTTTCTGCGGACAAAAAAACAGTCTGGCAGATGGCCGGCGCCTTTCAAACACAGGAGACATTTTAAATGAAAAGCTTGCTAGAGGATACTTATTTGATAACCACAATGCACTGTACAGCATAAGTATGGCTTAGACGTCCACCGTCACTTGATCATTAGTTCCCATTATTTCCTCTGGAGCCCACACGGCCCTGATAGTCCCAGTCTCCATTAAGATCAGTAATAAGGGCCTCGAGCCAGGAATTAGAGGCTGAATAGATTTAATTAATGAAGCAATCAAAGAGAATCGAGTTGTTCAGGTGAAACACAAATCTCAACTGTCGGGAGATCTGTTGTCCCACTAACTTAAGTACTCGAGAGGCAGATGAATTGAAGCGGCGTCATATTTTGTCATTGTTGCCTTGGCAGGTTATTAGAATATACATTTTCAATATCATTGCCACAGTATCCATCATTTCCTTTCAGACTACAGGTAGCCGATATGTCTGATACTGATTGAATGGAATTGGAACTGTGGCCTGGGATAATGGTTATCTCTAGACAGAAAAAAAAATACTTTTAAAAACATCCAGTGTCCCCAGTTTAGAGTGTCCCCACAGCTAAGCTGGCTCAGGCCTTTAGCTGTGTGCTTAATTGTTCGGCAATTTTAATACAGATTTAGGAGCTGCAACTTCTCAAAGTTTGGGGCAAAGAAAGAAAATTACGAAGGAGTTTTAAATCTTCTTAAATCATGTCCTCATGGTTGCTATGAGCTTAGAAATAACAGACAGAAACTACTTTTATCCTCCAGCTTAACTATCACAGTTTCTTTGCAGAGGGAAATTACCCTACTCTGGCCATTAATAAAGTTATTTTTTTAGATCAGACTATGGTGCCCACTTGACAAATGGCAGGAGATATTCCAAATGCAGTAACAGATGTATAATTTATAAGATTCAGACAAATTTTAAATGTCTAATTTTGTACAAACCTTTTAAAGGAACAGTTTTATATTGTGGGAAATATGTTTATTCATTCATTAAAAAATGAAAAAATCCCTGTTGTGTTTGTGTACAGATTAAACAAATAAGCTGTAACCTGTTAATGAGTGAGCTTTAGAGGTGTCCTTGCTTCCAGTGATTACGCTAATTGTAGCTAATCACCCCCTGATACTAGTCCATACTTCAGCACAGACATGTGAGAGGTATCAATCTTCTCATCTCTCAGCAAAACAGCAAATAAGTGTGTTTATCAACATATCAAACTATTCCTTTAACCAGGTGTTCAATTGCAATTCACCATGCTCTGCCGTATTACGATCAAGGAAGAGTGTTGGTTGGAGGAACAAGAGAGGAAAGATCTGGTCAGGAGCACTCATTATTTGAAGCCTCGTACAATCTGCATAAACACAAAGATACACTCTACTTTTGTCATGTATTTGTTTTCAAATCCACCTGGTCCCCCCACTCCCTGTGATGTACTGAAGAGGAGTGGATCCAGCTGGACACTGAACCACTAAAGGACAGAGAGGTGCTCTCATCTCCTCTCCACTTCTCATCATCCTCATTATCGGCATGAAATCAGACAAGCCTGCCCTCTTTGTTATCTTTCATAAAAGCCTGTGTCTCTTGCAGGCGAGGTGCTGATGACAAGTCCTTTTCAAATGACCGGGTCAAGCTCATCTCTTCTGCATACCAAAATTAGCTTATTCCATTCACGATATGCCTGGAAATGTCTCCATTCGTATTGAGACATTTCACCTCTGACACAGATGTGATCATTTCTAAACAGCATGCAACAAAAAACATCTTCCTGAAATATTAAAAAGTCGAGTGGAAGAAGCAAAGATAGAAATAAAAGGACACACTTTTTAAATATTGACATCCTGTATGAATTAGATCAATTAAAAGATACGAGCTGCCACCTAAAAAATCTGATGCGACCACTGGATCGTTGTTAAATATGAAAACCTGCAAAGTGAATACAGAAATAGTTTATCTTGGTTTGATTTAAATCTGCACTTAATCATCAGTGTTCATAGCAAAGAAAATGTGTCTTATGGGAGTAAGGCAGTATAAAGATCTGATTCGGTGAATTTAATGTGGAATTAAAGAAAGATTTACAGCTCAAAAGACATTTAGTTACTGACAATGATGAAGAGCTGGAATTTCTAGTGGATTCAAAAGGATATTTTATGATTTTGTGATATGCTGTCTGTCTTTTATTGAGTTATTTTACTGCCGGCACAAATTGAATCTTAATTTAATAGTTTTAAATTTGAAATGTTTAAACTGATTATTGTATGCTAAATTTTAAATGGTATTTTACAGGTTTTAATTGAATCTAATGGTTTGATATTGAATTTAACTCAAATTCCTGCCCTGCCATTCTGAATATGGGTCATGTTAATTTTGCACCTCCACTTTAACGACGCAGGCAAAACAACTTATAGCTATTAGGGCAAGCGGTGTGAGCCACTTTCTGAACAAACTTTACATAAATCATCCTCCTTGTCTCTGAGTCTAAACCAGAGCAAACAAAGATGTTAGCTGCCTATTCACATGCCAGTCTGTTTACATGGGAGGGACTGTAGGTTGTGGATTAGATTATTAGAGAAAATGTTTGGTTATGTTACTGTCCTTGAAGGAAATTCAAGAAACTAAAGTGCAATGGCTGGTTATCCAGTGGACTTCCGTGTCTAGGCTATTTAACAGTTCTTTGAAGTTTTTCTGTAGTTATTTGGGAGTCATTTCTCACATTTTCAGTTAGGCGGGAACATCCTGTGCTTAAAGTCATGTAAAATTCAGTAACTTTCACTTTTAGTTATAGCTGTCTCAACAGTTAATCATAATGTATAATATTTTTTAGTGTAAATAACTCATGTAGAGATCAGACCTGGGGCCGTATTACAGAAAATTCCTATCTTAAGTCATAAGTTAAGATAGGAAGAATCTAAGATAGGATTTTTCCCAATTTGGTATTATAGAAGTGAATCCTATCTTATCTCAGGTTAGGAAATCTTAAATACTCAACCCAACATCGGTTATCAACTTTCATGTCTATTACCTAGCCACTTTTCTCATCTCGTGAGCTAAACGGCTTTTAATCGCTGTTTTGCTGTAGTTTTTTTAATGAAACAAACTGAAAAATGGAACAGAAATAACAACTATCACTGAACTTCAAATCAGATGACTTAGAGGTGTTGGTAACCTCCGTCGAGAAATCAAAATTCACGTAATGCTTAACTCGAGAGATTAAAGAGAGAGAGTGGGCTAAAATAGCAGACACAGTCACCGCCGCATATCCGGCATCCAGCAGAGCGTTGATGCTGTTAAAAAGAAAATAAGTCCATTTATAAGTGATACGAAGAGAAAGGCAACTGTTGTGTCCAAAGAGCAGAGGAAAACAGGTAGTGGCTCCTCCTGTACTCCCTCACTGACCCTGGCAGAAACCTGTACTCTTCTCGATAAAGTTAATGAAGGTAAAAAAATAAAAAATAAATAAAGGCTGCAGGCTAACGTCATGATGTTTTTATGTATTTCTTGAATTTAACGATCTCCTTCTATCAAAGACTTGCATTAGGATGGGTTACTTTTGGTACATCAAGCACGTAACATAATAATTAGACATTAGGCTAGCGTTACCATGCAACCTTTCTACTAACAAGTTTTTTGTCATCATACACATCGGTAGCTCAATTAATAAGTTTCACCTGTTGACATTTTGTTGATTTTGTAAAGACAATAAAAGAGCAGCCATGTGGATTAAACGAGTTATTAAACACTACCTGATGGAAAAGTTAGGACAGCTTAACAGTTATCCTAAAGTTAGGAGAGTTTATTTAGGATTTTATGAACCTATAATGCTTCTGTAACACTTATTCCTATCTTACGTTAGGAAAGGAATATTGACTTAGAAACTCTTAATCTGTAATGGCCTTTTTCCTAAATCAATTCCTAACCCTTATTACCATGGTTGCAAAGCAGTTAGGATAGGATCTGCCGGTTAGGAAGTTTCTGTAATAGGGCCCATCTGCAAAGCAGTTCTTACTTTAGCTGTGGCCCTCGCCTGGTACTCTGGACAGCCATTCACCGTGATTGTTTCATGCATGTACTGGTACACCTGAAAGAAATGAAGAGAGTCAGGTGTTATAATTATGCTTCACTGAAATCCCCACCCTGCATCTGAGCCCATTTCCATAAATAATGGTGTTCCTCCACAGCTGTCTGTACAGACATGTAATGCATTAACACGCTGACTGATGGAGAAAAAAAAAAACGGCACTCAGGCCCAGAATGATAGGAAGCTAGTACTAAAAGTACTGCTCAAAAAAGAAGTCTTGTAACACACACTCCCTTTGAAATGTAAAGACTTTCTGCAAACATCAGCAGCAAGTCAGGTAAGTGAGGAAGAGAAATGAGACTCTCAGAGATGATAAAAGAACTCTCAGAGAATATAAGAGACTATTTCAATTACTGCATTAAAGATGTTTTAGGGTGCAAGGGCGCAGGCCTTGAAGATTATATAATGTAAGTCTTACCATAATTCACCTGCATAAAGCACCTTGGTGTGCATACATTTCTTAGCAAATAATAAAAGATAACCCTCAGCTCAGGAAATGGCGGCATAATCTGGTCCTGACTTTATTAACAACACAAAAAGTCTCCAGAACAGGCAGTAAAGCATTATGCTGGGCCTGAAATGGTGCCAAGATATGTGTTGCTGTATGTCCAGTTGGGTGAAAAACAAGGTTCTATTCACTGAGGCAGGCAGAATCAATGCTGAAGACAGCTGACCTTTCCAGTTAAGACGTGTCTTTTAAAGACACCTCACAACTGAACTTGTTCAAAGAGTAAAACAGAAAAGAAGACAGTGACAGTGTTGAATGAGGATGTATGGTGACTATACTGTAACATAAAATACCTGTTTCTTTAAGATCACCTTTCAATGTTGCCATTCAAATATATCTCCACCAAACCAGGCTGTACTGCAGCTTTCAGATATCAAATATGCCACTTCCCTAGACCGCTGAAACCAAATAATGAACAGTACAATAGGAGGATGTTTAAAAGGATGGAGGTGTATGAGCTGATTACAAAAAGTCTCAGAGGAAATGTTTTGCTGAGTTGGTTAAAAACATAAATTACAGCAGAGATCACATGATTTCAGCAGACAAGTTTTCCAAGTACAAACACATCTACTTGTTCTAATGTTGCATTTAAGGGAGTTGCAGTTAATTAAGCAAATGAGCAATCAAATCTTAATCAGAGTAAGAATACTGTACATTTCTCAGTGCAAACTAAACTCAAAACCATCGTCTATGACATATTAGATGTTGCTGCTCAGAAATGAATTTTTTTCATCTGGTTCCACTCACTAGATGATGTCTCTCATCAAAGCATGGCAGCTTGCCTGGAAGCGAACATGCCCATAGTTTTGACGTACCATGGTACATCATTACAAAGGCCTTGCTTCTCTGAATCATCAAAAGGAAATATACTTAAACCCTGAGATATTTGTATGAAGATATGGAGAAAAAAACATCCCTGAGCTTCTGTTGTCTTGTTTGCTCATGAATCTCAAAGACCAAATGAGTGGCTTTTGAGAGTGCAGCATTTCAGACTGCAACACATTTTTGTAGATTTGTAGCGCTGATGCATTCGGAGAAAAAGAGCATGCAGTCCACACACTTTCTCACAAATGACACCTTTTCCCAAGGACTTTTTCCACCTTTGCACTTTTCGAGGCTGAGCAGAGCTTTATAAATGCCACGAAAGGTTTTCATTGCCTCTGTCTGCCTGCAAAGTGTCTTTCTTTTTCCCTCAGTTATCTTACTACTGCAACTGCTAATTACACTTATTTATTCTTATTTATTCTACCTGCAACTGTCTCTCATTCTTAGCACTTTTCAGATATAGAATCTGCAACATTGCTAGCTTCATCTGTCTGTGAAAGTAATGGCTTTTGGACTCTGGATTTTGTTATATGTATGTATATATATATATGTATATATGTGTATGTTTTGTAATGGCTCAGGAGTTTATGCAAAGGAAATTGGCATCTAATATGTGGGAGAGAGCAGTGGCACAGTGGTGAATTAAAGAAGAGTGTTTTCAGTTCTCTCACAGGATGCAGAGAAACTTATTTTGCAGTTGAAGGCTTAATTAATGACCACCATGAACGCCAGGGAAGCCTTCTTACCAGTGTATATCCTAAAATGTTTTTGCATTCCTTTCTCATTTATTAGATGAAATATATGATTCTGCTTAGTATTTTATACAGTATGACAGTGCCTCACCATAAAATAACAAGACATTTGCAACTCTCCTTGAAGTCCGTGCTAACATACTATATGTTCAGATTTTTGGTGGATATTTGTACTGAAAGCAAAAGAAGATTAAAAACCTATGATTTTTGAGACTGAATAATCATGAAGCAGCATTCAATTATTTGTTGGCAGATTGGTGCAGCCAAACAAACTGAGAAATCATCCCTTTATCAAGTAGCTAAATGATATAATATGATATATTTACCCTTCCAGCAAGTGTTCAAAGTGCTATTTCTAACAATAAATATGTTTATTTTTAAACTGCATAATGCATGATATCTTGGTGAGGTCTCAACATAACAAATGTTAGGTGATTATCTTTGTTTATGTTATGTGTTTTTTAAAATAAAGGGAAAAAATAATATCGGCCATAGAATTCTTCTATTCACAATATTTCCTAGTTTATTCATTTTATTTGTGCCTATGAAATTATAACTAACTGACAGGTAAAGCAAGTCGCACGTTTAATATCTCTCTACGTATTTAACCGGGATGCAGCCCCCTGAATAACAGAGTCGTGACATATAACAAACAGCTTTGTGCTTTTGAATGTCAGTCTGCTCTTGTTTTGGCTGCACTTTGCTCTAAAAAGGCCAGTTGTCCTGCAGGCATCTTTTCAATTCCCCTTCTGTCTTTCCTTTTGCTAGATATCTTTACTACCCATTCCTCAAACACTGGCACTTTCAGTCCTTCCTCTCCTACTTGTTTCTTCCCTGGTACACCACAGTGGATTATGGTGAAACACATGCACACACTATTCCTGATACCAGCACTGGTACTTACAAGGAGGATGCCACAAAGCCAGAGAATAGAAAGAGATGCCTGCAGGGCAAACTGATGTGACAATGCTGCTTGTAACCATGGCTTCTTGCTTCCTCTACTGAGTCAGAGAGACGGAGAGGATTGAGGGGGATGGGCAAAACAGAGGCTGGCTGATGTTGCTGGAAAAGGATTAAAACAAACACAGGACGTAACACACTTTCTCTCTCGGCGGCGCTAACCATGACACAGAGGGAAAATACTGAACTTGCATGGACTGACTTAATGTACCTTTTGTCCTTTAACTTAATGTGATGAGGGCTGCAGAGGCACCGTGATGGCATCAACACAAACCCTCCGCCTTTGCATGCTTTTTGCTTTCATAAAAAGCACAGTCAATTACGCTGATTGAAATTCTCTGCTGAAGTGGAAAATCAACTGCAATGTTTAAGCTGCAGAAAGATGCGATTGCTCTGGCCTGCTTTCTGCACTTCCTGCGTTCGCCAAGCGGGACTCTCTAACCTGATATATTGTGAATTCCCACTCTCCGTCATTTCCAGCTGGTTAGCTCTTCCAGTCATTTCGTCTTGTGTCCTTCCTTTCCCATTTGCAAGGCTGATTGACCCTGACAACTCATTCAGGCTGATGCAGTGAGACTAACGTACGGACGAACGTGGCGGGAAAAGACAACCAGCTCATCAAACTCTGTCTCTCCATCATTTAGCCCAACACTGCTGAACAGACTTTTTCCCCTGCCATCCATTCTTCATATCATGTCATCCTTAATTGCTTAAAACTGATTCATGTTAGGTAAATTCTATAGATGTAGTGTACGGGATTAGATTTGGAGGTGGGCTTACAGTAGGGTTTTTACTCTATAGACAAGATTAGTATGTCTATCTTGTCAGGCTTTGCGCCGGTCCACCAGACTGTTAAAGTCAGCTACATCGCATATGTGTAGCGGAGGAAGGAACCATATCACAGATTACACAAGGCCTGGACTTGTGAAAGAAAGGTCATCTGTTATAATGAAATGTCACAAAGGTCTGTGTGATCAAAATGAACAACAAGAGTGTTGGACTTACAGTTTAACCTGTGCTTTATGGGTCTTTTAACTTGATAATGGTTAACACTTACGTATGACATTCAGGAAAGGGATGTGGGCAAAATGAATCAGAATTTGATTATATAGCAAGGTTTGAAAAAACAAAGGCTTTAAAATGGAGGAAAATTGTTCCCATTAAAGGACGAGTGTTTTTGCTTTTGTTATCCATTTACTACAAAGCTATATTACATTTTTAGACTGATGGATGCATTTTTGGTTGATGGGTTCATATTAGTCAAAATTTTGTTTTTGTATTTTATGTTCAAAATCAACTTTCATAGACACAAGACAAAATTGCTTGGGACTTATATTCCATCAAAGTTGTGTTATCATTTTGTGGTTGAAAGTGCTTCTCTCCATAAAGGGGGTGTATTAATGTGCTGGTGGGGAGCTCCAACATCTGATATTTCAAATAAAATGAGTCAAACCCAAAAGACAAACAATATGCACAAATTGAGTGAAAATAATGTTGCTGTTGGATGTTCAAGTCCCACAACTTGATGCTCACATGACCACGTGAAAACACACATGAACACATAAATTTGACAACTATGTTTTAGCACTGACAAGGAAACACTAAAGTGTCCTTCGGAAAGGATTACCAACGGTCTCTAAACTCATTTTTAAGTCTCTGCTATTTAAAGTGAATGGTAATCAGTCGGATGCCTGCAAAGTAGGTAAATACATTAAAAAATACAAAACACAACATTTTGATAAATGGTTAGCAGTAATGTGAAGAATACTGTATTTATGCAAATTCCAGTAAATGGGCTAAAACTTAAAACCCCCACTGTGATTCTTCAAAGTGATGTTGAAAACATTTTTGTGCCTGAAATAGAGGGATGCCATGTGTTAGAAGAACAGATCATCTGGTAAGTGAAGCCTGTGGTTGTTGTTTGCTGCTTTCCCACTGAGATTCCCTTCCAGTTTAAGACTGTCTCTTCTAATTGTGTGCATCAGAGGACACAGCTGTTGAGAACTGTGATATTCCACCACAGCAACTAATTTAATGGTCTGCATAATAACAGTAATAATCTACAGTATGCAATAGCCAGCACTTACAACCTGTCCTCCATCTGCCTCAGCACCATATAGAAAAGCTGCTGTGTCATTGGCTCTCACAAACCTGTAATCGACTACAAACCATGCTCAACCTCACTGCAGCCCACTAATCCCAGAGCATCTCTGATTGTTTCCCTGGTGACTGTGTTTAGCCAGCTCTTTGTGGGTGAAGTGGTCTGCATCTTTGCCTCTTGGCAAAGGGCATCTGTTGCTGCTGCAGAGGCCCTTTTGAGAATCTTTGTCATTGTACTCCAGTGACTGGCACTGAGATCAGTCAGCCGGTTGCAAGTTGGTGTCAGGATGAGCCAGGCTTCCCCGAGCAGGCCAGAGCAGAACTGGACCCTGTGAAAGGAGAAGACCAGTGCTTTCTTTCTTTCTGTCCCTTTGCATGATGTCAGGGGGTTTTATGTAATGTTCTGTCAGAAGCAATTTCTCCTAATTGGTGTCATTGCCAGGGCTGGTTCATTATCATAACGAGACACTAGCTGGAAAATTACTTAATATTACCTCCCACATATATTAAATAAAGCTTATAATGAGTATCTATAGGAAATATGCTAATAAAGACTACAGAGATATACTGTAAGTGAATAACGTAATTTATGTATTCACTGACCTCTATTCCGTCTTTAAATATGCATGAAATTTTCAAAGATGATCATAATTTTTTAAAGTAAAAATATAATGTGTCAATAGTGGGAGTAGTATAAAGTAAAGAACAAGTATCTCAAAATATGTATCTACAATACTTGACTAAAAGCACAAAATGACTTCCCAGCACTGCTTGACCACCACCCTACAAGTAAGTACCTTACTGCAGCTATTTGTCAGCCCACCACTGTATAGATCCCAAGTTAGTTTCAAATTCTAGCTGCAATATTTCTTGTGATACAGCTTATGTGACACAGGCTGTCATGATTTTCCAGACCTTCCTTAAATAGTTTTTGGAACTGATGCACTGGCAGATTTAGCCTCTTTGGGGCCGTGTTGTCTCCTAATAATTGTGTTTATATATACCAATTTGCAATCAATCAAATTATCACAATAACAACGAAATGTGTAGTCTGAACAAATCATGTTCACTGCCAACTTATCTAATTCGGTTTCCTACAATATCCTCTCCTGGCAACTAAAGCATCATCACCGTTTTTATTGTTATATTTAGGTAACTAAAAGCACTCGGATAATTGTGCCTTGTCCAATGTTTTGTCAGGCTTAGCTTACTAAAACACATAGGTTATGGTTAGAAAAAGATCATTGTTTTGGTTAAGACCACAATCTAACCAATCCAGCCTAAACCAAATAAGGGTCAAGGCATCAGAAATCAAAATCAGAAAAACTTTAAGAATGTCACACTACCTGAACTGAGGGGATGAACATAAGGCAGAAATTACATTTCTTCCAAATGTTTTTGGCAAAGACAATTAGCTGTATAAAAATGTATTGCTAAGTAGCATTCAAACTAATATGACCCCACTTTGTATTGGTGTTTAAAATTGTGATAAAGTTACATCAGTTCTCAATCATGAGGTTTTTGTTTTTTTTACTATCTTCCAAATATTTAAGTTACAAACAGAAGGTACTAGAACCTTTTATGGCTTAGTTTGGTAAACCAGACATCTCGGCAACTGGCCTTGAAGCCCTTGTCATTGATACAGATATTCTACACCATATTAAGGTCATTTTGTGCTCTGAAGCTGTAAAATGTATTTTATTTACTCTTTTATTTCTCTTTCATTTAAATCTCTTTAATTTACAACACAATTACCTCTGGAAAAAAAAGTTCAGCATCTCCCCGACATACTGATTGAGCCTGCTAATTGTCTGCTTTCATTCCTGGACAATTTACTTGTTCACTTTGTTTACAATTAACTTGCATCAAGGAGGCCATTGTGGCATCTGTCATCCGTTTCACTGCTCTTCAAACTCCTGTTTGCTTAACAAATACATGTCACTGGGTGATGCTTCAGTGTATCACAACAGACAGGTAACTAAATATACAAGATCTGTGTTTATCAGCCTGTGTAGTGGTGTCATATAGAGTGAGTGCTCTTGTTTGCTTTGCACCAACTACTCCTGATGAATGGTGTTTAGATGATGGCTCAGTAGGTGGCTGTTTGCATGCATGTGAATTTAACCATTTTAACAAGAGAAAAAATGACTAACTCCTGCTGATTGACATTTTATTCCATCAGTGTAAAATGTGATAAAGACCAATCTCTTAACAGTGATTTACTTAATTAAAATTCAGTGTAGCAAGCTTATCAAACATTCAAGTTTATGAAATGGTCATAATGTTTTCATGCTGTCAAAAATTTACTGTGCCCCTGTGAATTTTGCTGTTCAGCTCCAGCAGTAATAAGGCAGAGCATTAATCTCATTTCATAATGCTGCAGTCATTTGTGATTGATGTTACACAACAGTGACTTAAAGGTACACTCAGATTTTGTTTTATAGTCATAATTCCTCTCAATTTACATCATTAGGGCCTGGAAACAAAATCAGGAAGTGTTATCGTTGATCTATACAGTATAGCCAAATCATGGAACAACTAACAGCTTTTAGAATATTGAAAGCAGCCAGAAGCACCAGCTAATCAAAAAGGTAGGTGTAAAATTGTTGCTAAATGCTACAATGATAAAGTTTATGTTGTAACTACCTAAATACAAAATGTGCTATTTTATAAAACGGGTAGCTCAAATCAAGCAATCTGATGGGTTCATAGAAGTGATACAATAAGCGCATACAACGGGTGTGATGTCCAATTCCTTTGCACAGATCAGTATCACTCCGATAAATAAATATATAATGAGAGAGTGGAAGAGAGAGACAGAGAGAAATCATTGCTTATTACCTGATTCAGCATTTCCCTCTCTCTCTCACACACACACACACACACACACACACACACACAGAAGTCCACTACTTGACCCAGATGTCTGCGATATTCTAACAAAGTTTAAGTTTCAATAGCCTTTTCAAAAGACTATTGCCCTTTATGATAGGCTGGCTGCCAGCACACAGTAGCAAGCATATTATATTACAAGTTACCAAAGTCAATCTCCTGACGTTGGACAGTTTTTTAGAGGCTGCACAATCAACGGCAACGTGCAAATAAATATAAATAAATAGTTCTAAGAATTCTAGCCCTTGATGTATGTTGCTTAGCAACAGTCATGCGCTATGTAGCCTACCGACAGCCTAGTGGAGCTACTTTCTGTATTCATAAAGAAATGTCTGTTGATGAAATAAAATAAAATCAAGTTAGCCTACTTTCTTTTTGCCATACTTGGTAACAGTAGCTCACCTCAGGCCATGATATATGCTTATTATATCACAGTTTCCAATGCCCCTTAACTGTGATATAATAAGCGTATACCACGGCCTGTCGTGAGCTATTGCTTAAGTATTCACTTGCGCTATAGCTATAACTTAAACTGACCATAAGTAACCTAGTGTGAAGTTTTCATCCTGTGCAGCATTGTGGTAATAAGAGAGAAGGCTACATACATCTAACAGAGAGAAAAAGTATGCTAAAGCTAACGACGCTTGTCTTTTTCAGATCGTCTCATTATTTAGCTGACACTCTGTGATGTTTTTTTCCCCAAGGTCGAGATTCCATCTCTGACATACTGGAAAAATATGGTCATATATAATCCCAACATCAACAAAAGCATCTTGAAAACTTCTGTCTTCTGTCATACGAATGTCCATAAATGTTTCAACATGAGTGAAAAATGTGTGCTTATCCTGGGACAGAGATGAAAGCGGGAGGGAAACAACAGAAAAACCTTCAAACATTTCTAGCTAGCTTATAGCTAACACCTGTCAAATAGCTGTTTGGGGTGAATAAGCACAGACTACAATAAGAGACCAATGGTCAACTTCAAGACAATAATGCAAGGTGAAAATTCACTTCACTTTAAGGACTAGAAAACAAAACAATTTTTACAATATGCTAATTTTGCTCAAGCTCTTGAAACATCAGTCTCTACCATCTCCCTATTCATTCCGACTTTATTGAAGGTATATTAACACAGGCTCAAGGAAGGTATACATTTGAAATTTGAGTTGTATCTCATTGCAAGTAACTTTGTAAAGTGTTGCAACTTTACAAAGTTAAGGGGTAACTCCCATGCAAAGTTCAAGCTAAACTATGCTTACTACTACTTTCCTGGTTCGTTTGGAATAAACAGAAAAAAGTATTAAGGTCTTGAGATGGACAACATAGCAACTGTGACTGAACAGGTGACAGAGCAACACATTTCTCAAAAGCAACTCCAAGGAAATGGTTAATAGGAAAAACACCATAGCAAGGCGTAGAAAGGTCATCAAAAAAATAAAAAGATTCTCACAGAAGAGAAAGAATGAAAATATATCAGTTATGTTGGCGTTCACGGACCAGCGGTTCCCTCCCTTGACAGTGACTCACCTCTCTGATGGCTGTGCAGAACTCACTCTGAAGGACCTTCTTCAGAGACTGAAGCTTGTGACCGGGGACATCACCCGACTCCTGCAGCTTCTCCAGCAGCTCAATAGCCCTGGCAACATCTGGCAGAAAGAGGGAGAGCGAATGTGTGTGAGTGTATGTGTGTGGGTACTCATGCCAAGGGGACAGAGGGAAAAAAATGCCCCATTCAATTACATTAACAGCACAGCCACGAGAAAGGCGCTGGAGCGAATCGATGGGTGGGATAATGGAAATAGACTCAGTCAAGGCCAGCTGGGGCAAGAAAGATAGAATAGCAATCCCATCCATAGATCGTTTGCATTGGCTTAGGTCTATGCATAAGAATAAGGGAGAGAGAGAATAAGTCAGGCATTCATTTGTTCAAAGGTAACACATCCTGGTAATAGTAGACACCAGCGGGTCTTACAAAGCATTTACACTGAACTATAAGCCTTAAGTTAAAGGCTGTGACTCAAGGGTCTACTGAGCTCTCCTCCCTTAATTAGCTTGAGCTGAATGAGTCCGCCAGCTTGGCTGATTAATTTCTTGTCCTCTGAAACTGGCAGGCCAAATACAGATACATAAAGGAAGGAGAGGGAAGCGATCTGGTACTCAATCATTGGACTTGGACTTTTCGGTCAATAACATGTTTGATTGAGCTTGTGTACGTGTCCCCAAGACCTGTGACCACACAAAGAGAGATGATTGGTACAGTTTTACACTATAGCTCTGGAGTTGTCCTGTACTCTAGTTTCACTTCATAATATAGTGGTGTGGTTTATTGTTGCATGTACCTCACGATAAGGGTTATTTTCATTATTATTTGATTAATCAATAAATCATTTAGTCTTTAAAATGCCAGAAAATAGTGAAAAGGCCAGTCACTATAGTTCCAAGACACATTTCTTCAAATGCTTGTTTGTGTGGTTCAAAAATGTTCATAGAAATGCCTTCACTCGAAAGTAATGCCTTCTGAGGCAACAATACAAAGTTGATAAGGTGAACGTGTTGGCAAACAGTGGCTTACATCATTAAAATTCATTCGGACTTTAATTTCTGTCCACTAGACAAAGCACAAAAGTCCAATATTTATTCTCCTTTTCGCTCCTGTTTTTGCTGACCACCCAACTCCTGGTGGAAGTATGTCTCTTTAGCTGCTAAATGCTCCACTATGTTTACCAGCTACTTGCTAACTTAGTCTGCTGACTGATGCAGGGCAGATAGTGTACTTTTTAAAATCTTTTTGCTAAAGACAGTTGCCTGCTGTGGTTGAAAACAACAAAGAGAAAAGAGATGAAACACAATCAAAACCGTAAAGTTGATCATAAAACAAAAACAGTGCGCTGAAAGACGCTAAAATGCTCCCTAGAGCAGCAGGGAACTGCAGAGTTGGGTGATAAATCTCCGTGGGTTGTAACTAACAGCAACCCTGTTCAATTGACCCATTGTTAATGTAAAAATATTGATAAGAGCAGCTTTAAACACTGGCAAAGTTAGTTTTTGGAGTGCTCTTAAATATATTTTATTTAGATACATTTCATTGATGTGTGGTTATTTTATTGAACATTATTTTTCACCAGCAAACAGAATGCCCACACCTTACAGCTAGGCTGCAGGTTTAGATTCATGTCACCGCACCAAGCAACAACAGCATCTGTTTAATATTATTGTAAATTTAATATATTTCCTTTGAACCGTTCGTCACACAAAACAAGCCATTTGAAGGTGCGGCCTTGAGCTCTGGGACACTGATAGATTAATAAAATAATAATTGCTGGCTGCAGCCCTGATGATAAGCATAGCTGATCTGAAGGGCCTTATGTCTACAGTAGGATAATATATACCAAAAAGTCAAACTTGTATCATCATAGCAAGCCATAAATAAATATAAACTGACTAATCAGTTTCTCCACACTGTCATCTTCATAACACACACACACACACACACACACACACACACAGATATTGAATTGTGGGAATATAGAGTAACTCAATAAAGCTGACGGCAGACAGAGGAGCTTTTACTGTTTGCAGACCTGTGGGAGACAAGAAAAGAAGTAATCTCGAGCTCTGACTGTGAATACTGTATAAGGCGATAAAAAGGAAATGTGAAACAAGATGATCGTATGCTTTATTACATTTCACCTTTATACTACATATGGAGACATTGAGCACAACTCAGAAATCCAATGCCTGTTTCTCTTTAATAAAGCACTGTGGATGATATTGATCCACTTGAAATTGTAGTTTCAGTTCCCATCGAGACCGGTTACGGCTCCGGAGAACAACTCCAGCGAGAGTTGTATTGGCAGATGAAAGTTGGCAGTTGGTTGAGTCATCAGGATGGTGCTAATCAGCCATTAATCAAATGACTCCACTCAAAGCCATTGTCACACAGGGTATGTGTAAAATCTGACACCATGTTAACTCTAACTGTCATGGCGTCTGCCAGCTCTTAATTTTTGCACATTTTTCTGGTCTGTTTCGCCTGCCACTCATTCCACATCCTGTCTGACCAGCAGTTGCCCTTAGTGTATTGCCGACAGTTTCAGTCACCTGACCCCCGTACCCATCTGTGCCCCTGCTTGTCCCCAATTGACCTTTCGCCCACCCGCCTTAGCTACTGTTGCCACGTCTGTGAATCTCTTCTGTTCTTGCATAACAAATAATGCAATTTACAACAATAACACCGACAGATTTAACTAGGAAATTGTTTATAAATAATTGTTTGTAAATAATTATAATTTTTTTAAACGATGGATAATGATTTAATTCAGGCAGGGATTTAATTTCTAGCCAGCGACCCTCAATTTTGCCAGCTAAAATGACAACTGCTGCTAAGAGATTTTATATGCTGTAGCAGGCTAGCTCTTTAAGCTAATGTTAGCTCCAAAAGTTGGACCTTCATTCTAACATAAACCTGTTTGGCTAGCTCACACCAAGGTTATTATCGTTAACAAAGACGAACGAAATCACGAAAACTAGATGCGAAAAACATTATCGTTACTGAAATAAAAATAAAAACGAGGCTTTACAAAAAATGACAACTAACTAAAACTGGATTGTAGGTTTGCAAAACTAACTAAAATAAGCTAAAATGAAAGGGTAAATGTCCTTAGTTTTCATTTATTTATTTATTTCATAGGCCCTTGTAGGTGGGGACCGCTGCTATGAGGAGAGCCCCATGTAACCTTAGGGGTAGGTTAACTTAGTCGGGGAGACCCAGGTAGGGATCGGCTGCGTAGTTGGTGATTTGAACATGTTTTCTATTATCTTTTATACATACATGTGTACAAAATAATATGAATGCAACAACTGTACAGAGTTATGTTTTGTTTAGTTTGGGTTGCAGGTAGTGAGTCACTGTCTTGGTGGTTTTCTTTTCTTTGTTTTGTTTTGTTCTGTTCTGATGGTCTCATCCTGTGCTCATCCTGCATGTGGGATAAACTTGCTTGTACTTGAATTATATATATTTGCTCAGTGTTTGGGCCCCAATGTAAAAGCTTCAGACAGCTTAAAAATGGTGTCCCTTTTCACAAATCTGCAGTATTTCTAATGATTGTACTTGTATTTTAATGTTTTGTTAAAAAAAAAAAAAAAAAATAAAAAAAACTAAACTAGACTGAACTAAACTGAACTGAGCTTGGCATCCTGCAGGGCCAAGACTAAAACTAACACTACAACTAATAAAAACTAAGCTAAACTAGCAAACCCACATTAAAAACAAATTAATACTAAACTGAAATTGAAAACAAAAAGTCAAAACGAAATAAAAATAAAAACTAATGAAAAATCCAAAACTATAATAACCTTGTCTCACACTTGTTTCACTTAATGTTACAAGAGATACGGTTTAATGTAAACTTCCACTAACATTAAGGTGACCAGATTTCTGAAATGAAATCATTTTGGTTTGGTTGTCAGTATGTCATTAAAAAATATAATGTTTTTACATCTGAAATGAAAAAGTTGGACAATTTCAGTTTTATATTCTGTCAAATATAACTCTTCTGAATGAAATCAAGTCATTTTGAGGCAGAAACTACCTTTCAGTCAATAAGTAGAAGCTGCAATCACTTTCTGGCAAGTAGAATACTGCATTTTATGTATTGTTTTAGCCATTTAAAGATATTTTAAGAGGTAAAAAGGACTAGATTGGTTGGTACACAGCAAGTTAAATAATGTAGTCATAAGGATAACTGCAAAAGAGATCATGTCTTTATTTTATATATAACTCAGCAGTAAGTCATGTTAATGACAGGCTACAGTCTGTTTTCCAAATTTAAACAAGAATATTAGACATAGGCCTACCGTTATGTCTGTTTGATCCAGATAAAAGCAGCTGCAGACGTAAAGAGACTGGGCGATACAGCTTTAACATACTGCGTGCGCTCCCACGGAAGGCAATCAGTTTTAGCTAGTTAGTCGGACATGCAGCTTACATTGGAGCAGAAAAGGGAAAACATACTGTTTAAATTATTCATTACACTTAACTCTTACTACAGCCCCATGCATACTGATTCATCGTGTAGGGAAATCAAAAGCTGACAGGCGTGATGTGCCTGATTTTGCTTGACTATAATTGGGCAATTACTTTTCTGGGGAGATTTCACAAACAGTGAGTTACCCTCCTCCTACACGTACCTGCCCATTTCCATCTACTCCTATAGCCAGATTGTTATGCCATCCTAGTAAATATGTTCAAGCCTTTTCTGTCTGACCTGTTTTGACCACTGCCTGTCTTTTTGGACACTCTGACAGCTTGTTTATGCGCTTTGTACTTAGTTGTCTGCTTTCGCAGCTAACCTGTTGCTGACCTTTGCATGCCTCTAGTAAATTTGCTTTTAATTTCGTCTACTAAGTCTGAGGGTCAGCTGAGTAGAAGCTATGCTTTATGGAGGTGTTGCATGACCATAGGTGTGCCCTGTGCAGGTTGTACAATGCATTTTTCCTGTGTTGGCAGCCGTTTACATGGTGGGTTTACCCAAATTACAAACATTCACTTACCTCTCACGGAATCTTTGCCATATAGATAGTTTTGGCTTTTTTAAGTCCTGAGGTTTTGAGATTTTTGCCTCTAGCATAAAAAAATGGAGGCAAATGGATTTTTTTCATGCTTCTCACATCTTTGCAAAGACATTTAAAACAATTAACATCTCCTTCCCGAAACAGTGTCCAGTTTTTGTAATTTCAATAAACAAACATTTAAGTAAGACCAAACATCGACCAACACTAGATCTAACTGCTAATAAAGTGTTTTGTTTAATTTTAATTAGTTTGAACTGACTTTCAATAATATAAAATATATATCTATGTCCATGTTATACCACTTGTCTATTCACTGATTGACTTAAATCTGCAAATATTGTTTTTTTAGCTACAGGGGGCATCACCTTTAAAGTTGAAGTGGTGAACTTCAGGTGAAACTCAGAACTTCCACAGCAATCATTTGGAGTTAATATTTCACCACCTTGCGAATCAGTCCAATATTAACTCTTAGCTCTGTTTTTGGTCTCCACTGTGGTCTCAAACAACTCCTGAGGGAAATAAAGGGCTCTTTAACTTACTAAATGCTTGTCCCTAAGTGTGTCCATCTGCTGTTTGGTGCGGAGTGGGTAGTGTACAGTGGGATTTTAGAGCTTTTTCACAGAAATCCTTTTGCAGGTGAAAATGACAGAGAGTGGTGAGAAATAATAATAACCAAAATAGTAAATATTTATGGACCTTAGACCGAAACAATAAGCTGGAACTCCCTATCAATTACAGGGGAACTGCAGAATTGGTTTGTAATTTGTTGTTGGTTTGTCACTATGAGCATTTTAACACTGTTAAGACATTGTTAGTATAAAGAATCACTTATAGCTAACTATTGTCATCTGAAAAAGAAATCCACCATATGGGCTTCTAAAGAGCTGATATTCTGCTAAGTATGCCACATTAGTATTTTCTAACAAGGTGAATGAGTCAGTTTTTTACTCTTAAAAAAACTCTCAAAAAATCCTTATTCTGAATAGATTGTAATGAGCTGGTACATTTCCAAGCAGCAAGGGCATCTGTCTAGTAGGTTTATGAGCATTTCTTTCTCATTAAACAGAGGTCAAGGGCCATCCAGGAAAGATATTTTTTCTCTCTGCAGTTATTTGCTTTCACATGGTCATTAGCACCATTTTCTTTTTCCACATCAAGTACTTTGACGAGGCATTTGGAGCTCTACTTCAAAGATTGATATTACAGAGATTTTTGGAGGTACTTTCATCTCGCTGATCAGAAGTGATGCCTGGCCATTTCCTGAGATAATCTTTCTAATCTGAATTTGGGTTTTAAATGTCATAAGGTCAGGATCAAACAGAGGAGCTGTACATTTTAAATTCAATTAAATGTTGTGATTTTACCTACACTGACAGTTATATTGTAATAACTGTAATGTAAGCCTACTCCTGTCAATGTCCCTTTGTTGTTTTATTCCAATGTAACAGCACAGGGCCATAGAAAATGTGATTATATGACAATGTAATTGCAGGTGTCCATACAAAAATGAGTAGTAATAAGTGGTAATCACATATTTCTCTGGTTCACACTGAGCAGCTCAGAGGTAATGACATGTCTGCTGACACTATATTGGCACATTTTCCCGTTACTGCTTCCAGTGATATCTAATCTCACACAGAAAATATGTCTGTGAAGATTTTCTGCTTCGCTGTCAGGCTGTTTTTCATTCACACGGGGGATACTGTTGTGAGAAAATGTGTAAACAAATCAAGGCGGGCTTAGTGTAGCATGAAAACAGGTCTGATAAACTGGCACAGGGCTGCTGGATTATTTCTAGCACATAATATAGTTAAAAAATGTCTCTCCCTTTTGTTTATATCTTCAGTTTTGCCCTGCAACTCAAGAGATTCAAGCAAAAATGTCCTGTGAGTGCACTTCAATACCCATTGCTCTGCATGCTTGATGTAAAAGTGGGACTTTAGATGAGATGTGTGGCTGATCAGAGGAGTATAAAAACTCAGGGGAAGAGGCATTGAAGGTTGATTGTATTCCATGACAAAGTGGCTGAGATGACTGGTGGGGATCACTGTTACGTCACATTAATGGGACAGGATAACGATAGGATAATGATTCCCTAATTAGATGTGCAGTGGAATGACATATTACATTACTTAATAGTCTAGCAGTGAGAGAGAGAGAGAGAGAGGGAAAAAAGCACCTGGACGACCATGTGCACTCTGATAACACTGACATAATCATGGTGAAAGACTTTACTCATTTCGTGTTACACCTTCAGCTCAGAAAAGAGTCCAAAAGATGAAGTATATCTGAAAATGAAGCATAGCTGAAGATAACACAAAGTATGTGCTCAACACCCACATGATGTGCCTGTTATATGCACAGTCTATGAATAACTTCAGCTGGAGGGTAGTACAGGAAATGGGATCCTGCTCATGACTTACCAACTCTGCAGTAACAACATGCATGAACAACGCTGGATTTGCCACTTACAGTATGTAACATTAAGCAGAATTTTTAGTCATGCATTACTATTGACTTCACCAGTGGTGGAATAAACACTGTATTCAACGTACTACTACAGAAAAACTTTAATTTAATGCCACTTATTCTTACTACTATACTATACTACTTTTTATACAATTGCCATAGTGTCATATAAAAAAAATATGTTAACTAATATGTTAACATCATAATATTGATTGTGTTGCCCAGCCCTAATTGCATTTAAACTTGCATAGATGTTTTGGTCACTTGGCAGCAGCAGGAATAAGCTATGAACACAAAAAGGAAATACTATGATTAAGTTCATATGGCCAACATCTTAGCATGCAGTTAGCATTCATTTCCTCTCTTTTTAGCTCTGCCAATTTCTCTTCTGTTCCCTCCCTGCCCAGCAGTTGGTGTCTCGCCTCTCATCATCACCTGACTGCCACATCTAGCTGTGCAGCTGTTCCCATATGCTCATCAACCCCTTAGTATATAAACCTGCCCTTGTCTCTCACTTCCTCACCAGACCAGACTGTGTGTAAATCAGTTTGCAGCATTCCTGCCTTCTCGTTCCTGCCTGCCAGTCTTGTTACGTCACTTTGCCTGTCTTTGTGGACTTGCCTTGCCCTTTTTGTCCTGACTGCATACATGCTACCAACCCCTGCTTTGACTGTAGACGCAGTAGACTTCACCCTACCTGTTTGCCTGAGCTGTGGATTTGAATCTTTTATCTGTCTTACTGAGCTGCTACATAAGTAAAATATTTGAACACTTCTGCCAGCACTAGCTTCACAGTAATCCTGACCTAATCACGGTTTCATTGAAAATGCAGTGGAGGAAAATCAAGTTCCTCAAGTGCTTTATTGAACTGTATTGACTTTGATCTCCACACAGAGACACACCGTTTTGTGCTCTAGGGGATTTAGTGGGTCCAGATGTGTGCAACATCTGCACAAGTTTTTACATCCGCCTCAATGAAAACTTTATGCTCAACCTCTAATTTCACAACTGCAAGTTGTAATTTAGGGTATCTCAGAAGCAAACAGACTGCATGCAAGTAGGTCATCCTCACTGTGTAGTTTGACAGATTATTTTTAAGGAATAGAATTTTTTTTTTTTCAATTACTGGTGACACAAGTGTACAAAAGTATCTTTCTCTCTCATCATTTGTCAGAAAAAGCTCACAAACACCCACCGACCCACAAAGTTATCGTACTGTGCAAAGGAAAATCATGAGTTGTAATTAGAGCATATTTTGACATTTCTGCGACACCAGTCAAAATATCTTGTGAGCACGCTACATTAAAATATAGTTACAGTGTAATCTAATGCAGTGCTGCCATATTAAGCAGAGTGATGACACAAGCAGAGATCCTGTCAGCAGTTAATTTTCCTCTGCTATGCTTAGGTTGAGGGCATTCTCATTAGTGATACTTAATGATTAAAATAGCTAAGATTAATGCCAGCTTTTTAATTACGTGGCTGTCAAGACTTCACTAACACTTTTCCTAAACAAAGTTTCCATTGTGTGTTGATGACGGAATCACAATATTATCATTACTGAACCTCCAAAAACCAATGTTAAATGTAGCATCGTCCCTAAAACCAGTGCTTTTTTCAAATACCTATGCCCAACAGATTTGACTGCACTCTTCCCTACACTTTTCTGCTCTCACAGTCGTGAATTCAAGGGGTTCTAATTCTTCAAACAGAATTAAAATACAAACTTAAAGCGAATGTTTCCTTTTGCAAAAAGTTTAATGCAATATTCCTTTTCTTTTTCACATCAAACTGCAAGTTCTTGAATGAATGTGTGAAGGGCCAGAGGCCTCATGGTCTCTTCAATTGTTGTTGGTCGCCTGGCAACAGACTTTAGCCACTTGAATGCCAAACACAAAATATGAACTTATGGCATCATTTTGAAGGCAGAATTACAACACTGATGGGAGTTATGGGAAACAAATGAGCTAACAAAACATTCACTGTAAATGGATCTCAACAACTTGGCTTTCTATTAAACTACTACTTAACGTTTTCACCTCACAAAGACAACAGCACAAGTAAAAGCAGAGTAGTAGGAACGAAAGGTGAAGCTGCATGTTTCAAATAGGATATTAGAACAATCTATAATAAAACACATGAACACTTGCAAATGTTGCATTTATTGAGCTATTCAGTTGTCTGGCACTGGATTTTTTCATGTGAAAAATCTGACCAAACATGGTGAAGACACTTGCAATGTAGCTACACAGTTTGAATATATTAATAATATAATATAATATACATATGAATATATTAAGGGAAACATAATAAGGGAAATCATATTGTGGTGTAAATCTCTCGAACAGCTAAAGTTCAACCACTTCCAGATCTTAATTTTAACAACAGTGAGAAATATTTTCAACAAAATACATATGTCTCTGTTTACACTGGCATAAACACACTAGAATCTAGTGTTGTTACAGGATAAGTTACAGTTTTATAACCTGTCTCTCCCTCTCTCTGCTGGCTGTGGAAAGGCTTTCTTACATAAGAGGTCACTTATTGAACAAAAAATAGTTATCTCTCAATATTAGCTTTAACAACCATAATGAAGTACAATATCTTTTTTAATCACACAGAGAACTATGCTTACCTCATCACACATACAAAAGTTTCGTGTTTTCAATCTGTTTTACAAGAATAAAATACAATTCAAAAAAGAAATGTGGTGTAAATTACTGTAGCTGACATTGTTTGTGTGGCACCAAACTCTGGTAACTCATTTCCCTGAGCTCTTTTAACATCAGGCTGTGACTAAAAAAGGTCATCCTCATCATTCACTGATTAGAGAAAAGGCACAGAGCTGAACAAAGCCACAGTGACACGTAATGAAGGCTTCAACGCTCGACAAGCCTCCACAACATTGTTGTGGGGATGTGTTCGCACTGGGCAGCGCTCCAGTTTTCTGGTATAATTAGTCAATTTATAATAGTGGCAGAACTGAGTATAATTCATTTTCAGTACTTAAAAGTGTCATTTTGACAAAACTGCAGTGATGTCAATAAGCACGTACACATCAGATGCTGAGCTCATTACACCATGTAGTGAATAAAGCTCTGAAACCTTTTTTCCAATTCTAACTTAAGGCTTAAGTGACCTTTCTCTGACTCCACTCCTACCTTTGTACTCTGAGAGGTCTGGACGCCATGCATGCCAGAATAAAATGTCCTGAAAAGGCCTTGCCATCTGCCACCACCACTTTGACCCAGGTGTCCTTGATGCCATTGGCAACCCTGCTGCTAATTTCAACCATAAAAACAGAAATAATCACACTGAACGAGTAAAATGGGACAATACAGTTTTACCAAACAAGTCCTGTCCCCATGTCAAGAGAATTAGCTATAATTTGCCCTACTGCGATGAGCCACTCGAAGCACGACAAATAAATGACTCCTTGAGGGCTAATGGCTCCTGCAGGACCCTGTGGTGAGCAGAGACAGAAAACATTGCTCTTATTGTCTTCTATATCCTCCCTAATTACTCGACAGTGTTCCTCCAAGACAATTATTCTAAGAAACTTTATTTCAGTACTAAAAGGAGGTGGGTAGAGATATAACCAGCTATGAGTGACGTCAGCTTGTCAGCAGCCCTCTAATCCTTCAAATCGCAGGAGTGACTGAAAGCATGTGATGGGAATAAGGTCTGGCCTCAAATCAGTGAACTCACCATGATCGCTCAGAGGGAAAACAAGGACAGGAGATTGCTGCAGTTATTCCATTCAGTCTAGTAAGACAGGAGGCTATAAACTGTACACAAATAGTTTAACTAACCAAGCCTTGCTACACAGTGAAAAAAACCCAAAATGAGTCATACTTGAAGGAGTAAGGGCTTCTTTCTAGAGTTGCCATTTTGAAGTGATGTTCTACAGCCTCACAGGGAGGAATACTCCGTAGAGAAACGACTTTCTCAACAGAAAAAGCAGCCAGTACAGACCAGAAAGTGATGCAGCTACAAGATATTGCATTATGTGTAAGGAGCCCAACCCACCTTTTCTTAAATTGAAAATATATCCTTTAGAGCAATATGCACTTTATTTCAGAAATGTGATGTGTGTTGAAATGTGTAGAAAATCTCTATACATATTATTTGAACCAAATGAAATGACTGGCTACCTACCTGCCTGCCACACTCATTGTGCATGAAAATGTGTTCTGAGGGAGTGGCTTTGGAGGGAGGCCTCAAGGAAGGGGGTGGGTTTTTTTCATTTGCATACTTCTAGCTTCTAGCTGTCTCTTGCTAGTTCTCCATAGTTGCCCTCCTCAGCTTTAATGCACTTCATAACCAGTCTCTCTCTCTTTCTATCTGTATAACAAAGGGCTTAGTGCAACAAGTTTGCAGGTGTTATCAAAGGTCATTCTGGAAAATGGAGTAAGTCACAAGCTCAAGCAGAAGTACTGTAGATAATGTAAATGTTTGAACATAAAAGACTGATAATAAGTGCAGTAAGTGTTTGACAGTGCAGTTTACTTTTATACACTGTACTTTAATCACAGTAGAGTCAGTTCTCCTTTAGTGTGGCTAATGTTTTTAAATCAAATTGGTGTTTGTAGGCATACTAGCAGCGTTGTTCTAGGGTCTTTCAAGTCATATTGAAAAATAATTTTGAGCTTAGTACTAATTAGAAAATGTTAGCAAGCTAACACACTAAACTAAGATGGTAAACATGATGAACGTTATACCTGCTAAACATCAACATGTTCATTGAGAGCATCTTGCATGCTAGCATTAGCATTTAGCGTAAAGCACTGACTTTAGTGTTTTGTTCTTTGCAAAAGGTGCTCATACAAAAACTAGTGTCACTCATTCTCTATTTATATTCTCTATTTCTGACAAAATTCCCTAACCAACAGCAACTAAGATGCAACCATGGTGATCTCTGCTCTCACTCTTTCATTTCAGAAAGGCTGTGATCTCTGGGACTTGCCTATTTGTAGTTAAATGCCAACTCTACAGAATATGCAGACTAGATTTAGAAATCATTCTAGGAGGTTCAAATCTATTGTTTTTGATTGGGTGCTGGTGCTGATATCTTGACACAGTCATTCCCTCCAACAATAACAGGAAGACCAGTGATGTAATATCTTTTCATCCTGCTGTGACCCAACCAGCCAAGTCGGTTTCCTCCCTGCGTGTGTTTGACACACTCAGAAACTCAAGAGCTAAAGCCTACTCCCAACACGAGAGGAGACTACCTTTTCATTAGCAATTATAGTGTTTTCTCGAAAGTGGCAGCAGCTGAAAATAGAGAGCATGCAATGTTGCCTCTCTCTGACAGCTCCTGTGTGAAATCAGGACTACTACTGCCTGTGCCATTACATCTGCCAGCTGCTGACTGGTCCTATTCATGTCACAGCATGTGAATATGGATCAGTCCCCCTGCATCGAGGCTGAGGTCATGTCTGAATCACTGCCCCAGTGAATTACTAAGATCAGATGAGGCTGAATGCTGACATTTTACCAAGATGTAAGACTTTATTTTAGCCTCATTGTTTAAAAGCTTGTCTATCACTACAGCTAAGCCCCTTATAATTCTATAGAATGATTGGTGGGTTGGAATAGTGTGGGTTGTATTGTTTATCTGTTTGTCTGGTACAATCTTAGACTAATTTCATTAACTCTGCATGGTATAGCACTTCTGCACTGAGCAGATTGTGCATCAGTAAAGTAAAACTGCCCACAAGCATTTTAGTGAAGAACAAATTGCAGTTGAGGAAATGGACAAAAGTCTAATTCCTTATAACATAAAATGATCAATTGTGGATAATTGCTTGGATTCCACATAACAAGTGAAACCAGTCAGATTAATTCCTGAATAATCATTTTGCTCCCACCAGATAATGTGTATTTATACATGGCACAGAGGAAATAGCTACGGTGTATTCTTTCTCTGCATTTGGTAGCATCCATTTCCTATGCAAGGCGCGTGCACTGTTACATTTTACCAGCGGCTATGCATTTGGTCTGAATATAAGACTGGGAATTTTTCAGTTGTAATCTAACATAACACTTTAAACTAGAAAGTATAGGGATTTAAAGTGAGTCTGAGCTTCTCAAGCCTGTATGGTTTTTTGTACTCAAATCTGTATAAAATCTACCAGTAGAGAGGAATGAAACAAATGCTAATTATGCAAAAAAAGTCATCCTGGAGGCATTATTACTACCATATTCATGAGGGCAGGAGATGTACAAATATATGTTTAACTCACATGATCTACAATTGCATACGCTACTAAACACTAGCCTACCTGTGGTGCATCAGCAAAACCGGCTGAGCAATCCCATAACAACATATCATTAGCCTTTAATTGCAATTTGCGTGCACACTGTATTCCAACAAGTCCACAAAATACAACAACTGCGTCCTGCTCATATTCGTATGAGGGCACCACCAACCTGCCCGTCTGCACCTGCCCAATTCAAATACAAAAGTTGTCTCCTCTCTAACAAAGTAGATTTCCATGCCAAAGCGCTTCACTAGCTCGGGCTTTTTGTTTACAGATGAAGAACAGAAACCGAGCTGTAACGGGATAATATTACCGAGGATGTTACATAATATAGATGGGAATAAACGAAACGCAGCGGTGTAAAGTGTGGCCATTTGTCAAATAACTGATGGTGAATGAATGGATGTGCCCATGAAGACCCGAATAATTTAACAGAGGAAATAAGCCCACCATTCTGCAAAATGCACTCAGAGAACGGACAGGCTCCCTGGACGCTTTTATTTAGAATAGCGCGAGCTCACATTGCCTTAAAATAACGACTCCTTGAAACAAGCTGTAGGAAATGTGACTCGTTGTCAGTTCCTTGCTGAAGTTTTCAAAACGTGAAAAAACATTGTTAAGACAAGCACAAATTGCAAAGCTCTGAGCGCCTTACCTCGATCCAGAGAGAGCGGTTGGACCACTGTCGCCATGACTGCTGTTTACTGGAGACTGGAGAGACTACAGGATCTGCAGCATCACAGAGGAAGAGAGAGAGAGAGAGAGAGAGAGAGAGA
>NC_060165.1:18678488-18689646 GCF_021292245.1 Micropterus dolomieu | reverse complement strand
ATTGGTGGGTTGGAATAGTGTGGGTTGTATTGTTTATCTGTTTGTCTGGTACAATCTTAGACTAATTTCATTAACTCTGCATGGTATAGCACTTCTGCACTGAGCAGATTGTGCATCAGTAAAGTAAAACTGCCCACAAGCATTTTAGTGAAGAACAAATTGCAGTTGAGGAAATGGACAAAAGTCTAATTCCTTATAACATAAAATGATCAATTGTGGATAATTGCTTGGATTCCACATAACAAGTGAAACCAGTCAGATTAATTCCTGAATAATCATTTTGCTCCCACCAGATAATGTGTATTTATACATGGCACAGAGGAAATAGCTACGGTGTATTCTTTCTCTGCATTTGGTAGCATCCATTTCCTATGCAAGGCGCGTGCACTGTTACATTTTACCAGCGGCTATGCATTTGGTCTGAATATAAGACTGGGAATTTTTCAGTTGTAATCTAACATAACACTTTAAACTAGAAAGTATAGGGATTTAAAGTGAGTCTGAGCTTCTCAAGCCTGTATGGTTTTTTGTACTCAAATCTGTATAAAATCTACCAGTAGAGAGGAATGAAACAAATGCTAATTATGCAAAAAAAGTCATCCTGGAGGCATTATTACTACCATATTCATGAGGGCAGGAGATGTACAAATATATGTTTAACTCACATGATCTACAATTGCATACGCTACTAAACACTAGCCTACCTGTGGTGCATCAGCAAAACCGGCTGAGCAATCCCATAACAACATATCATTAGCCTTTAATTGCAATTTGCGTGCACACTGTATTCCAACAAGTCCACAAAATACAACAACTGCGTCCTGCTCATATTCGTATGAGGGCACCACCAACCTGCCCGTCTGCACCTGCCCAATTCAAATACAAAAGTTGTCTCCTCTCTAACAAAGTAGATTTCCATGCCAAAGCGCTTCACTAGCTCGGGCTTTTTGTTTACAGATGAAGAACAGAAACCGAGCTGTAACGGGATAATATTACCGAGGATGTTACATAATATAGATGGGAATAAACGAAACGCAGCGGTGTAAAGTGTGGCCATTTGTCAAATAACTGATGGTGAATGAATGGATGTGCCCATGAAGACCCGAATAATTTAACAGAGGAAATAAGCCCACCATTCTGCAAAATGCACTCAGAGAACGGACAGGCTCCCTGGACGCTTTTATTTAGAATAGCGCGAGCTCACATTGCCTTAAAATAACGACTCCTTGAAACAAGCTGTAGGAAATGTGACTCGTTGTCAGTTCCTTGCTGAAGTTTTCAAAACGTGAAAAAACATTGTTAAGACAAGCACAAATTGCAAAGCTCTGAGCGCCTTACCTCGATCCAGAGAGAGCGGTTGGACCACTGTCGCCATGACTGCTGTTTACTGGAGACTGGAGAGACTACAGGATCTGCAGCATCACAGAGGAAGAGAGAGAGAGAGAGAGAGAGAGAGAGATAGAGAGAGAGAGAGAGAGAGAGAGGTTGGGAGTGGCTGGAAAGGGGATTAATCAACCCTCATCTCTATGAAACATTATTAATTTTATTGAACATTTTCTTGAAAAATGTAATTTGCAGTGGAAATGTTTCGCAGTTTTAATAAAGTTAATAGATGTTTGCCAGTTATATTAAAATGATTGTTAAAGGTGATGATATTGAGTTGAGTAGATGAGAATCCACTGCTATAAAATAAATAAATGATAAAAAGGCACAAATCTGCTCAGGATAGGACATAGCCAAAAGTATGTGGACACCCAAATGAGGATTGCGGACCTCCAAGCATCACAAAACCATATTCTGCTACCACTCTTCTGGTTTCAAGCGTCCCATAAGATTTTGGCACCTTGCTGCAGGAAATTTCTCCCATTAAGCCGCAAGAGCATTAGTGAGGTCTGTCACTGATGTTGGGTGATAGGGTCTGACTCAGTGGTTGCCTTTTTTCCACCTTGAACGACCTGGTTTACACCTGGCGGACTTGGACAAGGTTAAGGGAACTGGCAAAAACCATTTTATTATGGACCTCGCTTTGTGCAGGAGGGCTTAGAGACAGGAGAGGACCTGCCCCATACAAGGTACAAGGTAGATTTTATTTATCATTTCACAACAGTTGTGAGCTGTAAGTTGTATAATGTGATTAAGTTGAAGTTCCCTTTATGCTACTCACAAAAACAAACAAACAAACAAAAAATTTATATACAGTAGATGGGTGAATAAATAATCAATTTACACTGGTGCAGTGCTGAGGATGAACTGAGGAGTCTCGCAGACTAGGGGAAAAAACGGCTCTTTAGTATGGTGGTATGACAGCAGATACTTCTGTATCTCTTGCCAGACGTCAGCAGAGTGAACAGGTTGTCGCTAGGTGGGTGCTATTTTTTAGTATCCTTTGGGCTCTGCAGCACCTAACCTCACTAATACCACTGATGCGCGGTAGATGGGTACCAATGATCTTCTGAGGGGTTTTAATCACCCACGGCAGAACCCTCCTCCTGTTGTGGGCTGTGAACATGCCATGCCAGTGTGTGATGTTTCTAGTCAAGAGGCTTTCTATTGCTCCTCTGTAAAAGTTAACAAGAACTTGGCATGAGAATTTTGTCTCCATAAGCAATATAGCCGTTTCTGAGTTCCCCTTACTGTATGATGTGGGATTAAGAGTTACCTTAATTGGAATTAAGAGGCCTATAGCCCAAAACATGAAAAACAGTCCCAGACCAAAAGCACACAAAAATATTTGGATATGGGGACCACATATTTTTAACCACAGTGCATCTCATAAATCAGAGCAGCATTCAGGATAGCAGTTCTCTCTAAGTAACTAATGAACAATAAATTATCCCTGACTAAATAAAAAAGTCAGGGATCAGTCATTATTTTAAATACTCCTCCAATATGTCGCTTCACCATTCAGAGGTCAACCAGTGGTTTGCCTGCTGAATCTCTGAATCATGTACATGTGAGTTTCTGTGCTTGCATGAGTAACTACTTAGCCATGTACGATCCATTCATCCATTGCACTTCAGAGATCAGTTGATTTCAACCCTTGTCATTAAGGTTTATTGTGAGCCACGGAGCCATGCTACCCGTTATCTCGTCTCTTGGGTACACGCACTGCATGCAGCTTGATAAGGACTGAATGATGGTAGTGAACCTTTGTTGGAGGGCTTAAGGATTAATCCTCATGTTTATGTGCTACCACAGAACGGAGCCAAACCACTGACTCTCTTCATTTATTGTAGATCTGCTGCCTAATGGTGCCTGCTGCTGAGGCATATCTCATACACAGACATGTCATTCCACTTGACAGAAGCAGTGCTCAACAAAAACATGTAGCAAATCCTTAGTTAGGGGCAGAATGTTAAGGCAGCATGACGTGACACGTGGCTCACAAACCATGACTTAACTGTGACAAAAGCTGTAAACACGAATACACACCTGAGGTAAGCACCAGTATTTAGGCTTCATTTGAATTTGATTTCATTTTAATCTAATGTATCTTGCTTGTGTGAAAAAAATCAGTTGACTTCACTTCAAATTGGCTGCTATGGATGAAATTGAAGAATGAATTTTTTATTAATAATTTTAAAATGTAGTATCGATGTTCCGTTGCTGATTTCAGTTGGGTAAATTTATTTCATTTAGCATTTCAGGGAATATTCTTTCTTCCTAATCTGCCCTGCTTTTGATTGAAACTGTAACTAAACCTAATCACACAGTCCATATGTACTGGTGAATTCCAGCCACCCACGGTCCCACCCAGCTGCATGCAGATGCTAACTGGTGGTGAGTGGTGGTGTGGAGAGGGTGAGGGCTTAGAGAGCGCACAGAAAGAGGGCACAGAGAGATTAAAGGCTCCCATCCATATGGGCTGGAATACAGTTCTGCTTTTTTAAGAGGTGGGATTACACTGCAGTTCTATTAAAGCCCTTTAACTGCAAGTGAATAGATTTCTGAAAGGTCTCCATTCCCACAGAAGGAGATGCAAGAGGCCTTGTAGACAGGACAAATACAGACAAGTGTGTTTGCCCTTCAAATTATAGTGTATAATCATAGTCATTGTCAGCGTTTTTTGGCCCCAACCCCTATTAGTACTTGTACAAAATAAATTCACCAGGTAGTGTCATTAAGGGAATAAAACATTTTCAGAAATATGTTTATTTGCTTTCTTGCCGAGAGTAAGATGTAAAGATTGATAACCTTCTGTTGTGAGTACTGTACGTGAAAAGAAACATGTGATCTATATACAGTAGTTTGTCACACTGGGAAATAATAGAGGAAAATGTCCTGGTCTGTGTTAAGTTTTATCCTGCATGATGTGACAGGCTGCTTTCTTAGAGCTGCTCTGCTCTTTATTACCAAGCTACCGCAGACAGCTGCTGACATGTAATGAAAGGAGATCATCATGTAAACATGTGGAAAGTATACTGACTGACATCTTAAAAACACAATTTGTTTTCTAACAAGGCAAGTTGACACAACAAGAAACAACAAGAAACAACTATGGGAAGTAGCTCCATGAGGATATTCTCTCACATCTTAAGACTTTTATTGTTTGCATCTGGAGCCACTTTAGGATTATTTGTCATGCTCAAGGGCACCTTCATGTTTACAAAATGGAGAACCTGCAACACTGATTTTCACATATGCTTTTGCCATGGGATTTTAATCTCTAAAACAACTTTCTTCTATTAGGATACTAATACCCCCTTCGGGGAAACAGCACCCATTCTCTTTGTCAAATGGAAATAATACAAAGACATAAAAGTAATGACATTGAATACTAGTTCACTTTGGTGCACCCACCAGTTCCTGAGTGATGTAATCTCATTTCATTTGAGATAAAAACCTAATAGTGGTATATTGTCCGTCTTGTCACATTATTACACAGCATAAAATGAGAAAATGAATTGATGCAGCTCTGCTGCTGTTTTATTTGGCATATTAGGTGCTCATAGGCTGACAGTAAAAAATATTAAGACATCGTTTTCTATTGAGCTTCAGCCCTTCCTACACATCTTAAATTTATATTGGATTAAAAATCTTTCTTGTCAACCTCTTTTTATCTTCTGCTGCTTTGACTGGCATTAAATAAGGGAATAATCAACAATGATAATGTCTTTAACCTGGACTTACATCACTAATACACGTTTAGGCAACTCTGGAGACAAATTCACTCTGCTGTAACAATCTGTATGGATTTATCCCATCTTCTCCTCTCTGCAAAGAAACACAATCTCTTGTTCTGGAAGAAGAATCATGTACCAACTTTTAAATGATGGATTACAACACTGACTGACACCCTCCAATTGGAGAGAATCCGACACATCCATAAAGACAGACTAGATGTTCTCCTCTATGGAAGGGACAGATGTTGATGATGACAATGCAATATGGTCTTCAGCACCTCTCGGCACTGCCAAGACAAGGATTTTTGGGAGAGTGGGGGTCAATACATTAGATCCACTACCAAACATATAAGCTCCATGGTGTGTACTTTTTCTTGTCATTTGATGAGTTTGTTTGTTTTGCCCTTTTCTTTCCATGTGTTGTGGTTCTTTGATTGTTAAATTCTGAAAAGAGGTGTCATATCCACTTATAGGAATTCTATTTTGTTGATATGCATGTGTTTCACAATAAAAACATATTTCTAATAATCTGAAATGATGTTTAAATTTTTTTAAACTATGAATAATGTTGACTAATCATTCACAAGTCTCTGTGCCAACTGCTGCGTCTAAAACCCATTCAAAATGTTAAACGGCAATCATTATCTTCAATCTAATTTGATTATAAATCCATCTTCAGACACTGTGTGGGAAAAAACACTACTTGCAGATTAATCATTTGTAGATAAACTCCAGTAATTTGCCTCTAAATGTTTCTGAAGGGCAACTGACTGATTTTTGCATCAAAAGATTCACACTCATCACATTAAATCAGAGAAGAGGGCAAGATGGAGGAGCCATAATGAGCCATCTTGGACTCTGGTTTAGGTCTGATTAGCCTTTGCAAGCAGCCATTAGTATTGCTCTCTCTGTGCACGTCCGGTGCCGGAGAGTGTAAGAATGATACATATTCTGCCATGCCGCGCAAATATTTCACTATCTACAAATATGTATTTTACATTTGTGATGGGTAAAATCATATCCACAAAAATACAGAGTGACTTCTACACACAAAACACTTTTTGCACATTTGCAGATTGCTTTCTGTCAATTTGTGGGTCATGTTACATTTGTAACTTCCTTTTTACACATTTGTGGAATTTTGTCCAATGTTTACTGCGGAGATCTGTAAAAAAAATATATGCACAAATATCTCACTACCCAAAACATGTATTTTTACATTTGTGTTGTGTACAATCATATCCACAAAAATACAGTGCAATTAGCAAATATGTACAATTTACTCTGTACACACATACTTTAATTTCACATACAAAGTGTTATTTACACATTTGCGGATCTGTTTTTACACACAAAACAGTTTTTGCACATTTGCGGATCATTTCCTGTCAATTTGCAGGTCATGTTACATTTGTGACTTCCTTTTTATGCATTTGCGGATCATTTCCTGTCAATTTGCACGTCATGTTACATTTGTGACTTCCTTTTTATGCATTTGCGCATCATAGTACACATTTGTGGATTGTTTTCTGGGATTACAAATATTAAAGTCTTTTAAAATCTTCCATACATGCTCTGATGAAACGTGATGACATTTGAATCAGTATTAGGTAAAAAAACATGCCACAGGATAAGAATGGGATGTGATGGATTTAAGAAGACCTTCATCAATTATTCAGAATATGGAAAATGCACACATTGTGATATAATATAATATAATGGCATCTTTTGTGTGTCACTTGGGGCAAAGCATTCACTGTTTTTTACCCTGCAAACCACTGTAAACCAACAACGTTTAAATTTCATTTAAATCCACGTTTGCTGAGAAATGCAATGAACCTAGTAGTTGCGACATAATACAAAGGGTTTCCTGGAAATTGCATACTGCTTCTAGAACCATGCTCTGCATGTATAAATAGAAACAGATGACCTCAAGTATCAAATGGATGAGTTACTCAACCAGGGACACCCTCGTGCAAGGGTCACATCCACAGGGGTCAGCTGGACTATGTGTATTTACCAGCAGCTTGGATGATGACAGTGACGAAAGAAATGTATGCAACACCATGTGAGAGAACCCAGAGCTGCTGCAGCCCGTGTGGCGCGACAGGATTGTACAAGCTGCTGTTGTGATGAGACCAGAACATGTGACTCAGCTTAACAAGAGACTGAAGCATTTTGTTTTCAATTTGACTTCATACAACACACCTAATTATGCTGGCAAATATCCTCAAACAAGCCCTTAAATGCATTCCCTGATCAGTTTAAGCAGAGGTATTTGCATTCTAGGAGAAGGGTTTATTGATGCCACCCTGAGGACCCTGAATGTTTAATGCTGCTGCTAGTAAACAAAGATTAGTGATAAAAAGAGCCTCAATTAGTTCACAAGTAAATAGAAACAATTTCTACTTGTTGTGTATGAAAAAAGACATGCCATAGGCTAAATAGCTATTATTATGTGGGGCTACAAACTATGATTTTGATTTCAGGTTTTATGCAGAACCAAAATTTAAATTTTATAGCATTTTTCTTATTTTACATTTAATTCTGTCCGTTATGTTTCTGTGCAATATTGCTGCATCCATGTACTCCTTGGATGTTCCCATTTCCCAAATCAGGGAATCATTCCGATTTTTGTGCGTTCATGAGCTTTACATATTGTGGAAAAACAACATGGCCTGATGGCTGATGGGTTGTTATGTATGTGATGTTGCTATCCAAGTACTCTATTCAAAAACATTTGAAGCTTTTTATTAGGGATTTTGTCCCAGATTTGTTGCTGCAGAAGTAGACTACATTACCTACAACCACTCAAATACTGCTTTATCTGACTTGTTATCGGGGTAAAGCTAATAATGCCTCTGACAGCAACTAAGAATTACAACCTAATACCATATTACAAATTACATATGAGCAAAAATGTATATGCACTGTCCGCCATGTTTCTACGTAATATGACGTCAACTCAGCAAGTCGTGTACCAACATTTTCAGAGACTTTCCGCGTTGGTGTTCCAACTTGAAGTGGCATTTATGTGAATTTTCCCATGTGTTGTCTAACATCTCTGACTGTGGCTCAAGACTCCTCCTGTATCATCTACATCCAGTATTCCTTGAGGGGTTGAGGATTACTGGCTGCGTTTTGTGCCCTCATTAACTTCCAGCTGGCACTTGCCCTCACTTGTCATCAAGTGTCCTTTTATTTGTCTGAAAAACTGAAATGAATTTGGTGAGATTGACCCTTGGAGGGCCAAGGCAGCAAGTTGACAACAATGGTCACTGGAGGTAAACATCAGCCACAATGCACTGCTGTTATGCTGGTTTAGGTGGGAGTAATGCAGGCTACATAAAACTTCTTCTAGTTAGCAGATAGTGTCTTAAATCATTGATAGCTTGATATTTTACTGAAAATGTCATAACTAATTGCAGTTACTATTTACTTATTGTTCAGAGTGTGATTTCAAAATGATCTGTAAACACATGGAAAAATTGCTGTTTTGAGATAAGATATCCTAAATAAGATCAAAAACAGAAACGATGCAGCTAATTACAAAGTGCCAAAATATTGCAGTTACAGGCTATATAGAAGACGCCTTTGCTGCAATGAAATGAGCCTGCCGATATTTTTGATGATTTGTATAAAGCACAGTAGCCCTAAGCCTACAAATGGCGGTCGGTTGATCCATAATAGTTTGGATGGAAAGCGTACATGGGCAGGTGCTGCTACATTTAAATCCACCGCTCCTCCCCGCTCACTGTCTCTCTGCTCTCCAAGTGGCCTCCATGCGACGTATGCTGTTACGTAATTCCAAGGATTTAGGGAGAGGAAGTGAAACTACTAATGAAACGCAGCATTGTTGGAGCCAGCAAAACATCGTGAAAAGGGGAAACGCGTGTAGCGTGTAGATTATATACAGCCGTAATGCACTTCCACATTAAACACATAATGCGCCTGAACCACTGCGCACCTCTTCAGCACAAGAGGACACTCGGGAGGAAACTGTTTACTGTTTCAGCTGCACAACAACGTGGCGTATCTGCAGCAGGTTCGCATACTCCTGCAGACTTTAACAAGTATTATGCCCTGCAGTGCTGCAGGAACTATGTATCCGACACGGCGTATGCCCGAGCCTTCGCCACAGCGAGGGACAACCCGGAGGAATTCTGGGGTGTGGCGGGAAAGGATATTAACTGGTTTGAACCGTGGAGTAAAACTTTGCATGTTGAGGATCCAATGTTTCCAAACTGGTAGGTGTCAATGTTACAAGCGAAAAACAGCAAGCAACATTTTCTGTTGCGCGCTTCCACATGCCAAGTGTATTTGTTAAACACTGTAAACAAGTTATTTGTAAAGGGAAAATAAAATTAATTTATAACCCTGAAATCCCAAGAAACCAATGAATCACAATTCACCAATAAGCTCTTTGGACACCACACCTTAGTTGTAAACCTATGCTTTGAGTTAAAGAGGACTATGTAGATTTTTATTTTACATACCCTAGTAGCCTCTGTATAAGATTCTAGATACTCTGTATTTCTGCAAAAGAATACACTTAAAATGTTGGGAAATATAGTTCCTGAGTTCCTGTCTTACTCAGACTTGAATAAGATATATACCATCTCCTGCACAAAAACTTATTTAGTTGATAGGTTTTTGTTAATAAACAGTGAAATGAAATTACAATTTTATTTGTTTTGCTTGTTAGTAAAAAGAACATGTTAACAATAACTGACAAGCTATAAGGATACCAAGAGTACCAGTATGTCGCTTTTTATAAACAGTCTATGGTTGCTTCCAGCTGCCATATTTGGCTTGGAGAGTGGAAAGTTTAGCTAACCAAAGCTTTGCAACATTGTGGTTTTTCTTCCATCTTAGTAAATAAAGTTTAAAATCTCTTTGAAATTTGTAAGTGAAAGAGCCTGCTGTGTTTTCAAAGTTTGTTTATCTTTGAGAAAAGTATTGCTAACTGTTAGATAATCAGCATATGCTAATGTAGCTAGCAATTATCTCTGTTTTTAGCTGTTAAACATTTGCACTCACCTGATGTTCTTGGGAACAAAATGCACGACAGCCAACCTACACCCATCTGCACTGAGAGTGACGTGAAGATGAATGTGTTTTTTATTATGTTTTTTGGGTGACTTTTGCTACTGTCTAGCATGGTAGCAGAAGCCAGAGCTGCTTGAAGCTGGTACTCTTATGTTAAAATGAAGGATACAGCCACCGTGTCTCTGTGGCTTCCAAAACAGCAGTTCCCAGACACCATCTGCTCAGCCTGCTTGCTGCTCTTTATCCATATGCACAGCACCGGAATGAGTTAAAACTGTTAACAAGTACATTGATTTGCTGTGTGCTGCTGGCAAATGCAACTGTTTTTGCTGCTGGAGTAAGTACATAGAAAGAATCATAACAGAGCAGAGCAGCGTGCTTTAAGGGTTGTTGATATATTTTATTGATCTAAATTGTATTATTATTATTTTTTTTTGTATTTAAATTATATTTAGAATATGTTTAAAAATGCACTCATTGGCCACTTTATTAGGTGCACCTGTTTAATTGCTTGTTAACACAAATATATAATCAGCCAATCACATGGCAGCAACTCCATGCATTTAAGCATGTTGATGTAGTCAAGGCAACTTGCCAGACGGGCTGGTCTGATTATTTCAGAAACTGCTGATCTACTGGGATTTTCACGCACAATCTCTAGGGTTTACAGAGAATGGTCCGAAAAATAGAAAATATTCAAAATAGTCAGTTGTGTGGATGAAAATGCCTTGTTGATGTCAGAGGAGAATGGGCAGACTGGTTCGAGAGGACAAATAGGAAACCGTAACTCTCATAACCACTTACAACTAAGATATGCAAAATACAATCTCTGAATGACTAACACGTCGAACCTTGGCTAGAGCAGCAGAAGACCACACCGGGTGCCACTCCTGTCAGCTAAGAACAGGGAACTGAGGCTACAGTTCACACAGGCCCACCAAAATTGGACAATAGAAGATTGGAAAAATGTTGCCTCTCGATCCAAT
>NC_060165.1:18658670-18678388 GCF_021292245.1 Micropterus dolomieu | reverse complement strand
TACAGCCACCGTGTCTCTGTGGCTTCCAAAACAGCAGTTCCCAGACACCATCTGCTCAGCCTGCTTGCTGCTCTTTATCCATATGCACAGCACCGGAATGAGTTAAAACTGTTAACAAGTACATTGATTTGCTGTGTGCTGCTGGCAAATGCAACTGTTTTTGCTGCTGGAGTAAGTACATAGAAAGAATCATAACAGAGCAGAGCAGCGTGCTTTAAGGGTTGTTGATATATTTTATTGATCTAAATTGTATTATTATTATTTTTTTTTGTATTTAAATTATATTTAGAATATGTTTAAAAATGCACTCATTGGCCACTTTATTAGGTGCACCTGTTTAATTGCTTGTTAACACAAATATATAATCAGCCAATCACATGGCAGCAACTCCATGCATTTAAGCATGTTGATGTAGTCAAGGCAACTTGCCAGACGGGCTGGTCTGATTATTTCAGAAACTGCTGATCTACTGGGATTTTCACGCACAATCTCTAGGGTTTACAGAGAATGGTCCGAAAAATAGAAAATATTCAAAATAGTCAGTTGTGTGGATGAAAATGCCTTGTTGATGTCAGAGGAGAATGGGCAGACTGGTTCGAGAGGACAAATAGGAAACCGTAACTCTCATAACCACTTACAACTAAGATATGCAAAATACAATCTCTGAATGACTAACACGTCGAACCTTGGCTAGAGCAGCAGAAGACCACACCGGGTGCCACTCCTGTCAGCTAAGAACAGGGAACTGAGGCTACAGTTCACACAGGCCCACCAAAATTGGACAATAGAAGATTGGAAAAATGTTGCCTCTCGATCCAATTGAGCACCTTTGGAACGTGATGGTGTTCGCATCATGGATGTGCAGCCAACAAATGTGCAGTAACTGCTTGATGCTTTCAGATCAATATGGACCAAAGTCTCTGAGGAATGTTTCTAACACCTTATTGAAAGTATGCCGCGAAGAATTAAGGCAGTTCTGAAGGCAACGCGGTACTAGCAAGGTGTACCTAATAAAGTGGCCAGTGAGTGTGTATATATGTGATTTGATCTTTGAACATGTTGCTTTTTGGTTGGTTGAATGTGTTTGTTATTGTCAGGTTTGTTGGAGGGAAGTTGAACATGTGCTACAATGCTGTGGATCGTCATGTAGAGAGTGGCCGTGGAGAGCAGCCTGCCATCATTTATGACAGCCCAGTGACTGGAACAAAACAGATCATCACTTTCAGGGAACTTCAGGACCAGGTAAATGCTGTTTTTCAAGGCTGAAGTCACAGAACTGAACAGCATAAAGAACTGGATTAGACACTTTGTAAAGGCTGATCTGGACTGCCAGTACATGTGTTTTAAAAAATGGATTGTGAGGCATGCAAGCAGGGATTTGGTTGGATTTTGAGCACTGAAATTAGAATTTGTCAGAGTTGCCATGACAATAAATACACTTTTCATCCTTGGACGTAAACAGTTTGCCAAATTTATCCGCTGTGGCTGCTGGATTGAGTCAGCATTAGCACGAAGGAAATCAAAACACAATAACTAAAAGAAAGGGAAATAAATAATACATTTGATTGACATTTGGGTAGATGCTTCAGTTCAGTTGCATGCACTATAATCCAACTGTGTTCTAAATGAACAGAAGTATTGCTATAGCTTTTTACTAGTCTGTGTCCCCAAAGTCAAAAACGCCTAATTTAATTCATGAAAATATATCGGGATTTTAAATGTGTCAGATTATGTCTAATTGAAGGCAATGGACTTGCACAAAATAGATAGAAAAATCCAAGATGCATGTCACTGATGTGTCACTGGTTTATGTTGATTATAGTAGTCATGAACAATTATCTAAAATGGATTTATGCAGACATTTGAAAGGGTGCAGTGTGAACTTAGCCAAAATGCATGTTGATGTTCACTATTCGCTATTGTCTCCCCTGTATCTTGATCCAGGTGTCCAGGCTAGCAGGAGTCCTAGTGAAGAATGGGGTACGGAAAGGAGATCTGGTAGTCATCTACATGCCCATGGTGCCTCAGGCCATGTTCACCATGTTGGCTTGTGCAAGGATCGGTGCCCCACACAGCCTCATCTTTGGAGGCTTCGCTTCCAAAGAGCTTTCTGTCCGTATCAATCATGCCAAGGTTAGAAAATCTTGTTATTCACCTTGTTGTTAAAAATTTTATAACGACAGTCTGATGTTATGACTCTTTGTTATTTTTATGTTGTTTTTAATATGGCTGCAGGTAATAATTTTCCAGTTTTCATGCGGCATTAGTAATGTGCAACATTGTCCCTGCAAAATATCTCAAACACTGAAAGCCAGTGGTGCCTGAGGCTTCTTTGTTTCACTAAGCTCAAAAAGAATCCTTCATAGTGGAAAACATTTGACTTGCTGCCCCCTCCCAACACCCCTTCCCCCCACAACTATACACACATGAATGATGTTAACGCCATGGGCAGGGCAAGGCAAGTTTATTTGTATAGCACATTTCAGCAACAAGGCAATTCAAAGTGTTTTACATAAAATATAAAAGCAACAAAGGGAAACTGAATAAATAAAACGCATTATAAAAACACTGAATATTTTTTAACAGTGCAACAGAAGAATTAATGGACCAAGCTGATATTTTGACAGGAATTTTGCTAAAGATAAGGATCTCTGTTGAGTGATGTGTTTATTGGAAAATAATCTGAAGAAATACAGTTTTGTTGAAGTATTGACATCAGCTACTTGAACAAGTGTTTAAACTCTTTTTGTTGAGGTAAAGGGGACAGTCAATGTTGAAGTATTGTTGACTCAGATGAATAGCTGATAGGATCTAGATACAGAATGAACAAGGCCACTGTAATTCAGCAGTAAAGAAGAGAAGAGGCAAGTGAATGATCCTTGTTGAGCATCCCTGTAGAAATTGCAGTGTCTTATAATGTCCACAAGAGGAAAATATGTTGACCACGATCTGAAAGATTTGTACCGTATGAGAATCAAACTTTGAAATAAAAAAGTTACTGGAAATACTACTGCCTCTGTAGGAACAACTCAGGTGCACTGTAAGACTGCTATTTGCTATGGAATCATTATGACATGCATGCTAACAAGGCTTATGTGAGCTGAATTTGACTTGACATTGGATTGCTGCCACAGGCAACAGACTCATACCACTAACACCCTGTTAAAAATGCAGGCAAACAAATATAAGTCTGGAGCACTAGCTGCTGTTTCTAATAAGATCTTTAGAAACATGTCATAATGTTACACGTTCTTGACATTTTAACTCTATATGCACATATTCACACCTGATCTCTGTATTTCTTAGCCCAAGCTGATGGTTACAGCCTCATTTGGAATTGAGCCAGGCAGAAGAGTAGAGTACATCCCTCTGGTGGAGAAGGCCTTGGAGCTGAGCTCTCACAGGCCCTCTAAAGTCCTCATCTACAACAGGCCTAACATGGTAAGAAGCACAAAGTATCAGAAAGCTTAATTTGACAATATGGTGTTGTTTGTAAAGCTTCTGGTCATGTGACAGAATGTAGCTGTATCTGAAATATGGTAGCCATATGTAAGTTTACTCACAGTATAGCAGCTGTTGGAAGAAAATGTTTTCGCAATGCTAGGAGTTGCAGTTTTGAACCTATAAAGCATTCTATTTTAAAGGTGGGGTAAGCAGTTAGCAAATACACGTCTCCTTATCAAATTCAGTGAATAGCTCAGCTTCTCGGGGTCCAATAACTGTCACAAAATCTGGTGTTTGTGCACAGCTCTGGCTCTGTAAATGGGAAACCAACAAAGTGGTCCGTACCCTACCACGCAATACTGTTCCGGACGTTCCAGCTATGATTTGTGTCTGGTAACGTTAAATGACTTGCCCATGGACATGCAGCTTATTTTCCAGTATGCCAAGACATTCTATTGTTGTGATGTTAGCCGTAGTAGCAGGAGAGTTGTATCGCATCACTGTCTGGAGCTGGTGCGCTGGGTCTGGGACAGTCTCGTCCTCTCTGCATGTTAGCTTCACAGCAGCAACTTTATTGACAGTTTCATAACCCACAACTTAGCTAACATTAGCTACAATACATGCTGTGTTGTTGTTTGCTTTATATCATGGTATTTGTCGTGGAATTGGAATTTATCCAAAATCGCTTACCCCATCTTTAAATGGTTATTGCTTAGAATTGGCCAAATGTGTACGCATGGTAAGACAGTGTTACACATCTGCCACTGAACCAAAAGGTGAAATGATGTATAGCTGGTTCAAGTAAGTGAGAGTGGAAAAAAAATATGCAGCATATTTGCAGCTAAAGGATGGAGTTAGCTGCCTGTCATAAGCAACCTGGCATATATCCAGTTTGGAAGCAGGCTGTGCTGTGTAGAATGATTATACAGCACACAAATATGCATTAATATGGAGACAGCAAGCTGACATTTGCTTCACTTTCGCACAGGCATAAACTAAATTTTGAGGTTGGGGGAAATTATTCTTAAAAACTGATTGCACAGCGCTGTAGTCTCTCATAAGAAATTTGTTTTCTGTTATCAGTTATGCCATGTACCTCTGTTCAGCTTTCTTGTGTTTATAAATGAACATTACATGATTTATCATGGTTTTCATTCCCCATTTATCATCTGCCTATGATCTATCTATTGAATGATCTAGTGAACTATGAGATGACTGTTATTTTTTTGGGGGAGATTTACATGGTAGACTGGACATATGTCTGTTATCAACAAACTAAGATTTTTACAGAAAATTCACAGGAAACTCATCCCATTAAAATCTTGGAAGGTGGTTGCATGTGCTTTATCAATTGCTGCATTCAGTAATCAAGATGTTGTGGTTCTGTGAACATGGCTTCCAACATGAACGCCTCGTTAAATCGGCCAAGTTTTACTCTGGCTTGGCTTTGAGTAAAGTGAGTAAAAAGCAATGCGTTTCAGAAAGCTGGAGTATTATGGGCTGTCTGTCCTCTGCCTGAAGAGTCTGTGTGATATTGAATGAGGTCTTAGTCTTGAGTCCATTCTCTGAGAACCAAAGGAAAATATGACCAGGACTTGTCTCTAGCCTCCTGGGATGGTTTAAATGTTAATGATATTTAAGTATCAAAGAGATTCACGAAAATCTCAAATGAGGCAGATGTCCGCAACTGAAGATGTGAGAGGCATTAATCTATGACGCGATCAAACAAGTAGAGGTGAGTTTGGGTGTCTTTTTCCCCTAAAATGAAAGAAAACACAATCTAACACATGTGAGTCAATGGTATTGATCTATACCTCATATGAACACCCAGAGATTTATTATGGCAATTTTGCATTATAGAGCAGTCACAGTCTTTACCACTTTTAATAGTTCCCTTTCATAATGATAGAAAATAAGTAGATGGTTTTTCTTTGTGTTTTAGGTGAAAGTATCAATGAATCCGGAGTTGAGTCTAGACTGGGAGGAAGAGATGGCCACAGCTGAGCCGCATGACTGTGTTTCTGTTCCCTCGAACCACCCTCTCTACATCCTCTATACATCTGGCACCACTGGAACACCAAAGGTACTGACTTGACGGGGTTTTGGTCAGCAGCAGGGTGAAATGTACATTTAAATAAATATCTGATTCATAGAGTTATAGATGTCATATAAACAAGTTATAGAATGTACTGGTTTTTTTTTTGTTATATATATTTTTTTCCCTTAAAGCTGTCGGTTTTGTATAGAGTTTCTGTGTGACTCATCTGCTCTCTGACTCTGCAAAATAATCCTGGCCCAATCTAAACACCATCAGCGTGACATAAATAAGGTAGAACATTTTCACCCCAGGAGCTGGAGCTCATGCAGGAGGAATTGCCTGCAGGCAGTTTCAAATGGGAAAAACCCCAGCACCTTTCAAATAGCGTCATTTTGTCTTTGACCAACAGATGATATAAAATATCCACCTGCTGGCTAGTTCTTGAGCTTAATAGTGCTGTTATTGCCTGCTTCTTTCTCTGTGAGTTACTGTGACTCTCAGTTATGTTTCAGTATGGAAGCATAACTTTGAGAAAGACATGATGACTTGAAAACAGTATTTTGCTAAAATAAAATAAAACCATTAACTAACACTTAGGAATTGGAATTTGTTTGTAAAGCAGTAATTTGAAAACAAATACCCTCTCCTTCAGAATAGCAGTACAGAGCGACTGTGTCCAGATTGATATTAAACCCCTGCCTCTTTGTCTAGTGTAATACCTGTCACTGATCTCTTTCCTATCTTGTCCCCCAGGGTGTAGTGCGAGACACTGCAGGCTATGCTGTGATGCTGAAATGGACCATGTCAAATATTTATGGACTCAGTCCTGGAGATGTAAGGCAGTAAAGCATCCTCTTCTGAGTTAGAGCCATGGTTATGAACAAAGAGCATGCAGTCAGCACAGAGATATGATTGTTCTGCGCTTGACAGATGATTTGATCACCACATAATATTTATGCTTACTGAACAGTTATACGGTTTTCATTTACGTGTATCATTTATATAACATAAGCTATTTGATTTACATTTATAGTGCCTTCATGTACCATAGGTCTTAGTGAATTCTCTCCACGTATTATGCAACACTCAAACAATAAATAACCAAATAAAATCTTAAACACTTATACAGGGACTCTATAAACTTTTCTACTTTTTTAACCTGTTGCAGGTTTGGTGGGCAGCGTCAGACCTGGGCTGGGTGGTCGGCCATTCATATATCTGCTACGGTCCTCTGCTCCATGGTAACAGCACTATTCTCTATGAGGTATGTTGTACAACTTGTACAAAATGTCTGTAATTTGCATTAGTGGGCTCTGTAAGCTGAATATATCCATATTTGGTTAGTGACTCCAGTTTATGTGGACTGTTGCTATGTTTGACTCTGGCTGCTCCACTTCACTGTCAAGAGACAGACTGCAGCTCTATTTCCAGTCTTTCAGTCCTTTTCTTTTTTTCTTTACTAAAGCCAGTCAATGTGACACCTACACATTAACTTTGACTTAGAACTTATACAGACTTTGTCATTCAACTGCACATTCACAATGTACATTTGAGCGAGATTTCGTTGCAAGAAGGCTCCGAATTAAAAAAAAAAAAAAAAAGTAAAAGAAAATCAGTGAAACGGACAATATGATGCATATAGTAACAGTTACTCAGTTTCCATGTAAAGTGACATGCAGTTTATTCCCTCCTACACTGGTATTAAAGAGAAATTTGGGCTTGCAGAATACATTTGGTGAATTAATTTAATGTTTCAAAAGTAACTGTTCAAAGATTAATGGTAAAAGAATAAACAACCATGAATGTGCGTTTTGAACACTTGATATTGATGCATCCGATTATTTCAGGTAATTTTGCTTTGTGCGTTGACAACCCATGTAGTGGAGTACATTCTCTATGCAGGCTGCTTATTAGCATGTAACAACATTTCTAGACCAGTGCTAAAAGCGATGTGGGTATTTCTATTGATCTTCCCACGTGCATCTTACAGTGTATTTCTTATGTCGAGGGCCACTCATTGCATTAGCACTCTGATTTTCTCTTGCCCTTAGGAAGCAGCACTACTGAGCAATGAATTAATGTGCCTTTTTTAAATAACGGTTTGACTCCAGCCTCACTGGTTGTCTCATGTGGCTCATGCTCTAGCAGCCCGGTTATCTTCAGACATGATGATGCCGACCTTTTCTTTCCTCTGATCAATACACAGACGCAAATATTTATCCAGAGAAGAAATGACTGCCCAAACTCACTGCTGTTGTTTACCATTCTCATTCTTTTGAGATGTGTTTTCACTGTAGGGACATGCTAGTTGAATACCTGAAACACTATGGAAATTGCTCTTGGAAGCATGTGCCTACAGGCTTCTTTTGTCTATATCTTTTCTTTTAGACAAACAATACGCCTATAGTGCAACTGTTTTCTCTAATCCATGGATTTCTGGGCCCATCTGTCTGGACAGCAGTCTCCAGTGTGCCTCTCCATCTTAAACAGCTGCTCTATGAATATTCATGATTTGTAGTTAGTGGTTGAAGTGAATTTGTACTGTAGAACATTGTAGAAATATTGCTGTAATCGTTTTGAGCTTCTATGTATTTGCTATTTGCTCTGTAGGCAGTCCATCATATGACACATGATATGCCAGCATCCGTGTTACAGTTTGTGAACTACCCAGCTGTTGCCATACTCCCTCTTTACAGGGTAAGCCTGTGGGAACTCCAGACCCTGGGGCGTTCTTCCGTGTCCTGTCTGAAAACGGAGCCTCCTCCATGTTCACAGCACCCACCGCCATTCGAGCTATTCGCCAGCAGGACCCCCATGCTGAAATTGGGAAAAAATACCCCCTGTCCAGGTAGACGGCAACAGTTTCCCTAAAACCAAGACTAACGAACTATTAATAGTGGAAGGAATACCTTTTATGTTGTAACATGAAGGTTAGTCATGTTACAACAGAAGATTACTAAATCGAATTCCAGCATCTCAAAGTTGAAGCATTGTAAATTGCAAAACAACTTTGGAGATGTTACCACAGGCTATGGAAACTTGTGATGGCTGTTGTTCATTTCTTGTGACATTTTATAGACTAAATTATTTGATATTAAAATAATTTAGTTTCAATTACTATGAATTACTTAAAATGATCAATTACTGTACTAGTAAGTATGTTGAAAATCTCAAAATGTAAAAGAAACCTGCAAAATTTTTTCAGGCTATTCAGAAACAAAGAGAGACATGATTTATTTTTAAGCATAAGTATGTACGATGAATATTTTTTTGAAAGAATAATCCTTTTAATACTCTTGACAATTGACTGATGTGATATAGCATCTGGTGCTTCTTAGAAACTTAATGTGAGAACTGTGAAGGGAACCGGTACAGGCTTTGACTCTCAACTGCAGAAGTGAAATGCCAGAAGTGATGTGTTAAAGCATCTCATGGCTACACAGCCTATCCAGCCTCTCGTTAGTCTCTGACCATCTGTTGATGCAGGGCCCTTTCCACCTCCATTGCTCACAGTCTGTACCCTCAGTCTGACCTGCTTGGGTGTTAATCAGGATGGATTATAAACAACGGCAGGACGCAGCAGCCCACCTGTATTAAATCATACCACATGAACTCGTTTCCCCGCTGCTGTCTCACTGTTTAGGTAAAGGTTGTCTGTAGCTCAGTTAAAAACAAACATTTTTCATGGTATTAGTTTGGCCCAGAGACTTAAGTGCTTGCTGAGATTATCACAATTGTTAATTATTTAGTGCAGTGCAGAGAAACTCGGACCTAAGGGGTTGCGGTGTCAATTCAACACTTTCATTCTGAGCAGCAGTCTGAAAATGCCTCTAAGCACACAATCATAAAGCAATTCTGAGTGTTGGATGACTTATGGCCCCAGTGAGTCATTCAGTAACTCTGGCGTTGTGTGCTGAATTTGACGATCTTTGGTTGTTCGCTGTGCTGAATGCACAGCATCTTTTTAAATGCATTACTTGCAGACGTGGATTATTTTCTACAATATTTATGGCTCAAAGATTGGTGGCATTTATCCTCAGAGTTTCAACCTTGCAACAGTCAGTCATTAAAGCGACATGCTGTTTCTGTACACTTTTTTTTGTTAATGTGTCTTTTGCCCTTGGAGGAGGCAGGTTGGTGAAAGATTACTGCATTTCCCTTCAGTGTTGAGAAAAACATGTCACAGTGACACAGGGGCAGCAATACAAAGGAAGCAATGAGACATGAATTCATCTTAGTACAGCCAGGGCGGTTTAATGTGTGGTTGAGCCTTTCACTTGCTGATGTTATGTATTTTCAATTTTACCATTACAGAAAGAGGTTCTATTCCAATAAAATGTGGCATTTTATAACCCAGAGTCTAATATTCTCATGTAATTTAAAAGGTTTTCATATATTGAGTGTAGTGGAGCAGTTAATGACAATTCTTGTGTCAGTTCTTGTCTCTGTCTTGAATGTTTAATTTGCTACATGAATCAAAGGAAAGCATGAAGTATCAGGATAATACAGTCTGAGGTCTTACTTACTACTTACTTACTTCTTGGTCATGGTAACTCCACCTTGCATTAACTCTGTGGATTGCATTCAATTCAGCAGGCCAGACTGACTTCTCTAGGCTGTGTGGTGTAGATGCACATGGAAAAAAGTAATGTGCATTGAAGCATAGTGTTTGTGAAAATATTTCTTAAATAGTGTGCTGCAGAGATGACAAATTTCTTATAGGCTAGCCCGGGAGTTAGCATTGCCTTGGTTCCCTCGACAAACTTTTGCAATTTGGATTACTGCAGAAAATAAGCTAACATTTATGATACCTACACATGTTGTTGAGCAAGGCACTCTTCCACTTTAGATTTTTGAAGGGTAAATGCAATAACCAAAAGTTTAAAGCTAATGTTAAGCTGTAAACATACTACACCGCGGTCGTGTTACTTTGACGTCACTAAGCTTCCAATTTGTAATTTGATTTTTCGCTGTTTGGCGTGATGACATATAATGTCCCCGACAACCTCTATTGCACATTTAGCCATTTCTTAGCAACTGACATATTTTATGTCCTAGAACAAAATGTGAAAATCTCTTAAGCTTGTGTTACATATATTAGTCATCCCCAGTGCAAAAATGCCAGCTCATTCCTGCAGCACTATATGGATTTAATGTAGTCTATACATTTTGCCGCTTCCTGTAACACGCGGAAGGATACGTCAATACTAATAGTGCTGGTTTTTAATTAAGTGTGTTGATGGAAGTAGTTAAACCTTTCAGAAAACTCTGTTAGCTTTATTATCAAACACATAATTTCATGCTTGAGAGGCCTCAAACGATAATTTGATATAATTCAAATACCCTGTCTGCAGTTTATTGACACATTTACTCCCTCTAGAGCCCGCTCAACTGTAATAGCCCTGGACCCTTATCAATGTGCTTGAGCAATATTACTTGTCACTATGGATGTGAAAACTACATTGAAAGTCTGGCTGCAGGACTGTCTACGGTTCTGATGGCAGCAGTGCTCTGCATAATGTAGCATGACAAAAGGGGCAGGCACTCTGTCAATAGTGTTTTAAAGCCAGGAGAACTAACTCAATGCTGAGAGTCTCACTCATAAACAGGTGACAAAGTACATGACTCCAGTTGATAGTGTTTTGGTGCACTTTAAAAGCTGGTGCTGTTAAAGGTAGTAATGTTTGCACCTGCTTTGCTTTTACTTAAAAATAGCCTCTTGAGAATATGCCAGGTTAGTCTCTAGTCAGCTTGTGCCATGATGCATTTCCATATTGCACAGTTGCAGCAACTAAACACTAACATGCACAACAGGTCATACACACATACATTCTGGGTTCCTGCACTAGTTTTGGAGATCTTTGTGGAAAATATCACTGCTACCTCCTTCAGCTATATTCTACTTGGCTTAATTCAGTGTGTATCACACAGAAGTTAAATAGCTGGGATTCCCTGCCAGTCTTAAAAATGAAGAAGCCTCTTAAATGAGAGGTGAGGCAACTTCCAGTATCCTCACTTTATCTTTAACCTTCCTTAGACAGACACAAACAACTCCTCTTTCTGTGTTTACAATTTCACTCTCCTCCATGTTTTCTTGTCACTCTCTTGGCAAACCTTTTTAGAGGTGCATTACGGCCACCGACTTTTGCTCTCACGTCACTTGAGGTGGTAAGCAGTCCTGCTGCCGAAATCTTGTGAGACAGCTGGTTTTGTGAGATCAAGGGAGAATCGCGATATCATTAGGGAATACAGCGACATTATATACTTCGAATGGATGCCAAAATAGACTTAAGAGGTGGTACATTTGTTGTTTTAAGTGTGGAACAATTAAGTCTTGTGCATGTGAAGAAATTTATTTTGAAATGGATGTAGCTTGACATTGACATTCAGTGGACACAATGTTAGGCAGTGAAATCAATATCTAAGATGGAAGGAGGCATTTTCATTTGAACAAGGTTGGGAACAACAAACGAGCTGCTGAGACGTGAAAAAATAAAAATCTTGTTTTGTGCCATGTAGGTTTGAAATAACTTGCTCATCACCATCGTTAAACTTTAATGTGCTGTCCTTGATGTCCTTGAAAGAATTTAGAAAGGGAAGGAAAGATTTTCTTAAGATCTCTTTTCTTTCTGAAAACAGAACACGGATGTTTACACTGATTCTTACTGATTCAGTGCTCAGTCCTTTAGCTTTGGGCAGCATCCAAACCATCGCCCTCCCTCAGCCAGTTCTGAGGTCAGTGTCTGCGTGAATATTCCAAACTTGTACTTCCGTTGAGCTCCTAGGAAAACTTAAACCCCCCCCCAGAGAATTCAAATTGTCCTTGGATAGCTGGAAGCATGGTAGTGGAAGTGTAATGCGGTTTAGCTAGAACATAAAGTCACTGTCAGGTCAGTAAGTCAATCATTACGGTCCTTGACGTAATTCTTTCATTTTTGATACATTCTAGGCATTTGCTGAAAGCTGTTTATCCCTAAAGCTGTTATAAGTCAGGTTGATCAGCATTAATACAATGTTGGAGCTATATTGTCATATAAGTAGTACCCCTAGGTTTCAAAAGCACAAAGTAGTAATGCATACAAAATTGCTGTAAGAAAATGTATCAATAAGAAGCAGCCATTTATAGCTATCAATTTAAATTGTGTTGATTTTGGTGGTCAGCTAATGTTCAAATAAGTAATCAGTTATGAATAATTTTGTCTATAAAATGATAATGTCTGATACAAAATGATACATTACAAGGCTTAAGGTTTAAGGTAATTTAACAGGGTTGAAAAAAGAAAATATAGTCAATATACAACAATCATAACAAGGTAAACAGAAATAAACATATTGCAGTGCTGAGGATGAATTGATTAAGAATGTAAGAGTCTTATGAACTGGGGAAGAAGCTGCTCTGCAGTCTGGTGGTGCGACAGCAGATACTTCTATATGTCTTTCCAGTTGGCAGCAGGGTGAATAGGCTGTGGCTGGGTGGGTGCTGTCCTCTAGTATCCTTTGGGCTCTGCGTAGGCAGCTCACCGATATCACTGATGCTCGGAAGATGGGTACCAATGATCTTCTGAGCAATTTTAATCTCTTGCTGCAGAGCTGTCCTGGGCCATGCACGTCCCATGCCAGTTAGTGTGCTTTCAGTTGCTCCTCTGTTAAAGTTGACAAGAACTTGACACAAGAATTTAGCCTTCTTAAGTTTCCTTTAAGAAATACAGCCAAATTTGGGCTTCCTTAACCAGTGTGTTACCATAGCAATGTTAGCTTCAGTATAATAACAGATAGATAAAATGTTATCAATGTTAACCACAATTACCTGCCATCTTTATGAAATCACAATATCTTTAGCCAAGCCACACTCATCAAACAAAGAGGAAAACTGGACATAAAAAGAAAAGTCTAATCATAACCAAACTACAGGTACCAATTTCCCCCATTACTGTAGGGGAATAGTGTGACTGAAGGGATTCAGGCATCCTTCGTTGCCTGCGTGGTGATGAACAACAGCAGAATATTCTCTATGTTCTGCTCACTAAAGTGAATTTTACTATTTTTGGCAGTGTATCCCATGTTTCACAATCAGTATCACTAACAACCAGAGAAACCAGACTACATAATATTCCTCAGACGAAAGAACAATATTATGGGAGAATAGTGTTTGAAAAAGAGAATGAAATATTACCCAAGGAGATAGCAGGATGAGAAAAGCTATGATTCACTGGGGGGAGAGGGACTTGATGAAAATGTTTTTGCCTGTTACAGAAGATAGAATGTGACTTCAAGTTTGATTGGAGTTGGAAGGTCATTTCGCTATTGCAGAGGGTTGAGACCGATGAGTGATGACCAGCAGTCATTTGTGGGGAAAATGTAGTGATCAGAGTAGCATCAATGTCTGCAGTTTGTCCTGGACTTATAGGGGGTTACAGATCTCTCTGCAGCCTTGTAGCGAGCAACCAGCAGTGTTGTGAATTGGATATGAGCAGCCATGGGCAGCCATCAGAGGGAGTTTGGGAGACAATGATGTGGGAGAAATCAGGGAGGCTGACTATAGAAACTGCAGTGTTTTTGGGTCACATGTAGGGCATGGAGGTAGGCTTTTATGAAGCCAAGGAGTGGAAGTTGTCCAAACTAGGAGAAAAATTTACCTTGAACAAGGAGGGACTAGTAAGAGAGGATCAACCTTGACAGATTCCGATGTCCTTGCAAGAGTTTGTCTCCAGGTACTTTGTGATTCAGGATCTCATCAGTACTACCGACTGAGAGGTCATTTAGCTTTCCCTGGGGGGAAAAAGAGCAGCTTAGTCTTACAAAGTTTCAGATAGAAGGAAACCGTGTGATTTAGGGTTTTCTGCCTTGACATTTAACGCAAGAGGCTAAAGACAGAACTCTTAGAGTCCAATGGCAGTAATGTTTAACACAAACAAGAATTCACCTCTGCTGTCCGGATAAGTGTGGCTGTAAGGCAGCAAAGCATTATAGGCAGGATGAAGTCCCTTAGTCAGCATAAGTGGCGAGAACGATCTGCTTGCAGTTTAAGAGGCAGTGGAAAGGATGCCTCGGTCACAGCTAGGAGCACAGGGAAGGTGAAGTGGAGGGTGCTAACTGTGGCCAAAAAACATTTTCCTTTTAAGAGGGATTGCATGAGCTCAAAGTCCCATTCAAAAGAAGTTGTCAGCCATAGTTGTTAGTAGGTCTCGAGGTTGGATTCCACCTGGGTGATTGCGGCCCTTCTAGACAGTGTTTGATTCCACCAGAGAAGCGCAACATTCAAGCAAAAATCTGAGCAATTTAAAATCAGGCTGCCGAAACACTCCCTGTGGGGTATATGAAGGCGTGCAGAGGACGAAACAAAAGACGTGATGCAGATGTGATGTTCTAGAGCCATGCCTGGTGGAATCCAGGGGTCAGTTTGGTATTTTATTTTATTTATTTATTTTTTTTTTTTACTATTGATATGACCCAGTTTTCGTGTGTTTTCATCTTGCAAAGCAATTAATGCGAAGAGATAAATCAAAATTGCTAGAAAATTCTAGACAAATTTTCTCAAGTACTGCATTTCTGTTCATTTGAAAATAAAAGACTGTGTGTCCCATTTTTGTCTGTTATACATATTTACATTCAAATAGGAAGGTATGAGCCATGTGTACAACCTTTGCATAAGTGTTGTGTTATCCTGACCATTCCTGTGAGGGAGTAGATATGTCATGTTTCATCAAGGTGATTGACAGATGTACTCTGTGTCCTTGCAGGTTGCGGTATTTATTCGTGGCAGGAGAGCGTTGTGATGTGGAGACGCTGGAATGGGCAAAGAGGGTCTTTGGGGTTCCTGTCCTGGATCACTGGTGGCAGACTGGTAGGAAGGTTTCTGCTTTCTAAGGACAGAAATCAGTGAGAGATCTAGAACCATGATTTACCTTGTTGATGAACTGTATTTAAAGCTACATTAGGAAAGATATTGATACCCTGTCTTATCTGATTTTCTATATTTTCCCTTTTAGCCCAAAGTTGCAAGTTTGAGAGGGAGTAGCAAATTGAAACTTAAACGAAATGCAAACTGACTCCTAGATATCCGTGACTGAGCTGTGCAGTGAAGGCTGGACTCGCCAACATCATGTTCTGTTCGCCTGCCTCTTCTGTATAAAGCATCACATAATGGCTAGGCCAACATACAGAGTGTGCAGGTCATGGATTTAATGGATTTCTGGTGGTTGAAGTTAAAATTGTTCCAACATTTATCTCCTACCACATGCAATGTGAGAAGCTCCCTTGTGCAGTTTTAATTATGTCAGTTTAGTAAGTTGAGAAGCACTTTACCCCCAAACTTTAGGGATTACGTTCTTATGATATAGATACTGAGAAAGCATTTCAAGGACCTCAAGTACTTTATTAGCATGAACTGTATATAATTATTTAATTTCACTTGATCTTTAAGACTCCGTCTCGGCAAAAGCTTATCAGTGTGAGAAGACTATAAATGTGGTCTGTATTTTATTAGTCCATTAACACTAACTTGGCCTTGAGAAAAGGCATAACTCTCTATTCCCCCGAAGCCTGTTGTTATAAAAAACATTTTATCATACTTTCCTCTTTGATTAATCCCTTCTATTGTTTTATATTGTAGTATTTGTATTGTTTATATTGACCAGAGGATGTGAGCCCTTCTCCTGGAGTAATTATGACAATTACTTGCAATCAAAATTAAATTAGCCATTGTTTCGTCTGCACATCACTGTAGTCATTTTTGAGAAAACAACAAAATACATCATTCCTTATACTTGAAACACATAGTCAACATTTACCAATTCTAAAAGCATCTACCAAGTCAAAAGCTGACTTCTTTTGTGTATATGGAACCAATACGGCTGATTTCCCTTTTTTGCTACTTCCTGTCGATGTATTGGGTAATGCCACTTACAGTTTTCTCGATTGCTCAGACACACTTCTTGAAATGATGCCTCTTTTTCTCGAAACTCTAAACACAAATCCACAACTTCTCACCCAATTCCCCAAACATCCAGTTTTCAGGTCAAAATGAAGCTTTCCATTCAAAACCATTCAATCTTGCTGAAAAACCAAACTTTACCTTCAGCCAGCTTTCGTAGAGCGGGTTGCCCGTTAATTGTAAGGTCGGCGGTTCAATCCCCGGCTCCTCCAGACTGCATGTCGAAGTATCCTTGGGCAAGATGCTGAACCCCGAATTGCTCCTGGTGGCTGTTCCACCAGTGTATGAATGTGTGTGATTGGTGAATGTGATATAGTGTTAAAGCGGTGGTCGCAAAGAATAGAAAGGTGCTATACAAACACGGAGTATTTACACGACGCTACAACACAATCTTACACACAGAGATAAATTCAAAACAATACTACAAAAACTGGTTATAAGTAATGTTGCTTGTGGTTCTCCCCCTTTTAAAAATTTTTTTTTTCACATACTGAACACAACAAAAGGAATAACAAATGTAAACATTTGCACATTTTTTTTTATTCCTTAGTGTACTGTACAGTACAACACACCAAAAAACAAATTATTCTGCCCCAGCGCCCTGTCTTTGGTTTGGGACAGGCCAGAGATTCTTGTTCTCCACCTCCTCCCTCCTCCTCCCTCTACCTCTTCCACCTCCTCCACCCTCTTCTTGCCTAATCCTCCTCCCTCTACCTCTTCCACCTCCTCCACCCTCCTCTTGCCTAATCCTCCTCCCTCTACCTCTTCCACCTCCTCCACCCTCCTCTTGCCTAATCATCCTCCCTCTACCTCTTCCACCTTCTTCTCTACCTCCTCCTCTTCCCTCCTCCTCCACCCTACTCCTACCACGCCTCCTCCACTTCCTCATCTTCCTCCCATCCCATATTAAGGGGTTTGTGTGTAGAGTTTAGAGAAATGGGTGTGCTTTTTGAAAAATGGTTATTACTTGAAATTTTAGTTCAGTTGCCTTGTTAGTGTTTAAGCAATTGAGAAAAACTGTAATAGAGAGTAGGCCCAGCCTCCACAGATCTCACCCTATAGTTGGCCATAGTCAGTTGAGAGAACTCCCAGAGGACACTTCTTCAGCTGGTCACATTCCTGACAACATTAAACAAGGGGTTTGATTGACATTGCCTTTCATTGAGTCCACAAATGTTAAATTGACTTTGCACCAAAATGAGACCCATAGTGACTGCCTGAGATGTGAGGACTACGTTGTGTGCTTAGCAAAGACATAAAGGAAAGAAACAATCACGAGTACCTTGTCCATCAGTTCAGGAGCGGAAATTGAAATTGCTTCCCCACTGATGCGTGTTTTGAGTCAGACTACTTGACAGTGAGTGTTATTCCTAAATTAGAGGCTTAAAAAACAAAAATCCTGACTTATAAGTATGTGAATTCTGTCGACTTTAAAAATAGCATTACCATAGTCAATTTATCAGGGCCACATTGCACCAGTGCACTTTAGATTAGATTTTAGTCACAATCATAATTTTAAAGGCTTGCTAGGTCACACCTATTAACTCATAGTCCAGTAGATGTACATTAGACAAGGGAGGGTGAGTTTGTAGTTGTCTAGAAAGTATGTAATCTCCCTTTTCTTCACCTCACAATCAACCTATTATACAACATGTCTCGTGTGGGTCTGGATGATTAGATATGTACATGGAATCTTGGGTTCCCAGGTTTGCCTGCATTGTTTCTCAGGCCTCTGTTTCTAATGATTCTTAAATTGGTGAGACCCTGTGAGCCTCTTGAATGGGAGGTTTGAATCCAGGCATCGTGCCATCATGTGAATGTCACGCCCCCCCTACCTTCCTCCCTGTTTGATTGCTGTCCTCCCCAAGTACTAGTGAAATGTGATAAATGTGCCAGCGAAAGAGCACAATTGGATGTCCCTTTGTTTTGTAATATCCTGCCTGCGCAAAGGGAGGATCGATGCTGGACAAGACGACATCTCTGTGTTAAATATGGAATCAATATTGTTGTTGGACAGTTGGAAAGCCATCGACCTCGAGTTTGTACAGGCAACACACTGATCTGAGAGCAGATTAGCCCACTTGGCTGATTGGACTGCCCAAGCTCAATAGGAGTGAGATGAGGTAAATATTGCCGAAATACGATTTATCAATTCAGGCTCTTGTGTTTAAATTGCTGACCCGGCATACTGCATTCCAGTTCAGAGCTTCCAACCTTACCAAAGGCTGACAAGGCTATCCCATTTCAGCTTAGCAGGTCCAAATTCTGCCAAGAAAGTACCAGCTTTCCATTCAGCTTTAACAACTGCACTGTAGCGACGTTAAAACTAAAATACAGAAAGCAACATGGAAAAACAGCTGAAGGCATCCGATATACTACGCTCATCATTTAGTGAGCTTCAAATGAGGTTTACCGTTTGCACAGTATCTCTGGTCTGTCCCTTAATATTATAACATTAGTCTAGTACTTCCTTTCTCTCCAACAGACACATGCACACATGCACCCAAACAAAATCCTGTCACACTTTGTGGCTACCCTAGCCAGGTGATTTATTGAGTTTGGAGAAAAACCTCTGGCGCCCTCTTGATTTCTGTCTAGATGTGTAAATCCCATTGGATTCTTCACCCCCTGCTAAACTCAATAACTGGCAGTTGGTGGCCAGTGCTGCAATCCAAATGTGTTCTCCACTTTTTCACGGTAGAGTGGGTCATTCCTCGTCTCAGTTGCTTTCTCTTTGTGTGTCTGAGGCAGTTTGACTTCAGATATGTGGCTGAAAGAGACTTTGCAATGTTATACATATTCATTAAATCACCATTAGTCTGTAATTTCTTTCTGATGTTACAGAAGAAGCAAAGCAACTTTTCAGAGTTTATTTGTCACCTGTATTTTCAACAGCCTTTTCACATTGTCATTGGCGGAGCAGTCACAGTCAAATGGTATTATTTTATCTTTTTGGCAACAATTTCCCAGAAGAGATCAAAACCAATAATTAATTTGTCATACTAACAGCCCCAGCTTGATACAGTGTATGCATGTGTGCCCAGAAATTGTAGTACAGAAAAAGGTTGACATTGATTTATTCTTTCAGCACAGGGAGTGCCACTTGCTTACTACCAAGATAAATCCTTTGGTTTTAGTCTCTTCAAAGAAATTGATTTATACAGGTAATAACAGTGTCTTGCTCAAGGGCACCTTGAAACCTCATGCAATGTGATATTATGCTGCATATATAAACTGTTTAAATTTCTCAGTATTTTTATATTGACATTCAGCTGTCAATATAAAAATGTCAGTAAAAAAAAA
>NC_060165.1:18634858-18658570 GCF_021292245.1 Micropterus dolomieu | reverse complement strand
AGATGAGGTAAATATTGCCGAAATACGATTTATCAATTCAGGCTCTTGTGTTTAAATTGCTGACCCGGCATACTGCATTCCAGTTCAGAGCTTCCAACCTTACCAAAGGCTGACAAGGCTATCCCATTTCAGCTTAGCAGGTCCAAATTCTGCCAAGAAAGTACCAGCTTTCCATTCAGCTTTAACAACTGCACTGTAGCGACGTTAAAACTAAAATACAGAAAGCAACATGGAAAAACAGCTGAAGGCATCCGATATACTACGCTCATCATTTAGTGAGCTTCAAATGAGGTTTACCGTTTGCACAGTATCTCTGGTCTGTCCCTTAATATTATAACATTAGTCCAACATCGCCAAGCCTAATAGCCACATTAGTCGTGCAATATGCTAATGCCAAGTTGGCTAACTACAAAATAAACAGTAAAACAACATACAACACGGAAACACTTGGGTCACGTCCAATCCAGTTTAATTTAACGTGCACTGAAGTGTAAAGCAAAAAAGTATTGCGGTTGTTGCGGTGCTTGCCATCCTCTGCTGTTGGCTTGCCCAGTATTTCAATTTTGCGGTTATCATGACAGCCCTAGTTACGAATTGCATTGCATATTAATCTGTCAGTGAAGGTTCTCAGTCATCCAGGTCATACTTATCCAAGGAAGGTTATAATCAAAGGACAACTAGACTTGGTTGAAGATACTCAAAGACATTTCGAATAACTTTAATATATCCAAGGAAGGTTAAAATCATGTGCTGAACAGAGCTGTTGTTTCCCATCTTTCTCTCTGTAGCTTCAGTGTTTGAGACAACATTTCGTTGTACTTGAACATGAGGTTTTTAGTGTCCCAGTCAAGTTTGAATCTTACTTCCTTTCTCTCCAACAGACACATGCACACATGCACCCAAACAAAATCCTGTCACACTTTGTGGCTACCCTAGCCAGGTGATTTATTGAGTTTGGAGAAAAACCTCTGGCGCCCTCTTGATTTCTGTCTAGATGTGTAAATCCCATTGGATTCTTCACCCCCTGCTAAACTCAATAACTGGCAGTTGGTGGCCAGTGCTGCAATCCAAATGTGTTCTCCACTTTTTCACGGTAGAGTGGGTCATTCCTCGTCTCAGTTGCTTTCTCTTTGTGTGTCTGAGGCAGTTTGACTTCAGATATGTGGCTGAAAGAGACTTTGCAATGTTATACATATTCATTAAATCACCATTAGTCTGTAATTTCTTTCTGATGTTACAGAAGAAGCAAAGCAACTTTTCAGAGTTTATTTGTCACCTGTATTTTCAACAGCCTTTTCACATTGTCATTGGCGGAGCAGTCACAGTCAAATGGTATTATTTTATCTTTTTGGCAACAATTTCCCAGAAGAGATCAAAACCAATAATTAATTTGTCATACTAACAGCCCCAGCTTGATACAGTGTATGCATGTGTGCCCAGAAATTGTAGTACAGAAAAAGGTTGACATTGATTTATTCTTTCAGCACAGGGAGTGCCACTTGCTTACTACCAAGATAAATCCTTTGGTTTTAGTCTCTTCAAAGAAATTGATTTATACAGGTAATAACAGTGTCTTGCTCAAGGGCACCTTGAAACCTCATGCAATGTGATATTATGCTGCATATATAAACTGTTTAAATTTCTCAGTATTTTTATATTGACATTCAGCTGTCAATATAAAAATGTCAGTAAAAAAAAAAAGCAGTGTGCAAACAGTTTCCTGCTGCATGTAAGGAGTTCATGAGTCACCCTGCTTGGAGCGTCACGGTACGCTGTTCGACGGTCTCTCTGGAGACGAGGCATCGATCAAGCAACTTTTAGCAATGTCGGCCCCTTGACAACCCTCCTTCATCTCCCCTTCCATCAGAAGAGAAGCAACTTGGTCAATAGCAAGCAGTTTAGCATTCAAGGCTTGCTTACTTATCACAGAAAGGAGAGAGAGAGAGAGACGACTCCTCGAAACTCATTATAGTCAAAACGCCTAAAAAGCCAAGTTTGTTTGCATCTTCCAGCTTCCAACTCAGAATCAACTCATTTTTCAAATTCGTGACAGTCTTTTTAAGTCCGTGTCTTACACATTTGGTTTTCATCTATAAAATGATGATAGATCTGTCCTTCTACTTGTATGAGACTTTGCTCTTTGTAGTCACCTGCAAAATGGATAAAAATTGAGCAAAATCAATCACCACTGCAGTTGCTCATAAATCTTTCCTGCATGCTTGTAATCCTGGAATGTAATATTCAGCAGCTGAAAGCTGTAATCGATTGTGAGAAAACAGGCACCATGAGCAATGATAGGAAGACCAGGTGAACAGAGTGTGGCACACAACATTTTTGAAGTGGAAAATAAAAGTTCCTCTAGGGTTTGCGTAACAAGTTGGCAACATACCTGGAATTGTTGATGAAAAATCTAACAAATCTACATTAAATATGGATGGATGGAAATCTAACTCAAGGTTTTATTGTGTTTTACTGTTTGAAGTAATGGGGGGTAAAAAGGTCCTTGGAGATGCAGTACAGTATCAGGGTTGCTACTAGCCTTTACAGAGTGGCAAGCTATGTTATTGACAGCTAAAAAACACAGTTTAATATTCACTTTAAGTGGAAGACTCCTGGCTAAATTGATAATAAATCAAATAAAATATGTCACTGGATTTGATTTTTTTTTTTTCATTAAAATACTTACTTACTTACATACCGCTGAAAAGATTACATTTTCCCATCCATCCCCCGGGGGCTTTCCTTACCCTGCAGCCAACTGTGTATTGCTGCTGATTGGTAAACAATCACATCGCAAGACCTAGCGGCACTCGCTCACTCCTGACAGAGCTCTTCTTAGATCTGCACAAGGCCCTGTTTGGAAGAATGAGAGTCAGCTGACTCAAAACAGCCAGTTTGCTGTGATGGTACCATGAAGAGAGGCAGCATGATGTACAGCTGAGGGGAGGTCACAGGTTAAATCAAGTCTCAGGTCCTTAAAGCTAAAAAAAATATTGCCAGCAGGCTTGAATTTTAGGCGATTTTCTGTAGAATATGTATCCAAAGAGGATTTACATTACAACGGCTGGTGTTGTATTTGTCAGCAATTTCATGCAACGCCAAATTTACACATTCTTTGCTGGAAATATTTAATTGTGCTACAAACTCATGAGGAGAATTTGACTAATTTGATCAATTCAGCTCATTGATTAGTTTTCACTCTGGAACGCTTGGCTGGTGCAGGTGAGATTTGTTTTTTAGAGTAGAAGTGATTGTGTGGTCGTTATTCCCATGTGCAGCAGACTCAATCATTTCTCAGCCTCCTGCCGTTGTCTGATGTGCTGATTCATCCTGTCCCATCAACCCAGACATTACACCACACTACATTTTCAAACCTGCCTGTTCTCCTTCATCTCCCCCCTTTACCTTAACATTCATCATATTGTTTGTGTTTAAATGGTTCTTTCACATACACACAGACCTACATGCATAAATTAAAACCACCTGCTAACACCCCACCCACCCAAGACCGACAGGCATGCATCTGTCTGTCACATTTGAGCCACTTGAAGCCACCGGCAGCACAGCTCACTTCCCCTTATGTGCATAAGAGAAAATGTCTTCCATTTTGAAGCCTGATAATAATCTGTGCGCTATTTTAAGACCAAGTGCCATTGGCGGGGGGGGGGTGGAGGGGTTGATGATGAAGGTTGCTGATGTCACTGGTGTTGCCTAGCAACAAATGTGTGTTTCCAGTTGGGAGGTTTTAGCTGCCTCACCAGTGAGTGGTGGCGGACAGACTAGTGTATTAGCTGTTCGTCTTTCTCTGTCTCTCTCTATCTCTCTCTATCTCTCTCTGTTTGTCTTTGTTATTCTGACTCTGTCTGACAGACAGCAGGTGACTTTGTACAGAGAATGGGATTATTAAAAAAAACAGTGGACTGGACCTCCTCAGAGCACCTGTCTTGTCAAAGAAATTGTAGATGTGACTATTTCTCCCTCTGACCTTTGCCAGATGCAGTGCTGGCACAGGATTGTTTTCCACACATCCTCTTCCTCCCCTTGGAAAAAAAGTCTCAGAGGGTCTGTGAATGGCAGTTTTATAGCCTCCTTGAAAACATTATCCTCTCACTGTAGAAAAACAGAGGCTTTTTACAGCCCAGCATTCACGAACTCAGCACAGACATCGAAAGACAGTTTATTGTGTATTGTACTGAAATCGAAACAGGAATATTATTGTGCAATGCTGATTTCACCTGCAGGAGGTTTTCAACAGGTGTTTCTCAGTGTTCAGCTTATTAACGTATTGGTAACCCTTTCATGTCTGAGTCTTTGGTGCTACTTTGACAGAGAGAATAATGCAAAACTGATTAACAGAACTAGGTTTTGCATTTGACAGGACCACCTCTACTATGCATTAAAAAGTCAGCCACAAAGGTTTTGTTCTGTACTTGCACTCCAGCAGTCACGATTAAATTCTGATTATTTAAGAACCAGCTATTCATGAAGGAAACCACCTTGCTGAAAATCGACTGAAAGGCTGTGAAACGTGTGGTTTTACTAAACTATACTGATTCAATAAATTGCAAAGCAGATTGAAAGCAGGTTAAAAGATTCATGATGATGTAAAAGTAAACGCAGTATTGTTACTTCTGCTGTATTTACATTAAATTTTTTTGCCCACCGGCAGTAAGAAGTATAGTAAATAGTAAAACTTGTCAGTATATTCTTCTGCCATAAAACTGATCTTCATCCTGAGAAAGAAACGTAGTACGCAAACTAATACTGCATTTTGTATTTGTACAGTTGGAACACTAACGTTGTAGGTAGTAGACTGCACTATTTTTTCCAAAAGTATTGGGATACCCTGTTTACATTCAGTCCAGGGCTGAATGTGGTTTGAGCTCTGTCCCAATTAAGGACAATCTTGCTCCACAGCATACAATAATACTTGGATTGCTACCAACTTTATGGAAGCCTCTTCTCCAAACCATACGCAAAGCGACATTCATAAAGAAATGGTTTTAGAGACAAATAGACATTTCAGCGTAATACCTATGTGTATGTTTGCTATCTTAAATATTCAAACCTTTTTCCTTTATCGTATTGGTATTCTTCCCTACAGCTTTACTCCACATAGACCGGTCCCTCTAAACCCCCCAAATCAGAATACATTCTTTTTAAATTAAATTGTTCCTGAGTCACCTTTGGGAGGTGCGTGGAAGCCTTAGCTTTGTGCCTCATGTCATTCAACACCAAACACCAAAAAAAGCTGCTGTTGCTTATTTGGTCTCATTACATTGCTGCAGAGACAGTAGCGCAGACGTCGTGACTCCTGTAATTACAGAACTGAAAGCTGAGATGCCACGTTTGTGTTGCCTTGTTGTATACTGGGGGCTGTTGTCACCAACTCTGTAACCTGGGAATTTGTCTGGTATTCATTCCAAGCCATTGTAGCATTTGTCTGCTGAGATTTCTAAGGCACAAGACGGGGGTCTTTCATTAGCAAGTTAAGTAGTGAATTTGTATGCATAAACTTGGCTCTGAGCAAATGAGCCAAGCTGTCGGAAAAGTGATAAGGGAGGCAATGTTTTTAGCTGATGGAATGAAATTATCCCTTGAAGAGTTGTAAATGGGAGAGCACTGTGGATGTGTGTGCATGTTCACGTGCATGTTCACGTGATTGTTCATCTCGCTTTCATGTCGGTCTTTGGTGGGCAACATCCCCTACCTTTTACAGTTCCTGCAACCTCCTGTGTGATTCCCCACATATTTTACTTGTCCCTCTTCTCTCTCTTAACTTTTCTTCACTTGTTAGTCAGAAAGGCTTGGCTAACCAACCCTTTGGTTTCTTCTTGTGTTTGGCTCCGAGTAAGACCACCCTTGAGTCGGAGCTGTTTAAGTTGCATCGTTTACAACAGACTCCTACAGATTAGACTATTTCAAATGTTCATATTGTTTCCTTTTTACTACCATTTTATGAGGTAGATGGATTCTTGTTTTGTCTGAAGCAAGCAAAATTAAAACACGTACGTACGTGTGTGAAATAAATAAATTAAAAAATATATATATATATATATATATATATATTGTTTTTTCACAGTGTGACCAAGCAGCCAGTCCAGTCTCTCTCTCTGTTCTCATCCTCCTATACCACGCTGTCTTTTCAAGTGACCTTCGGTCTACTGTCCGAGTTACCCGAGCAACCACATGTCACCAGGACAAGCACGGCTGTGCATGTATGATGTACAGAAAGTACCGTGACTGTCTGACACGGTTGTGTGTGTGGTTTGTCTGTGTGTTGATAGCACCTACTGTATGTATAGAGTTGACCCTGCTGACCTTTCAAGAAAACCAAAATGTCTCTGTGACAAGCTAAAGAACTCAATGCCACTTCTAAATGTTGTTTGTACTTTGCATTTGTGCTGTTTTTCAAGGTGAACATTAATACAGAAGCCCAATTAAGAGAAGGATGTACAAACCCACCATCCAGCAGCAGGTGCAAGCAACACCATTCACCTGACACCTAATTTAAATTTTTCAATGGAGCTGCTACAACCAGAAGTTCAAGCCAGTTAAGTGGCTTCGAGGCAGATTTCAGACACTTATTTATAAATATTGGGACGGTAAAAAACTTTCTATTGCAGTTTGGTTTGTAGCCCAGTACATTAGCAAACCTTTGGTCACTTTATGGCAGCGGAAAACAGACTGTAAAGACAACACTGGTCTGTGGCAAACTTGTTGGTAAACAGTTTCCTTTTTACATAACCAGCGAATTCTTAAACTGCTAAATACTCCACTATGTTCACTCACACTAACTTTGTCTGCCTGCTTTTTAGCAGATAGGGTACCGAGAGTTGGTTTTACAGCTCTTTTGCTGAAAGCGGCTTCCCACTGCTGGAAACAAGGTTGAGAGTGAAGAGTATTATAAAACATACTGCTGATGAAGAAAGTCAGCAGACACTACGCATGCAGGGAGAGAGAAACAGAAAGAGGCGGGGCAAGCCAGTGTGTTTGCATTAAGAGACCAGAGGTATAGAGGGGTATGTGAGTGTAGGGGAAAAGAAAACCAGAAGCAAGGTGAGCAGATTCAAGTAGTAAGTGAACATTAAATAAGGTGGAGAATGAAGTAGAATTAAAATGGTGAAATAAGAAATAACGGTCATTCTGATACCCATTCTCACTCTGTGGCTATTGACCCTGTGTTCCACACATGTTGATCTTGTCTCAGTGTGAAGGGGTGGAAAGGTAGGGTTACAATGTTTGAGAAGACAGTTTTCATCTGTTTTGGAAAGAAGTGGAGTTGCAGATATAGGAGAGTGCAGGATCAGAGAGCTGTTTGTTTTTCCTGAATAGCAGTGCCTACCCCTACCTCCCTCACTCCCTCAAGGTACTAGTAATGAGCATGCCTGTTCGATATCAGCTTCTCAGCTGACGAGGCGCCATAGTATTGCCTATCCTGCTCTTCCAACGCACATCCTCCAACCCCCTCCCCTCCCTCAACTCATTCATCACACTCAAAATGCCTCTCACAATGCCAAGCTCATGTCCAACAGGTCGAAGGAAGATTGATTTGTTTGCGTACAGAGGCAAAGAGAGCGTGAGGGAGCGAGGAGAAGCAAAAGAAACAGAAAAGGGAGTAGAGGAAGGCTGATACTAAGATGTGCATGTATGTGTGCGCTGAAGATTTACACCGCCAGTCAGACAAGCAGATAGACAACCACACAGTGTGTATGTGTGATCGACTCAAGCCCATGGACAAGGTTTTCACTCCCCTCTCATTCACCTGTCTCAGCGTGTGCTGTCAACCTTTCTTACCCAGCATATTTAATCTTCTCTGCACAATCTGACAAGAATAGAAGCAGTGGTTTCACCTCCAAGGAAGTTTTCATCTTGACCCTAAAATAGACACATTTTGGACAGAAAAACCCATTGGAGAAGATTTTCATTGTTGACACTTATTAAAGTGCGAAGGGTGTCAGTAGTCATATTTCTACATCAATAGGGATAATGTCTTCTTATTCAAGTAATAATAGAATCAAACTCTCCCTCAATGTGATGCAGACCCCTGCAGCATGTTGATAAACCTTTCAAAATGCCAGACTGTTTAAAACACTTTGCTTACCTGGAAACATTTTTGAGATGTTTTAATCATGTTTTTATCTGTCCTTCTCTGAGCCACGGGGTGTAGGTATGTAAACTGACGACAACTGCTGTGTTCGCTGTATTATGCCTAAATATTGTGGGCTGAGGAAAGAATCTTAAGAATGCTTAGTAAGCTATTGTATAGTCAGCACTGAGAAACTTGAGCTCAGTTCTTGTCAGCTTACAATCTTTCATATAAATGTGAGGACAAAGTGTTTTAGTGACGCAACTAATTATCATTGAGAAATGCTTTGTGAAGGTTTGATTTTGTGCCTGAAAGCTGCACAGCCAGTTCGCTGTCTCCCTGTATGCCTTGTAAAATGTCATGGTCCAATTATATTGTCTTTTTTCATTTGGGTTTTGAATTTACTGGCTGGGCCTGAATCGCCGCCAGCAAGCCCTGGCTCCTGCTGTAAACAGCCAAGTTTAAACACACCACTCATGCTGACACGGTTCAGTGGTTGTGTCGAGCCCTAATCGACGTGCAACTCAGTGAAGCTTTTAAAGGACCCTTATGGTGTCCTTCAGGGTCAGACTGACATATCGGTTAGTCAATATTGACTTGTTACTTAAAGTGGATAAGATGATGTCATCAAGGTCCATGATGCAGTTTGATTAGCTAATTATTATGTAACTTTTTATTCCCATGTAATTTAGTTACTTTTTAAATTTGCACAAAATCGGAGCCTTTGTTTCCTCAAAATACTGATTATCCAAAACTTCCACGACTCCAAAAGCACCGACTGTTATTTATTTTTATTACTTTTTTTTTTTACAAGTTGCTGTATTTGCCCTTCCCTCCAGTTCCGTTTGGTTATATAATGGCCATAAATGTTGCAGAGCAAGTAGTAGTGTGTTGCTACACCTGCTCTATGAACAGGTGGGTGGGACTAAATGCCCCCCCCTGAAGGCTTAAAAAAATCTAACCTTTTTTTTTTATCATCGGTACTGAATGCTGTCAGCTGACAGTGATGGCCTTTATACCCTGCAGGGATGGCTAACTTGTCACTGATGAATGGCACACATGGTTGCCAGTTCAGAGGCCGCTGTGGTTGGGTAATGTGTTCAGCCTTAGAACCCACCCTCCCCACTCTCTTCATTTGATAACTTAATCCTTCCTCAGCCAACAGCAACCTCCTGCCACTGAGCCTCATGTCTTTGAAACCTGCTGTGCTGAAGTTGGAAGAAGGTCTAAAGCTGTTTGCACTTGTTTGACTAATAGTAGGTGGAAGAGGTAGTCTAAATCCACTCTGATTGATAGAACTGGTACCTTTAACAAGATACTGGAGAGGATTCTCCCATAGTTCTTTTTGACGTAATTAGATGTACTGGAGAGAGCTCTGTTGGAATCTCATGGATTCATGCTCCTTATCCTAAAGCATTCAGCATGTTGCAACTTAAAGGTACCCTATGGAGTTTATGACCAGTAGTGTTTTATGAGTGGATACCATTAACTTTGTTTCCATAAACACGCACACGCAAGGACACAATAGACATTCCTGCTTATGGTTCACACTATTCCACTGATTGACAGGTGGCTTGAATGCACCAAGAAACATGAATATAAACAACGCAGATTTTGAAAATATTATATAAGGAAGGGAATGAGTGTTAGACCTCAAGGATACAGAAAGTGGGGAACACTGAATGTAAACAGAAACTTTGTTTAAGAAAACTCACTGCACCTTTAACTGTAGATATTTTGTCCCTATGTTTTGAAGATATTTTGGTGGCTAGTTTCTCACTGCAGCCCAGTCTTTCTGTTTATAGCTGAGAGGGGTGTAACCCATGTGAAGTCCTCTGTAGCTGTAGCTTTCTCTTAAGGTTTAATGAGGAGTATAAAATGCCTTTTTGCACAACACTGTTGTATTGACTGAGCTGTCATTTGCATAGCTGGCTTGTTCGCTTGAATGTTTTGCTATTGGCCTTTGCCCTGTCAGAGGACAAGTCACTCCTGCCATGAGCACTGCCACTGACTGCATATTTTAGAAGAAACCAGTTGCATTGGTTAATGCAATTCTGATTTGGTTTTAGTGCACCTTGCTGCATAAATTTGCATATTAACTGGAAATGGAAAATGCCATGACACCGGCCACAATTATTTAAGAACAATACATGAGAGAAACATCATATTTACACTGCATGCACCCCCTATAGGGCAGATGATCTGATTACGTTTTGGAACATCATTTGCATACATTTGCATGTTAGTGAAGAAAAATGGCAGCACATTAAGTTATTTAGCTGTCTCTCATCTGTATTAGTGTCAAAAAGCCAAAGTACTGAAATGAAGTTGCTCTCTGATCTAATTTTGAATTGAACAGCCAGTTTAAATTTCCATCTTGTCTGTGAGATTAATCTTCCCCTTTGCTTATGTTTTTTCACTGTCTGTAGGTTCATGCTGTTTGCACAAACAGGCAGATGTACCTGATTATGTAAATATGTTGTAGAAAAACGATGGAAAGCAGTGTTTTGTCGGTCACCTGTTGTGTGAATGTTAGTTGAGACATCAGCTGAGTTAAGTAATATTCTCTGCCTGGGAAAAGGAAAACATGACAAACAGATGGAGGCATTCAGCTGCGTCTTTGTTCTTGTATTCACCCAGAGAAACCGACAAACACCCAGAGACAGAAAAATAGGAGTGTTTCTAAGCAGACGTTGTTTTCAAATTTCAGTTTAACATGGAAGACAGATGCTGATCTTGGGCTGGTCTGCTGCTGTGTGATTTCTGATGTAATCTTGCTTACTGAGCTGGATCGATTCGGTTATTCATTCTCTGGGTGGCCTAGTAGGGCTGATGAACAGGCAAGTCTTTGCTGTAAGTGGAGCACAGCGGGATGGTGGTGTCGGCAAGAGCCCATAGGAGCTGTCATAGTTTTGTATTATGTAGGTTAATGCTGCTCACAGAAGCAGTATATCCCAATACCACACAGGCTTTTTTGATCAGCCCACCATTAGAAGGTTCAACATTTGCATTGAGAGCAGAAAAGCCAGAAAACTATGAGGTTGTGTCAAAACTGTGGCATTGTACCACAGATCCAGAGCTCTTGTCTCCCACACAAATATGAGCCTACATGTACCTTTTATTTTTTTTTCCTCTCTCTCTCATCAGAAACTGGCTCAGCCATCACCTCTTCATGTATTGGTCTGGGGAACTCACTCACGCCACCCGCAGGTCAGGCTGGCAAACCTGTTCCAGGTTACAATGGTAAGAGTCAGAACTGTCGATCCATATCTAAAGTACTAAACACAAACTAACCTTTACTGTCTAATCATTTCTGGTCAGTATTTAAATGTACTTAAGTCAGAATTGCTGCCCCTCAATTACAGATACAGATGAACCAAAACACAAATGGATAAAACTTAGCAACTGCTGGTAAATCCCTGCAGGATATTTAATATTTTTGTTCTTCCAGTTTGCCAGTGGGTTATACACCGCCTCTGATTATGAATTACTTGCTATTCCCTTTCCACTAGTTACAGTGATCGATGATAACATGCTGGAGGTGAAGCCAAGAACCCTGGGAAATATTGTGGTGAGGTAAGCTGAGTGTTTATGTTCACGGCCATGCGAGCAGCTCAGTCAATGCTTTACTTTTCTGCTATCACTTGCAAGTGCATGTGTAACATAAAACATTTACACACTCTGATCCAATTGAAAGTCCGATCTTTTAGTCAATTATCTTAATAATTCACTGTCGGGAAGCTTGTATCTGACTCCAGAGAACCTCACTATTGTCTTTTGCCAGGGTTGTAGAATGAAACACACGTCTGTTTATGTAAGAGAGCTGCCTGTGCAAAGTGGGCGTCATCAAAAGCTCCAGCAGTCCTTTGCGCTGCCTTACCTTCCAGCCTGCTACTTATCTCTTATCACTCTCCAACTCCATTACCCTGTTCTTTGTAACTGCTGGTATTGACTCAGTGCTTACAAAGGGGATTTCCAAGGAATTCAGATCTATATGCATGCAGGGATGATGACAGGTAGAGCTGTAAACAGATGGCAACAGCTGTGTAACTGTTCTTCCTTCTAGTAACCACAAAGTATGTTCCAGACTCATTGTTGGATCAAAAGCTATATCCACAGCTTCGTAAAATCATGTTTAATATTTGCACAGTGAGGTGGTTGTTACGTGTAATGAATTCTATGCACTGTGTTTTATAATGTCAAGTAAAAAATATGTGTATAAACTGGTTTGTAATTCTATTATGTTGCTTTGTAATACATCTTATTAATTCAACTGTAGCTTTTGTGCATGGGAAGCACTCACCAGTGTGACAGACTCCTTAAGTGAAAAGCAGACAACATTCTCCGTGTAGTGAAATGAATCTGTGCAGGGGAATTTTTAGGGTCAAACTTGGGAAATGGGACCATCTTGGTCAGGTCACTGGTCATGAAGGGGGATTACTGGTAGTCTCTGGATAAACAAAGGCTGAAAGGCCGAGCTCTCTTATCTGTCGCTTGTGTGTCAGGTGAGGTGAGGTCACACATTGTAGTGGCTTTATTGGGTAAAATCTACCAGATTGCCATTAATGGTCATTGAATTTAAAATGATTCAAACCTTAAAAGACATTCAACTAGATAGTTACTTATTTTCATATTAGAGTATTGTGTAATGCCATGCTTAATGTAACTTTTCAAAAGCCTTATAGACTCACCCTTATTATTTTTACTTTTATGCCAGGTGCAGAAGCTTTAAGGAGAAATATTGGAATAAAACGAAATTCATTTTTACGTCTGTGTTTTCCCTTCAGGCTACCTTTACCTCCTGGTGCAGCATTGTCACTTTGGCAGAACCACAAACTGTTCAAGGAGCTCTACTTCACTAAGTTCCCTGTAAGATGTGTTATCATTTGCTCACATTCTGATGTTTATTTGACTTGGAATAATTTGCACAGCTGTCTGATTTAATAAATGAACAATGAGAGAAAGAAAAACTTACATAGGAACAATTGTATTTGTACTGTTCCTATTCTCCTTTTTACACTGGATTAATAATGTAGTTGAGGGGGTAGTCAGGTATGTGGTACAATGGGACCCCCTAGTGTTGAAATCTTTCATTACAGAACTAGTTGCAGCCATTGAGAGGTTTGAATGAAGAAATGTAATAATTCTGATTAATCTATGAACAACCTCTTATAAATTGTGTATACTGAAGACGGCAACAATTTAAATTTAGTAAGGCTGTCTTTGAAAATCATACACTCCTCCCTACTCGATATCCGGGGAGTTCTATGTAGAGGACTATACAATGAGCTCACCAACAAAATGAAAACACTTTAGTACACTGCTCAGGAAATTCTCTCTACACCGTTAATTACGTCTTTCTCGTCGCACAATCATAACGTACCAGATCAACGTCACCTGATGGACCATTGTTGTTTGTTTGGCTTGGTTAGCGACCATCAGTTGTACACTACTTTTCATAATGCATTGTGGGATATTTTGAGTCAACTATATTGTAATACAAAAGTTCTCACTATACATTCGGACAGCACTACAAAACTCACTTTATAGAAAGTAGTGAGTGATTTTTAGACACAACCTAAGATTTTCTGTAGTTGGAGTGAAACAGGGCTCTTAATACCACATTATGCTGGAACATAATGTTATCATTACTTTCTGTTCCATCAGGGTTACTATGACACCATGGATGCAGGTTATGTGGATGAGGAGGGTTTCCTTTACATCATGTCCCGGTCTGATGATGTCATCAACGTGGCAGGCCACAGGCTGTCTGCTGGCGCATTGGAGGAGGTAGGACAACAGTTACAGAGGAGGTGACACAAAGGTTTTTCCAGCTCGTCTTTGTGGTTTTATCATGTATGTATATGTGTATGTTTTGCAGTCAGTGCTGCAGCACTCTGCAGTGGGAGACTGTGCTGTGGTGGGTCTAGAGGACACTCTGAAGGGTGTTGTTCCATTGGCCTTGTGTGTGCTCAAAAATGGTGAGGCAGATGTATAGTGTAGTATTAACTAACGTAATATACAGGTACATCTAAAAAAAAATTTGAATATCACGGAATACTTTATTTGAACACCACTGAACCAGACTGAGATTAAAGGCTTAAGAAACCTTTGCAGGTGTTTTGAGTTAATTAGCTGATTAGAGCTCTTCTCAGGTCAACATTTCTTTATTATAAATTCTTTATTATAAAATTCTATACTAATTTGATATACTGCAGTTTTCCATGAGCTGTAAGCCTTAATCATCAAGACAAAACAAAAAAAAAAGGCTTGAAATATTTCACTTTGTGTAATGAATCTAGAATACATGAAAGTTTCACTTTTTGCACTAAATTTTGGGGAATAAAGTGAACTTTTACATGATATTCAAATTCTTTCAGATGTACCTGTAGAACTCATTGTAACTCCTTGGGTGTCAAATTTTTGTCACACATACGCTTTCTTGGTGATGACATCCTTGTTTACCTTCATGAAGTAAGATACGTTGCCCCCATGATTACAATTTTATGTGCTTGTTTGTGTCACATGCTGTGTGTCAGGTGTGCATAAAAATGAAGAGGAGATCATAAATGAGATGGTGAGGCTTGTGAGAACCACCATTGGACCAGTGGCTGCCTTTAGGAAAGTGCTATTTGTCAAAGGCTTGCCAAAGACGCGCTCTGGCAAGATCCCTCGCTCCTCTTTGGCCAACCTGGTTAATGGCAAGCCCTACAAGGTATGACACAACTTTTAGGGAAATATTTTGTGCATTATTCCCATCAGCAATAACTTTTCAAAAGTTAAGTACTGTAGGATAAAATCCCTGAGGGGAAATAATATTTGTGCATGTTTTTTGTTTTTATTGTCCTGTGTGTAAAGACTTAGTCGCTCAGGAGACAGTAAAGCTCATTTTGCAGTTCAGAATTTGAGTAATGATCGCACATTAGCAGGCCCTGCACTCATTAAATAGAGCTGAGGGCTCATTTGGGATTTGGTCTCTTTATAGTTACTGACTCAATATTCTGCTGATCAGGTGCTGACTAACTGAGAAAAAAATACTACTTAATATAGTAGTTGTGTTTACAGATGTAAATAAAAGATTTCCATGAAGACAGCCATAAAGATTTTAAAGATGTTTTTGCATTGTACAGAGTACAATCATCATGTAAACGTAACAGAATTTGCTATTCATTCAATTGTTGGTTTAATTGGGTATTACTGAGCATATTTGATCACATTATTGTTGAATTGCTTTTAAATGAACTTTGTGCTACTTTACCAGCAGAATTGCACAAAACTGTTTCTCCACAGATCAGTCCAACCATCGAGGACCCAGACGTGTTCAAAGACATTGAGAGGCAGGTAGAAAAAGCCCTGAGACCTCACGGAGCCTGAACTCATCTGTTGGATGACGAAGAAAACTGAGGTTGGATAACTTTTGCCAACACAAGCCGTACACAGGGTCCTGCAAAAGTGATCTAAAAGTAGAAGTAACGATTATTCTTCTTTTTCTAAGTCAGATATACTAAGATAGTAATGTCAGAAAGTTTTACCTTCTCATCTTTTATCAACGTGTGTATTTGTAATCTGAAACCGTACTGTACTACAAGCTTTGTACATTCATAATTAATGAACAGAGAGGCTAGGTACGGTTATGGTTTATCCAAAGTGACGCTCTTGAGCCATGAACATTTTGAATTATGAAGAATAATGAAGACAACTCATTTACTGACGGTAGTTGGTTTTCTTTTATTGACGATGAAAATTTGCTTGCTCACCACTTAGTTTTGACCAAAGTACAAGAATAAAAAAAAAATGAACACAAAATAAAATGATTCATTGTTCGTGCAAATTGAAGATGTAAAAACAAATTAAAAGCGTAAGACTTGTTTGAGTCGTCAGAAATAACTAAAAGACAGATAACAGGGCTGTACAATAGGTTACCCTGAAAACTCTGACAGAAACAAAGAGTTACACCAATGTAAGTCACTGCAAGCAACAGGTTTTTGTCATTAAGTCACCTCACTTCAACATGGTCATATACACTCTACGCACACGATGAGCTAAAGCAGTCTGTCTTTCAGTTATTTCCTGTGTTCTGTTAACGTAGTGTCTTAAGGGAGGGGGAGAAGGCCAGCTTGGCTGTGTGTGTAGTTGTCCTTTGTATCGCCTGACAAAACATACAGTACAACAAGTGACAGGTTCTGTGAACGACCACCTGCTTTTTTGTTCAGAGAAGTTTTTGTGCAACTTCGGAGAGCAGTGGCATCTCTTGTTTTGTCCTTGGCTACTGAACAGGCCGTTTGAGTTGATGCGGTTGTATCAAAGTGCTTGTCATGTCGTTCCAGTGCATCGACCTGTCTCCTTAAAATGCTTCTATTATGACAGCGAGTCCATAAGAAAGGATAATGAAGTTTGTTGGTGCCAGAAATGGGGCTCAGTGGTACTTGTGCACCACTAGAGGGCAGGTTTTCACACAACATCCAGTCTCTTCCTCACTTACGATGTAGCACAGGATCATCAAAATAATAATCATCATCAGCACAATGAAAAAATAAAACCATATGTACAAAATGATCTAGAGGGGCGGGGTAATATGGAGACAGTTTAAAGAGCAGCATATATTAATCTATGGTCCACTAAATGAGGTGGCAGGGACATTTTTTGCACAAACTCTGAATATCTTTTTATACATAGATGTGTGTATATATTAAAAAAATGGCATATATATTTACAGATAACCTACACATCTCCTGTAGAAGAAACACAGTACGTTATGCTTCGACAAGTTACTGTACATGTAAAAGGTAGAAATGGTGACAACAGGGTAGCCTGCAGGACAGTTTAGCACCGGCATCTGGTGCCCACATTATGGGGGCGTGGAGTAGGGTTGGGTAAGGGGGGTCAGAAGAGAGCAGGACTTCTTGGCAGTGCGTGTCATCAGAATTTGTTTGTTCATGGGCAGGTTGGCCCATCCAGCAGCATCCTCTAGTTAATCTTCATTCAGAACTGAACCTAAAGGGATACAGAATCGGTAGTTTTTAGATGAGGTACTGGAATCATCAGTCAATTTAATGCCATACTAGTTATAGCTCATTATGGCCTTATAACTTCAAAGGCGACTTTGGTAGTTTTAGCAAAGTAATTGTTCACCCAGCTGTATTGATCAGCAATATAATATGCTTTAACCTTCCTTTTTAGCATTTTGTTATTAGAAATACACAATATTCAGTATTTTGCCTTGTGATTGGTGTGGACATCCTTAAACCTATTTTTGACATTAAAGCCTTATGGGGGATGCAGGAGACTCAGTCAAGGGTAGATTTGCTTTGGCATTAAGCAATGCATCTGTCCACACCAATAGCATAATGGCTTGTGCTTCAGCTGCAATCCTTGCATTTCAAGTTTGTTTTCTTCTGACTTGGCAGCGGAAGTACAGTAACTGACTAATTTAGCTGTGAATGCTGCTGAAACGCACCTTATCTAGTGTTGCAGAAGTTATAAGTTGCGACTACTCACGTTAAAATGTCTTCACCTCCTAATAAGTTTTTATGCCTTGTTTACCAACACTGAATTAAACGAATTTAATTCAGTGTGCACCAAGCAGCTATGGGTAAGGCAGTCATACTGTGTGTAGCAAACGGTTAAACTGAATCTGTTTGATTCTTGTGCACATGTACTGTACCGGTATTCAACCCTTCACTCTCACTGAACTTTGCACAGTATTCTGTCTTTTTTGCTGTGTGGGAGTACTTGTAGCTGATGAAAGCATTAGCAACAGCCTGCAGGGTGCTCTATGGGGTGAGCAAATTCTTTGGAAACACAAAATGATGGTTGTGAAGGCAACTCAAACTTTTCCCCACTGAACTTAACTCCTTCTGCGCTGCTTTTATTTCCCTTTGCTACTGGTTTTATTTTCCAAACACTCCTATTATGGTAACCCTGCAGGCACGGCATTATCTGTCTGTGCTTCTTATCTTTGCACTTATTACATTCTGGAGACTTGTAATGATAGTGGTCCAGCACTAAAGTCTTAGCCAGATGCCTAAACCAGTAAATAAACTGATGGCATTACTGTGTCTCTGAGTACATGAAAGGTGCGAACAATTCTGATAATAGATAAATAAGGATCCTTATGTATGTTGTTAGACTGCAAAAAACTAAGATGATGGAGTAAAGTTATGATCATTTGATTTTTTTGGCCACTTGAGTTGTTTGGAGAAGGCTGACTCCGAGGTGTGTTCTTTGGACTGACATGAGGGTGAGTAGAGCATGACTAAAATGCCTAATTTGTGGTAAACCACGCCTACAGTCACAATTTTCTTCTATCACAGCTGCTTCTCTTCTCTTTTGTACACAGCTGACAGTCTGTCCACCTGGGCTTTTCATGCTTAACGATACATCCAAAGCAGAATTCAGTGTTTTCTTTGCAGCTGGTTGCCACTTCAATTGTGATGGAATTTCTCTACAACACCGATGCAGAGAGACAGCATAGTCAGGTAGTGTATCAAATCAAATAATTACGAGAAATTACACTTTCACTGCATCTGACAGTACAAAGAAAGCAGTTGGAAATTAAACTAGGGCAAGCTCACTTTGTGATTTGTGAAGTCTCGAGGCCTATTTTTGGAGCCTTGAACTATCATAACCATTTAACTGAACTTTGTTAACTAATCTTTTACTGAACTCATTTGTTTGAAGCAGATTTCTAAAGCTTGGAACATGACTGACTCATCTTTTTTGGACAGACATTAGAAAGGGGAGACAGATCAGTATCAGACCGTGGCTCGCTGCTGACTCCGCCATCTCCGATCACCTTATCACAGCTACCTGGCAAAAACATTGCAGAGGCTCGCCAAGCCGATCAGACAAACACACTTATCTTCGACATTTTTTTAATCCAATATCTGTTTTAAGTACTTCTGATGAAAGCTGTGTATTTGACAGAGCGAGAATCTGTTGTGTTGTGTTACATACAGCGTACAGTTTAAGGTCCCTCTCTTCCTCCTCTCAGCAGGAGTAGGTTCTCACCGTGGAGCTGTCCAGCCGCTGCACTGCAGAGGGTCCGACTGTAGGGGAAGACGGCGAGAGAGAAAGATCTGAGTCCAAATATTTAAACCTCCTCTTTATCAGATGGACCCAGAGTGAGAAGGAAACATTTCTCCACTTGGTCACCACCCCAAACATGAGGCGCAAGATTTGACGTCCTCAACGCTGTGAGTGAGATCACAAGCAAAACATGTTTCTCACACGAGATTACTTGTGTCACCCCTCAGAGGAGAAAGCCACATATCACACACTGAAAGGTTTTGTGTTTTTATTTATTGTTTTTTTTTTACTTTTTGAGTGGATAACACCAGCAACAAGATCTGAATGTATTGTGGACGTCACAGACCAGGGAGTACAGAGAAAAGAGACAGAGGAACACAGGAACGCTGTTTCAGTGTCACTGGGAACACCTTTGTTAGAGGAGAGCATTGGCCAAAATAAGTGCATTCAGATTTTCAGTCATGTATCACAACTCAGGTAACAGCAATTGACTTAACAATCTCAATTTAAGGACCACTTATTTACTTGTATGGGGCTTTATTTAATTTTCTCAGTTTCACCATGTACAGTTCAACAAGCTGAGCGAACTAATGTACTAATGAAGATGGTATTGGTTGAAAGATCCAGAACCAGTGAGTAAGTGGATGTTGAGTTGATATTGTTTTGTCAATTTTGTTTTATTATAGTAGCTCTGGCCATCGTTCCAACTAGTGCTAATAACTTGAAGTTAATTGCTGAGATCTGGGAATTCTACATGAGCATTCAGGAGATCATACAGGTTTTTAACAAATGCCCCAGGCATCCAAACAATTTTGGAAGAGAAAAACGAAGGCAAACCTTTTAATCCTGTCTGTTGTAAACATCCATGACAGTTTATAGAGTGGTTTAGATAGTCGGGCTAAATTCTTTACTACCTGTTGGACTTGTTCAAGCAATATTTTCCCAGATATCAGCAACTATTTATTGTTAATCAAAACAAATTGGAATGGTGGCCACAAACTACTGAACCAAAAACCAAGTTGCAATAACTCAGAATTATTCTTGAATGAAAGCCTATTTTAGCCAGTGTCCTCTTTTAACAGCAGAGGGATGAGGAATGGAACAAACTGTCAGTTTTAGTTCTTGAGACATCCAAGACATACTATTACCTATGTAAACCTCCTGATTCAGGCCAACTTACATAGCACTGCTCAGCCACCTTTTGTTTTGCTGCTTTATTTCTGTAACTTCAAGGGTTACACCAGCAAGCATGGGTCCTAATCCATAACTTGACCCCCTAGCTTCTACCACCAGGGTGACTAAACAACTATTTTGCAACTCTGCAAAACAACACCCTTGGAGTTGGATTTCAGAGAGACTGAAGAGTAGCAGAGAGAGAGAGAGAGAGAGGTGAGGGTGAGAGACCACAAAGAAAAGGAGAGGTACAGCAGGACAGTGGTTGGCAGAGACCATGTGAAGAGGAGGGAGTATATGTAGAATAATAATACACGAAGGGCCGACAAGCCCAGGACCTTCATAGGGGCATAGCTGACCTTGAAACCAATCCAAATACATGTCGTCAGGACTGTCATCCAGCGCCTCATAGAGGACTACAGAGCAGCCGTCAGAGAGAACAAGAGACATGGTCACAACACAGCAAGGAGCAGCAACTCCTGCTCTCAGGTCTGGTGCTTTGATCTACCTGTGCAACAGGTGGATTTAACCTTTGCTTTGTAGATGCCTTTGAAAGACACTTTTCAGAAAATTATGCAATAGGGGTCACATCTGTGAGATAAGGTGCAGAGACATGTGCTTACCCTCAGGGGGCAGTCTTCGGGAGTGACCGGAAGTTGTGGTGAGACGAAATCCAGCAGGGAGCGTCTCTGCTGATCCGGGCATCATACTTATTCCGTGAACGTCTCGGGGCGGGAACTGCCTCCTCCATGATGGACCCCGGAAGTCTTTGTCGTCACACTGATGGACATAAATTGCATTCATGTTTTTAGACTCAAACTGTAAAACTTAAGTGTACAGTAAGTAATACCATAAGAGCTTATAAATCATGTAGAAATACAACTTGGCCTGTCAGATTAACATGTTAAAGAACGCAAATTCATTGATCGGTCATGTTCATATGTGTTTACTTCATGGGTTGGATGACGAATGGTCTTCTCTTCCAAATCTTATCTAACTTATCACTTTTCTAATGGTCTGTTGTTATGAAAAAGCAAAAAGTTGACCACTGTACTCACAAAAATCATTTGTCTTTGGTAATGAACAGATCTGAGTGTGCAGACTTGTAGTACTGTGTGAAAAGATTTACGCTTTTAGAAACTTTTACATGGATCACTGTACTGTGAAGGAGAATCATTTTTTTGAATAGGATTTCCTCATCTATAATTAAAACTGGAAAAACCATAATTTACTATTATACTGGAAAAAAATTGTGATGTTTTGCTGAATACATGTATCGTAATCACATACTCAAATAGGTGAAAATTCTGACACAAATACATAGTTTATGCTATTAGTACATTAATGATTTGGTTGGAAAATGCTATTTAACATCTTTGAGCATTATCTTCAACTTGACAATGTGAGCTAAGAATTCATGTTGAACAATCTTGAATATTAATTGATTAGTAAAAGTGTCAATTGTTTAAGTGCTCTGAATTGACTGACCGCACACCGCTATGAGGTGAAATGTTATGAAAAACCTCAGTTGACATTCTTGTGGGTTATAGTTAAGCTCACCTCATCCAGTCTCCTGTCAGTGCCCAGCGCCAGCAGATTATTGTACTCTCGCTCCAGAATCTGACGTGCCTAAAGGGGAACGAACTCAACATTCTGATTTGCACAAGGCCAGCTATTTTTAGCAGAATGGTAACACAGGCAGCTGACACATTACGTTATTCGCGCTGCATATCCTATTTACCTGATTATAGATGAGATAAGCAGTGAAAATTCACAGGGCAACCGGCCAGAGTGACAGTTGGCAGATCTGCATGTTCTGATTTAGATTCGAGCAGCTTTTGAAGGCTGATACCAACATACCTCTACTTATGGACTGAAGCAGGTGATATTTCTGCCCATATCCAGCACCTGGCTCGACAATGCCAAAAAAGCCCTTAAAAAATGTAATCTGTTCCGCTCACAATGAGGTGTTTTCATACCCAGTGTGGAGAAGCTATGGAGTGACATTTGGGATTTAGACCAGACATTGCTGACGGACATGATTTATGACAAGATACATTTTTACATTGTTCCTTGGTTTCAGTTCAAAACACTTTTATGCCTACTAGCATGGCTGAGTTGCAAATTCAACTATTACCATTTCAACCATCTGCTAAAGAGTTTGTGTAGCTGGAGTACCTGAGTGTTTTGGTTGGGGATCTGGAGGAGCAGCGCCAGACTGCTGTAGTCAAAATTGTCATCCAAGGCAACAAGAGCTCCATGTACACCGCTCTCCAGCAGGATGTTGGCGTAGTCCCTCAAGCCTATGCTCTGCACCCAGCGGATGACCCGCTCATTACTCCACACTAGTACATCTGCAGACACGCAAGTACAGTGAATGCTTAATCCCTCTGCATTCATTTGTAGCATCTTGTTTTGGTTCATTATGATGACGACTTTATTTTGGGTACACTTGCCTCTCATTTCATGCTGGCTGTGCTCCCTGCGTCTCTCCAGTTCTTTCCGGTCATAGTTGAGCTTCTTCAGCCCCATGATTCCATACTGTAAACTTGTTCTGGTGTCAGAAAATCACACATATACACAGTCATGTAATGGGAAAATCCATAATAGTTATTGAAACTGATAATGAAAGACTTTAGCTTGTAGGTTAGAAATACAGTTACCATCAGCCCCTCTCTAAAAATGTAAATATATATTTTACAGTATTGAATTTTACTGAAGTGAGTGAGGTGAGGTAAGTCCAATACCTGTGGAAGCTGTCCACCATTTTGAGGTGAACCCTCAGGTCCTTCTTGGTGAGGTGGTCCAGCATGCGTGCGTCCACTAGGCACTCCATGAAGTAGCTGCGGTACTGAGGTAGTCCTAGACTGGGCAGCCACTCGTTCCCAATCCACTCATGGTTCATATCGCCATAAGCTAAAGTCTGATAGAAAAGACACAAGTCGGCGCACACTACTGTTCTGCTCATTCAGAACCTCACAAAAGAAACAGACCTTAACCAATGTTTTTGCTGGATACATTTTTACATAGGCGGTAAGAGCTGTAAACAACCTTTGGTGGACGAATGCAACAAATAAGCAACAGCAGCAAGGTTTCCCCCTTACCTGTGCCCAGCTCCCCTCTTCAGACTGTGACTTCTGATTGAAACACAAAGAAGAGTAAAATGAAGACCCACTGACTGTTTTATAACAAATCCTGCAGTTGTTTCCCTTAAATGCATTAGGCAAGTAATGCTAAACCCAACAACTAATAAAGTGCATGAGTGCATGCTGAATGAACAAGGGAAATGCTAAATAATGAATAACATGCGCTGCTTAAATTGTTTTATTTGCTATTCTTACAATAAAAGTGTCAAATAGGTTCTCCTAAATATGTTTGTTGTTACACAAAGTGGAGTTTTGTTATAGTGCTCCTATATCAGA
>NC_060165.1:18581621-18634758 GCF_021292245.1 Micropterus dolomieu | reverse complement strand
GCAAGTACAGTGAATGCTTAATCCCTCTGCATTCATTTGTAGCATCTTGTTTTGGTTCATTATGATGACGACTTTATTTTGGGTACACTTGCCTCTCATTTCATGCTGGCTGTGCTCCCTGCGTCTCTCCAGTTCTTTCCGGTCATAGTTGAGCTTCTTCAGCCCCATGATTCCATACTGTAAACTTGTTCTGGTGTCAGAAAATCACACATATACACAGTCATGTAATGGGAAAATCCATAATAGTTATTGAAACTGATAATGAAAGACTTTAGCTTGTAGGTTAGAAATACAGTTACCATCAGCCCCTCTCTAAAAATGTAAATATATATTTTACAGTATTGAATTTTACTGAAGTGAGTGAGGTGAGGTAAGTCCAATACCTGTGGAAGCTGTCCACCATTTTGAGGTGAACCCTCAGGTCCTTCTTGGTGAGGTGGTCCAGCATGCGTGCGTCCACTAGGCACTCCATGAAGTAGCTGCGGTACTGAGGTAGTCCTAGACTGGGCAGCCACTCGTTCCCAATCCACTCATGGTTCATATCGCCATAAGCTAAAGTCTGATAGAAAAGACACAAGTCGGCGCACACTACTGTTCTGCTCATTCAGAACCTCACAAAAGAAACAGACCTTAACCAATGTTTTTGCTGGATACATTTTTACATAGGCGGTAAGAGCTGTAAACAACCTTTGGTGGACGAATGCAACAAATAAGCAACAGCAGCAAGGTTTCCCCCTTACCTGTGCCCAGCTCCCCTCTTCAGACTGTGACTTCTGATTGAAACACAAAGAAGAGTAAAATGAAGACCCACTGACTGTTTTATAACAAATCCTGCAGTTGTTTCCCTTAAATGCATTAGGCAAGTAATGCTAAACCCAACAACTAATAAAGTGCATGAGTGCATGCTGAATGAACAAGGGAAATGCTAAATAATGAATAACATGCGCTGCTTAAATTGTTTTATTTGCTATTCTTACAATAAAAGTGTCAAATAGGTTCTCCTAAATATGTTTGTTGTTACACAAAGTGGAGTTTTGTTATAGTGCTCCTATATCAGAGAAAGCCAGATGAAGGAAGAAAGTTTCTTTCCAACCTCTACTACATTTTCATAAACCTTGAACTAACAGCAGGCACATGGTAAAAGGCTTGTGGAAGTTACTGCTGATCAAGTTATGCTCAAATGTGGCCTGGTCTGGCAGTTTGGATATAGTTAGGAAATAGCTTGCCAATAGGCTAAAACGCTCTCCTGACATGATTTTGAATTGCTACAGGGTGAAGGTACTGATGGAGTTACAATCCAGTTATTTACATCTCTAATTAAAATGTGATGATCACAATTTGTTACCTTCATGCCATGACACATAATGAAAAACATGTCCACCACATGGCGACAAATACTCGCCCACAGCTTGAAACAGTCTGACAATGATGTAGAAGTTCAAATCTCACTGCACATCAGATCTCTAGAAGTTTGTCTTTATTTCTGCATGAGATAAAAGAGTTCTTTTGGATACAAATGCTTCATCAGGCTGACTCACTGATGTGCAAACCAGAAGAAGCGAAATGCAATAAAATGACTTTTAGAGATGTGGTGTGTGTGGTGAGTTTTGTGTGGTGTTTGAGTCACAGTACCACAGGAATAAACAGTCTTAATAGTCCAAACTGAGTCAAAATACAGCAAAAAGTGACTTCACTGAGCCATCATTAGCAACAAAGGGCTTCAGGCTAAACATACACACACAACAGCATAACTGACAGACATTCCTGCAACTAAAATCCAGTTTAAAATTAGTGTTGATAAAAGGTTCACAGATGAGGAAAGGAGATAAATGACACATGCGTTCTCCATCAGTCACCACCCAGTCTTCATTCAATCCCTCTGATATCAACTCTCACACCCAAACACATGACTGACGGAGAGAGAAAAGGGTGACAAAGGACACAATGGGACTGACCGTTTTGGAAGGGGCTGCCAGGGTCTCCATCTCCTCATGGGTCACCCATACATTGCCTGACGGCTACAAGGGGCAGAGCCCAAGAGACAGAGCGGCAGCAGGGTTGGTAGTAGAGGTCCGGTAGGAGGGGCAAGCAGTGTTAAAGAAGAAGAGCAGCACCACTGTAAGCCAATAGTGTTATAGCATCACAGTCAGATCATGAACTGACCCCAAACCCGCCAGGGGTCAAAGGGCATATGCAGAGGACAAAAACACCCAACATCCCAGTTTCGATATACGGTACACAACACAAATAACACAGTTATCATGCACGACAAGGAAGCCCACATAAATTAGTACCATTAACAGCAACAGCCACATGCACCCCACATTACCCAACCCTCTGCATCTATATTCTACTAGTAAAAGGTCAAATTACAGAAATGTAATCAAATAATCGTTTTGTCTACAAAATGTCAGATAGTGAAAAACTTGACTTAAACCATACATTGATTAAAAATATTGCTTACTATTTCCGCTGATCAACTAATTAATTGTTTTAAGATCTAGATCCATCTCCGAGAATCCTGCCACGACTCTAATACAGTCGAGGTGAATGGAATAATATAAAGAAAAAGATGATATCTATTAAAAGATCAGCAATTAACATGTCTTTCTATAAACAGGGTCCATGTTACTCTGGATAACCCACAGAACATGCTGTCAGTAGTTTTCATTGGGACTGTTAACTCAGCTGAAAGTAGTTCCAATGAAAACTGGGTGGATGCAGAAATCAAAGTACAGATGACTCCAAAACTATCTGCATGGCTACAAAACACTACAGGTAACCAACATTGTTTTTTTTGTGATTTGCGTGAACCGACCCTTTATTCCACCAGATATGGTGTTCGTTTTGATGCATCGGCGTGTTGTTATAGCCGCAGTGATTGTTCTGCAGTCACAGCAGCAGGTCAAGCTGTCGTGATCCAGATAAGAACAGTCTAATAGGGTTTTTCCATGGTCCCAGGTTGGCATGCTTTAGCTGCATCGGGCCAAGCAGTGATGACACATGTTTCCACTACTGCCTCACAGCAGGGGATAGCTGCACCACACTGCTCTGGTCCAACTCGTGACTATCTCTTCCCCTTCCCTGTGTCCTGTGTTCCTGTTTGTACTTTCTGATATCAGCCTTATTTTTCTGTTTACTGATTACTTTCAGCCCTATTGGAGCAGTACTTGGTCAGCTGATAAGTTTTAAATATTGCAGGGAGTAATAGTACAAACATAAACAGCCACAGTAAACTGAAAGGGACTGCAGGGTACAGGCTCAATGTGGTTTGTGACCAGCACACCTCTAACACGTCATCAAGGTAAACTGCTTTACTTTGCTGTGCAGTGGAAATGCCATGAATCGCCGCCGTTCATGACATGGCTCTGTGTGACACCCTCCCCCGACTGTGGAAAAATCCCATAAGGTACAGACAGCAGTTGACTTAATCTCTGTTAAAAGGCAAGGGACTCCACAGCATTTTGAAGGGGATCCAATTCTAACAGCGGAAGTGAAATGACCAATTCTTTTCTGCTCGACATACACATTACAAGGTCAATTAATCCCCTCTGTAAAGTGTGTAGGGGGTTTTAAGTGCGACAAGAGGCGGAGGGCCCGTCACAGTTGGGCGAGTTAGTGATCGGACCCGTGGAGTTGCATGCTCTGTAATGAAAGTTTCATGAGGTGTGGAGCGAAGTGGTAGATGAGAGGGTGAGGTAACGGGGGAAATGGGGGCATAAAAGAGCACAGCTAGTGTTATTTTACAATGGGTGAAGACAGAGAAGAAAAGCTCACACGATATGACTACTGCATGCATTGATAGCATTGTGTAGAGAATTAAAAACCAACTGGGTTTATACAGCAGTACACAACTTCTCATGTCTGTATGATATATGGTCTGTACTGTTTGTGTATGTGTACCCTCAGTGTAAAGCATATTAGTCCTTGCTCTGTAGTGTGAACAGTCGCTATCATTAAGGAACAGCAGAGTCCTTAGAGGCCGCATGCAATTACCATGACAACAGGGAGCCATGGAGGTAACTGTGGTGTAGAATGGAACTGGAGAGTTAAATTATAGGACACACTGGAGCAGTGTTTTACAAACTGGGCCATCACAGACTCCCACTGTAATATTCACTTATCACAGACTGTATGATGTAAAATTGATGAGCCACATAAAGATATTGCTGACAAATGTGCACGCTGGGATCGTAACGGCTGAGTTTGCTAGTCGGTTTGTTCTCACCCGCCAACACACGTGACACCTCCCATGTCTGGAGGCGTTGTGGATGTAAGCAGAGAGGACGTTTAATCATAAAAACATTTATTAGAGCTGCTCTGGAAGTAGAAATTATGTCATTTATTTTGGCTTAGCTTAGCATAAAGATTGGATGCAGAGGGAGAACAGCTGGTCTGGCCCTGTCCGAATGAAAAATCTGCTTACCAGAACGTCTGAACACTCACTAATAAACATGTTACTACCCACCTGTAAAATCCAAAAATTGTAATTTTTACACTTGCAGTTAGTGAGTTTTTGAGTTGCAGATTTTGTTACTTTCTGACATAGCCAGGCTAGCTGTCTAGTCTCTGTGTTAGGCTGAACAGACACAGATTATAGTGGTATATGTTCTCATCTAATTAGCAAGTGTACTTGCAAAAATATTCAGTCCTAGTTCTTTTTTATTTCTACCCAAATTGTGAGATTACTCCTTCCTCCTGATGAGCTCTGTCTCCAACAAATGTTTTTACAACCAAAATTCTGCATCCACGTTCCCAATTTTCAGTACAACTCACGGTTCTGGAGGTGGGCGGGGCAGAGGGGCTGGTGAGAGAGACCATTTCCTGGATGGCCAGGCGAAGTTTGAGCCGGTGCAGAGGGTTACTGATACCAATCTCCCGCTGGATCTCGGTGTCAGATAGGGCCGACATGATGGCTCCACTCTTCACGTTGGCGCGGCATGCCGCCACGTACCAGGCAGGCATTCCCAACCACAGCTTCACCACACAGAGAGAAGAGGAAACAAAGGAGCACAGGATATTGAGTTTGGCCAGACTGAAAGTAGAGCTGGACCAATATACCAGCCTGTTCTTGGCTTTTTACTAAAAATCTGGTTGTCCATTTCGAATATCCTGAGACATGATTTGGCATATTTAATTCTATATTTACTTCTATCATTCCATCAAAATGTGAATAAATACTTTACCAGTAATTGCATTTTTAAATGTTGGCCGAAATGCTGTCTTATCAGCAGCTCAGGTATTATCACAAGTATCAGCCCTAATAATCCCATTTGACTCTGGAACATTGTTGTCTAAAATTGGTGCCACCATGTATTGGCTGGTGGCTGTAGGTCATCCGCTGAACATTAGGAGGCAGCAGTGCCTCTATAATTTGGCCTTCTCTACTGTTTATTCCAAAATATCAGTCAAAGGAATTGGGTAAGTGATTCACTGCAATGATTCATCCTAAATTGTTAAAGCTATATTTTGGTTTAGAATCAATGCTTTTGTTTAAACTGATAATTGGAAGTCATAGCTTAATAAAATTAAAAATGATCAATCTAAGCAAAGCAACAATATCAAATAGCAATTATTATATATTAAATCACCTGTTAGGAACACCTATAACTACTTACCTCCAGCCAGGCTACAACAGTGGGACCGTCCCATTGGGCGAAAGGTAAACCCTTTCTCCTGGCCTCCTCCAATAGCTCGTGTCTGAGATCGGGGACAGAGGAGACCTTGTGTGAACATCATAACACACACACATTCTCAGTCTGATACAGCACCACACCCTTTTAAACTAACACACATCTCACTCCTGCACACTGCTTTTCACAAACCCCTGCAGTAACAGTGTTGTCTCAGTGTGGGTATAGGGGTGTGTGTGTGTGTGTGTATATATATATATATATATATATATATACATACATACACACACACACACACACACACACACACACACACACACACACACACACACACACACACACACACACACACACAGTTATAGTACATGAGGATCATACATTTTTATCTCCCAGTTCAGCCTGAGTGTTGAAAAGGGCAGTGTTTTAGCATTCATCTCTGTGCTGTCAGAGAGTAGAGCTGACCAGCGCACAATTGTAGCTACACCTGCAGAGACACGCACTCATACACACACACACACACAGGCGTTGTATTGTTGAATTTACGGGGGCATTCACTTACTACATTCATTTCCAAATCCATAATCCTGACGTTAACATTGGTCCCTGTCACACACCTACAGTATATCTAATCTTGTATTTACTGCTAGTAGAATGTCCACCCCTGTTGCCCAAATGTATTTACCCTGGATGTTTTTAATGTTTTTAGTAGGATAGCTTAACTATTTAACATATTTTACTTACAACTCAATAGTCAATCTGACTCACTTGAAATTTGGCACAATTAATCTTTGCACATAGTCATAATACTGTGTTCCTCAACAGTATTATGTTAAAGGACTCTCCATTTCAACACAACAAATATGTACACATTTAGAGGATTATACATATTTGGTGGAGGTACTGTATGTGCTCTGAGTGCAAACAACACACTCATACAGATACAATTAGAAAGCATTGTGCTACACTACCTGCTCAGTGAAGCTTGACACTACATTGCTAATCTAAGCACAATTGCCCAACTCATCCCAGTTCAGCCACTCAGAATTTATTCTGCTGAGAGAGATGGTTTTCTCACAGATGCAGTTTTTGAATCATGCAGCATTGTATTTTTACAAGTAACATTTCTACACATTTTCTGGGCTGTGATCCATGGTTTGTTTGTTTTTTTTGTTGTTGCAGGTTTTGAAGTGTAACCTAAGAGGGCCGAGTGGTATTTTGTTTTGCCTCACATTGAGAGCTGCACTGGGAGTTGGTGCCGATGTACTCAGCGTCATGTAAATTGCAGCTTATCGACAATGAGCAGCGAATACATGCTCTTGGCCTGTTGTGCACAGAGCTATTTGTATTGTGCTGAATCCTCCCACACTCGGCGAGACTTGGAGAACTTATAAACAGCCTAAAAATGCCGTACAAACAGGGGACCAAGATACATACTCGTACTGACATCCAAAAGCAATGCAGTTCTTATTCAATTTAGTGAACATATTTCATAACAAACTGTGGATCAACAAGGCATTCCCTGAGTATATTGTCAAAGAACTTGACAAATGGAATGAGTGGACTTATAGTAATAAACATGATACATGTTGCACTCTCAGCGTTGAAGGCCTCAGTACAGTGAAAGGGCACTTAAACACAGTATACATGGCATACAAAAGCCTACAGGGACAGAGGAAATGTGTTCAGCCAAACACAATCAGGTACATTCGCTGTCTTATCTATCCAGCACATGGGGAGATAGCTCATGTTTTATGTTCAGGTCAGGTCTAATGCATGGAGAAATACATCCACTGAACATAGCTGGGGAAAGGGAAGTAAGGAAACAGTTATGACAAATCATACAAACAAAAATAACATTTGACATTCCCATAACCAGATATTGCAGCTGGTTATTTCACACAAATAGATAGAGACACATATAAGGAGAGGAAGACATTCCGGGTATAAGAATTGGGCCCCAGTTTTAGCGGCGGCACATTCTCTGTCCAGCCATGGATGCAGCTGCCATTGAACTGTAAAAAGGGGGGAAGAAACGTCTTCAGATGGTAAATGGAAAAAAGAAAGACCACAATGGCGTCATTAACAGCCATGAAGGATAGAGAGATAAATAGATAGATAAGAGATGTCAGCTTTGGCACTGGTCTTTTCAGGAGAAGACGATGGCACACAGACAGGAGAGATGGCAGACAGGGCAATAAGGCTGAGACAATGTTCATATCCAGGAGGTCAGTTATACATCCTAACAACTTACCCGCTTTGTTAGAGTCAGAGGATGATGAGAGGGAGAGGAAGTGTAGGAGAGGAGAGAGTCAGAGATCAAAGAAGAGAGCGACGGGGAGACAAAAGTACACAAAATGTTAATGAATTAATAGGCAATTAACGATACGGCTCTAAACAAAAACACGCACCCTCACACACACACATCTCACAATGGAGGACATTCGTTTACAGGAGCATCTGTAGACCAGTCAAAAAAAAAAAAAAAAGTAATCTTCTACAATGCAGTCCTGACCACATCTCGTGCAGCAGAGGAAATGAGAAATGCATTGAAACACAGCAAGACCCCCTCCATGGCCTTACATTCAAATGCTCAGTTACATTCAGGTACTTGTCGTTACCTCTTGGAGAGAAAAAAAAGGAAAAAAACAAAACATACACCAACAATGAGACCACAACGGTATTGATCGATCAAGATGCTGAAATGGAAATAGTGCAGGCAGCTCAATGGCATGCAGTGTGGAGGAGGCACCAAGATGCAAGGTGGTGGTGTGGCCTTAATCCCGGACACTGCTATGAAGAAGTCAGTGCAGTGGAAGAAAAACAACACATTTGTCAACATACAACAAACGATACTCTCTATTGACCAACTACATGGGAGGCAAAGTTATTTGTCATGACTACTCAATGTGCACTTCAAGCAAATGACATTCATCATTTGGCACTGGGCATGGCAAATGCACGCACACACGCACACACATACATTCGGCAACACTCCTGCTGAAAGATTTGGAAGGGGGTTTCCCCTTTTCCTGTGGGGCAGAACACACCTGATCTGTGAGTGTAATTTATGTGTGGTGTGTTGTGAAAGCCATCTATAGCTTCCAAATTGACAAAGTAGCTTTGTGAGATGAATTGGCTTTTGAAGTCAATTTTATTTACAAAGCCCAATGTCACAAATCACAATTTGCCCATCTTCTTTTCAGCCTGGATCAATAGTCTGACTTTGGCTCTGTGTCTGAATACAGCAAGGCTGATCTCTGCTCCTGGATACTGCTCCAGATTCTACTTTTTATCGATCCTGTTCTCAATGTGGGCTATGGTATTATATGCTTTACAGCTGTGCTATCATAGAGGCACAGAGCTAAAGGTAAACACAGGAGGTGTGGATTATTGTCTATATCTGTATGTCAAAGGTCAGATTGGACTGTCTAATGTAGCCGTGAACGGTCTAAAAACATACAGCCAGATGACTTCCGAACACAATGCTTCTCCTAAATATGACCATGAACTTTTGGCCACTTGCACAAGCACATATATTAAATGGACACTGTTGGCTGCGCATAAGAAGACCCTACTAAGGGACCATTTGGATGTCAGGGTGAAATGTCTTTTTCGGTGACTAGAAAGGTTTTTTGGACAAAGCTTACTTCTTTTTCAATCTGCGGTCCTTCTCAGCCTGAGTTCCCAGCTTGCCCATCCCCATATCCTGGCCCGCCATGTCTGGATCCATCATTGTCGCTGAGAGGGGAGGAGGAACGCAGGAAATCAGAGAATGAAATCTAAAATTAATACTTGATATGAAATGAGTAAACACTCAAATGTTTTCACGAGTTCTGTATTTTCCACAGATTAACATAATATATTAATGTTTATTTGTTGTTAGGATTTAAATTGTGGTAAGGTGAGTTGCACATGCTTACATATGATACTTAGTTTCTCTGATTCTCATATATTTTATTAGTGTTTTCAGAATGTAGGAGTGTCAAGTTTCCATCTAAGTATGCATAAACATGGTCTTATATGTTATTACTACTTGTATTAGTAGCAGTATTATCATCCTGAGTTTCAGTGTCCTGTATTAACAGGAGAATCTACACCATTTTTGGGCTTTTGAAACTACAAATATCAGCATTTTGTAATCCGTATCAAAACACACCTTGTGGATCTACCATGACGTGTCTGTGTGCCAGATGTGCCAGTCTGCCTTTCTCCTTTTTGCCAAAAAGCCGTCCAATGGAGGATTTAATGCCCTTCTTCTTTGGCTGCTTGTGGAGGGAGTCTTGGCTGCTGGCTACACTACTCAGTGCGCTGGCCTCAGCCTCTAGAGAGGCCACAATCCTGAGGACACAACACACACAGAAAGCATGAGCAAAAGAGTTGTTAAAGAGGTGGTGTTATGCTCATTTTCAGGTTCAAAATCTTAATTAGGGGTTGTACCAGAACAGGTTTACATGGTTTAATTTTCAAAAAACACCATATTTTTCTCATACTGCACATTGCTGCAGCTCCTCTTTTCACTCTATGTGTTGTACGCTCCGCTCTTGAGCTACAGAGTGATGCATCTTACTTGTACAAAATCTTTGTTGGGAGTTGCACATGCGCAGTTCCCAGGACTCAAATGAAAGGATCCAAATGAAAGCTGCTTCAGACTGTGACCATAACCTAGCAGATGGTTTAAGTTATTACCAGCCCACGACCACACAACATCATTGTTCCACATACCATCAGGACTAAACGTTGAACTGTTGCCGGTGTTCTAACGATCCATGCTGCCTTGCCGAAAAATGCTACCATAGCGCAAATCGATACTCGACTCTACTCGGCCCTGCTCCGTTTTCCATTGCAGATAGTACCCAGAGATGGTACGCAGCTTGTCATCATAGCGACACCACACACAACTGCCGCAACGTAATGTTCAATGCGACACACACACTAGCGATCCACACAGCTTTCTCTTTTTTAAGTTAAAACGTTTCAACATTACTCAGAATGTAAAGACAGATAAGTGGTATGAAAACCTTCCAGCTGTGTTTTCCTCTGCCGTTGTTGCTGCAGCGGTCTGTGTGACGGCGGGAGCAGAGGGCTCTGTGAGCGGGCGGCTGGCCGGCCTCCCGCGGGTTGGCACGGGCTTCCCCCGCAGCCACTTGCGGAGCTCCTCAACTCCGAAAATATTCAAGCAGATTTTTGTGCCGCCATCACTTCTCGTAAAACTGTCATATATTCGACAGTCATATATTTCTCACCTCAAAACTTCTCAGAAGTGGATTTAGTGATGAAATTCCATACGACAACTGTAAAATATAAAACTTTCTGTTGCTGGCCTCTGTCTAGTGCACGCAATGATGATGCAGTGAATAGTGACGATTCTCTCTGACCAATCAGCAATCGGTCGTGTTTTCACGTTACATTTTAGACGGAGGTGATACCAAAAAAAGTGCCTGGAAGCAGGTACAACATTTCTACAATGGAAACCCAAACAAAGGCGAGTCGAGCCAAAGGGCCTCCGCTCAGACTAGCTTGGTTTGAGGGCGTGCCTGACCCCGCTAGCCGCTTGGCAAGCTTTATGACGCGTTTTCATTGTGATGTCACAAGTAAAGGAAGTGAAGGGCTGGACTACAAACGAGCTGTTTTCAAGCGGTTCAGAGCAGAGTTTTCTGTGGGAGATGGGAACTCCCTTTGGGCTGGACTTTGGGCTTTTTTACTTTGCAAACCTGTTACATGCACAAAAAAGATACATAACTCAATAAAGGAGAGGGAAAAGGCCAAAAAGCATAATACCACTTCTTTAAAATATTTAGGTACATTTTAATTTCATGATAGATAGATTGTGAAAATAGACTGTTTTAGTGGGCTCACCTAAACACATCTTACTGTACATTTCATACTTTTCCAAGAACTGTTATCTCGCTTCCCTTTCTTTGTCTGTGCTTGAAGAATTTGCTGCTTTCCTCAACTTCACTTTAAGCTTATTTATTCATGCCAGTTACTGAGGACTCATCTAATACTGTTGCTGCTGCCTGTGCTTCAAGATTGAAAAAGCACCCACATTATCTCTGTGAGTGCAAAAAAAATTATTCATGGCAAAATTGGGAGCTAAACTGGAAGCTTCTAAGTGGGCAGTAACTATCTCATTTTCATCCAAAGCAGAAAAACAGGCAGAGCTTAGATGACTACACTATCTGTAAAGCAGTAGTATCAAGCTAACATTTTTACAAGAAAGAATATAATTTGCATCCAAGATACAAAGGCAATCAAACAAAAACACTCCCCTACTCCAAATCCCTCCCACATCGAGATTACTTCTGTCTATATGAAATGTTTGTACAGCTGACACCTACCCCCGTGCGTCATTGTGCGAGGAGGCTGGCAGTGTGTGTGTCATTCGGACAGTGCGTGGCGTTGGAGGGGGGGATGTCTCACACTTGATTGTGGCCTTGTCCTCACGGCCATCCTCATCCACCGCTGCTATCTGAGGGTCGAGGGCAAAAAATTGGACATTAGATGTGACCCTTGGATACTAGTAAAATATCTATTTAACCAGGGTGTCATTACAGCACATGTATTATAAAACTGAACTCAGGGGAACTTGTGGCTTATTAATATCACATTCAAAATCTGTTAATACAAGCCATGCCCCGTGTACCTTTCTCCTGTGTTTCCTCAGATCACTAGGCTGTTGGAAAAAAAGAAATAGAAAATCATCAATATCCACGTAAATGAAAGACTATTGGCTCATTCATATAAATATCATACACCATTAGATTATTAGCCTTTGCCCAATACCAGCGCATCAATTCACAGATCGATACAGAGGGACAAAGAGAGATTTGTAAACATGTCATTTCACCGATCAATAAAATCAAAGCCTTATTCCTTTAAAAATCCTCTGGATAAAGGACACATTTACACATTACACCCATCTCTTGTCCTGATGGATTATGTAGGCATATTGAATATGTTAAGGAGGTATTTTTTTTAAATGTAAAAAAATCTCCTTGATGGGCACATCTGGAGTGTTTCAGCCTCAGGTCAATGTGGAGAGAGTTCGCGAAGAACCAAGCTGCAAAACATATTATTGTCTATTCTGGGAAAAACTGTAAGGGATCCCTTTGACACCTGGAATTCAAGATGACAGCTGACAGAGCAAGACAGTCACGACTTTCTTTGCACGCTATTTAAATGCAGCAAGTCTTCAAATATTCATGTCTTCTCTAGCTATACAGCTAAACATGCAGCGATACTGTGAAAGACCTTGGCAGAACAGCTGCCCAACCTTGATTTATTTTGCTTCATAATTTCTTTATACAAAGTTTATGTTTACCCCTGATTGAAACCACCATCAACTCGATGCATGAGCTGCTATGGACATATGGTACTGAGAAATATTTTAGATGTAATACCTGTCTCTACAAGGTGATACAATCTCTAAAATGCATTTAAATCCCTAAATTACACAGTACAACCACACTCTAACCTCTAAAAAGGGGTGGTGATGCCACAGTGGATAAGACGCATGTCTTTGGTGTGAGACACCTGGGTTCAACTCTCCACTGTGACATCCCTGAGCAAGACACTTAACCCCTAGTTGTTCCAGAGGCGTGCGACTATATATACACTGCTAAAAAAAAATAAAGGGAACACTTAAACAACACAATGTAACTCCAAGTCAATCACACTCCTGTGAAATCAAACTCTCCACTTAGGAAGCAACACTGATTGACAATCAATTTCACATGCTGTTGTGCAAATAGAATAGTCAACAGGTGGAAATTATGCGAGCTGTGGCAAGAAGGTTTGCTGTGTCTGTCAGCGTAGTGTCCAGAGCATGGAGGCGCTACCAGGAGACAGGCCAGTACATCACGAGACGTGGAGGAGGCCGTAGGAGGGCAACAACCCAGCAGCTGGACCGCTACCTCCGCCTTTGTGCAAGGAGGAGCAGGAGGAGCACAGCCAGAGCCCTGCAAAATGACCTCCAGCAGGCCACAAATGTGCATGTGTCTGCTCAAACGGTCAGAAACAGACTCCAAGAGGGTGGTATGAGGGCCCGACGTCCACAGGTGGGGGTTGTGCTTACAGCCCAACACCGTGCAGGACGTTTGGCATTTGCCAGAGGACACCAAGATTCGCCACTGGCGCCCTGTGCTCTTCACAGATGTGGAGAACGTTCTGCTGCCTGCAACATCCTCCAGCATGACCGGTTTGGCGGTGGGTCAGTAATGGTGTGGAGTGGCACGTCTTTGGGGGGCCGCACAGCCCTCCATGTGCTCGCCAGAGGTATATATATATATATATATATCTACGCGCGCACACACACACATAAATAAAACGCAACACTTTTGTTTTTGCCCCCATTCATCATGAGCTGAACTCAAAGACTTTCTTTATGTACACAAAAGGCCTATTGCTTGTATATTTTAAAAATGACTACTTGATTGCATTACTTGTTTGGGACGATAGCAATTAAAGAGAGGGTTGTTCCCCTCGATGCAGCTTACTGAACTAAAACTTCCAGGGATCAATATTTATTTGCGGTGGGTTGGTAGTATCATTAGAGCAGAGGAGGACTACATGTAATCAAGAAACTCACCAGTGTCATGACCCCCATGCGCTCCATATCGCGGGCGGGGCTTCGAGGATCAAGTTTGGGGGTGGAGTGTCCGCTGGGTGGGGAGGAGGAGGCCAAGGAGGAGGCGGTGGCTGAGGCAGTGATGGAGGCTCCGTGGTGGTGCATTCGAGCCAGGTTGAGACCCTCCAGGCTAACACTGGCTACCCGGTTTTCTATTTCCTCCGCACGCAGCTCCGTTGACTCCTTCTCCTCCTGGATCAGCCTTGGAAGAGGAGAAAGCAGCATATGAGGTCAGCAGTAGGTATGTCATCTCATATGGTCATGAAGATTTTGCAGTATAGAGCTTACTTCGAGCGTACATCCAATTACAAGAATTTCACATTTGACTTAAAAAAAAATGTACTCATTTCTTTTTATTTCCAGGCAAAAATTATCTCAGTATGACTGTTACGGATGTCAGCCTCATCTATGGTGGTCTTTGGAGATGGATTTTTTGAGATTTGCCTAACAATTCAATTAAATACCTACAGTATAAGCCAAACTAATTAAAGGCCATAGTGAGAAGATAAAAAGGCTAAAAGTCAGGTCATTAGATTTAACACACCCAAGGTAGCTTTGTAATTAACTGAGAGCTCAGTTCCTTGATCACCATCTGCTATCAGATGTGAATGAACTCTTCCTGGAAGAAATGTGGCACTGTGACTATTGATGGGAATGTAAATTAGCAAAAGGCACATAGAGAGCCATTGAAATCAAGAAGTCAAGTTGCGCCTGGGGTTATGAATACTTAACAGCACAAGATAATTACAGCACAAAATAATTACAGCATTAACAAGCAAGGCAGATCATATTTCCTGAAACACTGAACGTATACAACAAAAGTGTTTGGTTCATAGACAAGAAGAGTGATCTACAGACATGCTAAAAAGACAACTGGTACCTTAGAAAGAGCTTGGGTACAAGGTAGATTTATTTGTCACAATACAACATGATGTATAGTGAAATTGAGTTTGTAACTCCCTTCTGCTACGTAGCAGCCAATATACATTATTTTAAAAGCAATTATAAAAATGGTAAACAGAAATAAACTATATTCAGGGGAGCAGTGCTGAGGATGAATTTGAGTTTAAAAAAGTCTGATAGTTTGGGGGAAAAAGCTGCTCTGGCAGCTGAAACTTCTATGGGTGCTTCTCAAGTCTCTTATTTGTCAGTTCCTTGATCCTCGCTTGAACCGGAAGTTATTCCACTCCGCCATCTTGCAGGTCGTTGCAAAGCTCTTATTTGCGCTCTGAGGATCGAGGATCGATCTCTGAGGAGCGAGGATATACCAGTGCATCCTTTGCGGAAGTTTTTTACTGAACGACACGCCCCCTTATTGGATAGCTGTTATATTGATTGGACGATATTTCATAGTTCAGATTCACTGTCTTGTTAAAATCTGTGTGTAGGTCTGAACAACAAAAGCTTTCTTCATTTATTAGAAAGATCTTTTTATCATTTCTTCCATCAACTTTTATTAGAGAGACAATTAAAGTCAGAGAGAGTTGGAGAGTCTGTCTGCAAGAAACACGTTTTACATCATTTATCGTCATTTCTATTCAGTCTGGTCATTCCTGTGTTTAGTCCAAATAGACGACAATAAAACATAGTACGCGCAAGGAGTCGGAAAAGTCACTAAACTGCACCAAAGTATCTAATGAAGCGAGCAAAGTATCTGATGAAAGCAGCCTGCGGCTCCGCGAGTAAAATCAGCTGATGAAACGAAGAATGAAAGTGCTGCTGAGCTAAAAAAAACAAATGTTGGATGGATATGATGGAATGCAGTAGTCGATCGGTGACGAGTGATGTGACTTGCAAATAAAATGTAGGCCTATGCATTAGTGTTAAAGGATATCAGAAGAGGAAATAAACGGGAAGCCAAAAACAGAGCGTCAACCTTGATACAAGTTACATCATTTAAATGTCCCTGAAACATTTAGCCTAATAAATCCCAAGACATCATGATCATATTCTGGGTTATTCAATAACGAATTTACAATCAGAATCAATAAATCTAAATGCTGATAATATAAGCATTGTGCCAGTAGTATTGATCCTGTGCCTCTGAGCAGGACATACAGTAGGCCTAAACTATCATTTTTCATGTGCAGGTGTTTGTTAAACAGGTAACAGCTACAGAGAGAATCATGCTGCTCTGCACTGAGAACTGAGACTTTCTTAGTACCAACACAGAGCACATGTATGTAAACACAAACTCCATCAAAAGTCTCTACAGCTGTTAGAGCTGACTGACAGCTGTGATCAGCTGCCGCCGTCATCAGAAACGGACATCGCTTTACGTGACACTTCGGAGGAAAGGGTGTCTCATGTCTCTAAAAACATTTTTCCTCATTCCTTGTCTCCTGGCTTGGTTTCAAGGCAAGGAAAAGACGCAAGTGAGGGAAACATGGATGCAATTAAGAGACTTGAGAAGCACCCTATCTTTCTTCCAGAAGGCAGCAGGGTGAACAGGCTGTGGCTGAGTGGGTACTGTCCTTTAGTATCCTTTGGGCTCTGCGTTGGCACCTCAACCCACTGATATAACTGATGGTCGGGAGATGAGTACCAATGATCTTCTGAGCAGTTTTTATCACCTGCTGCAGAGCCCTCCGGTCCTGGGCCGTGCACATCCTATGGCAGTTTGTGATGTTTTCAGTCAGGATGCTTTCTATTGCTCCTCTGTAAAAGCTGACAAGAACTTTGCATGGGAATTTGATCTTTTTAAGCTTTCTCAAGCTTGAGCTTCACCAGAGTGGAGATGTGAAATGACCATGTCAGGTTCTCTGTGATGCTGATTTCCAGGAACATGAAACTCGACCTATGTAGACAGGAGTGTGCGTCTTTGTCTCCTTTTTACTGAAATCAACGGTCAGCTCCTTGGTTTTGCTGACGTTCAGCAAGTAGTTTATTCTCTTTTAACCACTCTGCAAGATTATCAATTTCCCCCCAATAGCAGTGTATAAGTCATATTTTAGCATATATGGTGGAAATATGAGTGTCTAGAACATACTGCAAATAAGGGTAGACAGGATTTGGTGGATTATGCTGCAGGTATGGTTTGAAAATGTTCTTGTTTTTCTGCTTCTGTAGTTACTGAAATGAATACAAGCCGACCAGTGTTCTCCATGGGTGTGTTACTTAATACTAAAATTATAGATTTTGGGAGGAATGTCATTTAAGAAGCCAAGAATCTGGAGAGAAATAGGCCAAAGCACTGGAGACAGAGGACAACAGGATAGCCCCCCAAAGTCAGAAGCATTTTAAGTAATCTGCAAAAAGGATTCCCAAAAGGTTCAGCTTTCTGGTACATGATCTTAAAAACATATCGACTGCTAACTGGATTTCAAGTAAAATGGATAAGGAATGTAATAAGTAAAGGAAGCAAATCAATATGTCTGGAAATCTGGCCTTTTATATTAAATTAATACTGCAGTGTGTGTCAGGTACCGAATTTCCTTGTTGATTGCATCTAGCTGCTCCTGCAGCATCATGGCCAGAGTTTGTGCATCCGAGTGGCCGCTGGGTGAGAGTAGGTCCATGGAGCTAAACAGAGTTTCCCTGTCGTCGTCATCAATGTCTGACATCTCTGTGTCGCTCTCAAAGTGGTGGCCTCCCAGGACCCCTAGCTGCTGTGAGCGCCATTCATGCTCCCCCAGCGACTTAGCCTGCGCACAAAGATAGACTATAAATAGCAGACCATATACTATAAGTTCTACATCCTTCTGAGGCATCCTAAGAAAACTGAAAAGATTTTCTTCAGTAACATTTCTGTCATGTAACCAGAATTCTTATGAAGAGAAGCCCTTTGTCTGCAAAATGCCATAAACTATTACTTTTCTCATAATATGTGTAGGAGTGGGGCCATCTTCTATATGTAAATATACACACACATTTAACTGAATGCCTTCTTAATCACTTCATTAAACAAAAATATAGGCAACAGACTAAAATGATGGAAATTGTACTACCACTTGCTTTAGTTTCAGCCTGACAACAAACATTATTACCTTATAAAATAACTTATATTGCCCTATTAGGTCTGGACATAACAAGCATGTGACATGATGATAGTTGTCTCCTTTAAACTTCAAATTTAATCTAATCTAAGAGGGACACCTTTTACCACATATTTGCTGTCCAGTAAACTAATATTTAAAATGCTTATATCCTGGGGGGGGGGCTAGCATTCCCCGCTTGGCCCATTAAAAAAAAAAATGACGATTGTGGAAAGGAATGTGCCACAAGTGTCCCACTTGGGTCACCACAATTTCAAAAATGAGATTGCCACACCAAAGTATGAGTGCACTGAGTTTGCAGTTGCATCTAGATTTACATAAACAGAGGCTCTCTCTCTCCCTGCGTATTCACTTAATATAAACAAGAACAACAAGGCAAGATATTAATCTGATTTTACCATCCTTACCAAAAGTTAATTACATTTCCACAATGGAGACTTTTAGCGCTCAACACTGAATCACAGCCTCGGGGTTCTCAGGAAGATTTCTTGTCTGCATGCTAATTTCTAGCTTCCAACTGGCTTCAAATATCAAATTCAACTATGGCTGATAAAACAGAAAACAAGGAGTGATCGACCATCTGAGCAGCTCATGCATCTTGAAGTGAAGTACTATTAGAAGGAAAAGTAGAATCAACAGCATTTTGGGATAAAAAGGCACAGATAGATCGAAGACAGACAAAAAAAACCCCTTCACCTTGGTTTCACGCAGACCCACTCGACCTCTCCTTGGCCGTCGGATGACCTTGGCTGAGCGGTAGTGGTCTGACTGGGTTTCAGCCAGAGATCCCAACGAGAATCGGAGCTCAGCTGATGTGTCTAGATGAGACCTGAGAAACGATGACTTAAGTTACTTAGTGAGTGTGCCTACACAATTTTCTGGGTCTAATATATTAAAGATGAACATTATCCGAAACAGTTTAACACCTTTACAGCATAAATCCTACACAGGGAGCTGTGAAGCAGATTACAAAAGACATAACAAAACTGTTATGGTTATGATCACAGTTATGCAGACAGCAAACCAAGCGTACCTAATAGTGATGTGGTGTAAAGTGTACTTTTTAAGGAAGAGAACTCATTATGAATGTGTTTATGGCTGCAAATTGTTTGACTATGGAGGAGATTAAGGCTGCTACTGTCAAAACACCAGCACTGTAATATTAGAACTTTATGCAGCATAAAAGGGTAGCCAGAAAACAAGAGTTCAGTGATACCGGTGTTTCTAAGAATAGTGCAAAGCAAAACGTTTCAGAAATAACAGAACTGAGAGTATATCTATAATATAATTCATGAGTAATGTATTGCTCATTGTCCGGTGGTGGTAAATAGGGACAGCAAGTGCTAATCCACCTAAAACAAGTGACTGTTCACTAAACCTTTCCCCTGGAAATGACTGACCAATTATGGCTTAGGAACTGTAATGACAACCCTGTCAAATTGTAGATTTCTTATTTAAGAGTTTGAAGTGTGGTGTCTTTTTTCTACACGTTTTCTAAACCTAAGCCTAACCAACAAGCAAAAGTGTAAACAGTGGATTAAACTGAATTAAAATTAATGTTTAGCTGCTCTGCTCTAATGTAAGCTGTAAACGTTGTAAAGCATGTCCAGCTTACCAGTAGTATGCCATTGTAGAGTTACTTCAGGCCATGAAGCACCCACTCATTTGATCCTGGATGTTATCACAGTTTAATGCTACGTTAGCAGCTCATTTCTATTCTAGATGGTTTTGGGGAATTTTACAATCCAGCAACCCACGGCTAATGTACATGAGATGGCGTTACTATCTCAAACAATCGGAACATTTGTCCTTATCATATTACACATAATACTAGGAGTAACTAGTTCTACACTGAGACTAATGATGTATCTTGATATAGTATTACATCACCATGAAAAGCTGGCAACATTGCAATTTAGTTAGGAGTGAGATTTGGTGCATTTTATGAGTAGGCCTTTGGACCATTTGGGACTGTATGGATGAGACAAGGAGGTGTAAAATCGAAAACTAAGTGAAAACACTTTTGATCAGACAGAAATCTCACCACAAACCCACACACATAATAATTTCAGCACCTCCCATAAAGTGCAGCCCACAGTCCCAAACAGAGCAAGTTTGCACCTCAGTTTTTACATTTTTGTATTGCAAAAGTCTACCAGCTACATCACCACTAAGCCACAAACTGTCTGTGACTCGCAGCGCACTTGATTACTATCACGCCGTGTGCCAGAGTCGCATCAGCTGCGCAGGGTTGTAAATATACCTACACGCACACAAACATCCAGCCAACTTACCGTGACAGGGTGGGTTCTGTGAGGGAGCCTGCCCTCAGTCTGAATTGATCGAGCTCTGATCTCAGTTTGTCAATCTCCTCTGCAAGCTGTGTCTGGACGAAACAATTTGATTGAAGATGTCATTACAGGATTTGTTTATGATTACCCTAGTATATCACACAGCAGTCATCTTGGTGCATCATTTGGAGTGACATGGATAAGAGCCAGTGGGGCTGTTTATCTATATATTGCTGAATACTAACTGGTACCATAGTTTTTTTAATTTTATTTTTATATCCTGCTTTAAAATTCATTTTATTATCCTCCCCCATGCGGGAAGCTTATGAATATTCAGCTGCAGAGGTTTATAAAAAAAAAAACTAATGCCGCTAACCAACCTCATTATTGCTTTATTAAAAAACCTCATTAAGTCAACCTCATGATAAATGTAAGGGAGTAAAAAAAGACGTAATCATTATTTCTTGATCTCTGCCACCTACTTTTTCATGGATTGACTCCTCGTACTGTTTTCTGTAACCTTCTGAGTCTTGGATTAACAGATTCTGCAAAGCGAAGAAAAAAAAGTCATGTGATAAAATCCATCTCCTCCTGATTTTCACTGGACAAAACTGATATTGATGGTTTCCATTATCGTGGCAGCCATCTTTAACCTTCTCTTCTAGAGCTGCCATTCTCTCCTTCAGGTGGAGCTGAAGACGCTCATTGGACTCCGTGAGGAGTCTGTCCACCGTGTCCGAGAGTCGCTTGTTGTGCTCCTCGTTCATCTTTTCTCTCTGTCGAGCCTGTAAGGATAAAATACAGTCATATCTCCTGAAAAAAAAGAGGCCTCAACCCCTTCAAAATGTTTGCTGTAAAGCTACTGGTTACTTTAAAGCAGTAGTTCACAACATTTTGGAATGCTATTACTGAAAAGCAATCTCTACTTGTGACCCCGATAATTGGTTGTATAAGTCTACCAGTTGTGGCGAGCACAACCCAAGATAATTTTTCTTCTTGTTCTGATAGAATACTTTTTAAAAGGCAAGAAACACCAACAATTTAAAAAGTAATTTGCAATAAAAAGCAAAAGTCTGAAAAGATTTTTGTCTTTCAGATCCTGTTAATAATGACCCTGCAGATTAAACTTGCAACCCCTTTAGGGATCCCAAACCCCAGACTGGGATCCACTGCTTTTAAAAGAGGGTATTATGAAAACAAGAAATGTCTAGTCTTGAGGATTTTTCAATTAGATGTGTGGTTTCAAGTAGAATTTTTGACATGATGAAATCCCATAATTCACACGATCCGTTCTGAACTACCCCTCAGTGGAACAAATAATGATGCACTAGCTAACTTTGCCACTTCAGTGTTCAAATCAGGTTTGCATCCTGCTAGATATGGCTGGCTTTTGCTTGCCTCCCAGTGGGGAAAACCATCTTTGTGAACCACTTCCGGAATTGTATTTTCATACCAGAGGTATGATAGTTTAGGAGTCACGGTTCGAAGCGGCTTCCGCATGAACCAAATTGTTCCCAAGTAATTGATTAAAAAGGATGCAGTCGGACCTTCCGGCTCTGGTGTTTCATTAGCACTTGCCATACTGTGACTGATGGGGGCGCCAAAAAGCTGTTGCTGCTTCTTTTTGAGTTTTATGACTACGACCGACTTTTGCTGACTTAATAGTCTAACGTGATCTGCAGGCGACTGCAGGGGTGGGGAATAAAAACGGTGCTGTGAAGTTGGACAAATTCTACCAGCAGACAACAATGACTGATCTTGCGGCATTTGCAAAGAAAAATGCTGCGAAACCAGGCAAAACGTGCGGTTTCAACTTTGTGCAGCCGGAGAAAAGCAACTGCAGCCACCGGACTCGCCGCCTGTAGCTGCCTTGCTCCCACGAGGTTTTAATGTCATATGACATGGTGACGTTTTGCAGCACCGGCGAAAGTCGGACACGATTTCCAACCAGTATGCCTTATTTTAAGTCCAGCATGTATCAAGTCAGCGCTGCGCAACACCCAAGTGGGAAGCTTCCGGTCTCTGGTCTGACACATGACTCCAATGCGGAAGTCCCATAAAGCTGCATTCTATTGAACGGCCAGCAGGGGCAACTCTTCTGGTTGCAAAAAGAAGTTCCGGCTCCATTAGAAATAATGACCCTACTTCTCACCTGATTTATTACCTTAGTAAACACTTTCCCAATGAGTTTATGGTTTCAGTCGCTAGTTTCATGTTCATTTAGTAAATTACCATTCCTTATATTTTAAAATAGACCATAAAGCAGAGTATGCTTCAGAGCGGGATTATCTATGATTGACAAGTCGTTACCATGGCGACCTGTCAATCAGGCTAGAGTGACTCGTACCCACCAGACTGTGTAAATTTAACCTGCGCCGTTATAAAAAAGCTTATTAGGAGTTGGTTGTTCACTTTCTCTGGTGAGTACATTTAGTTTTAAGACTGTTGTTCACTAGACAAAATTGTCAGCCCTGTTAAAATGAATTACAGATGCACTTAGCTAAGCAAGCTAACTTGCGCCACAAACGGCAGTTACCTCCACCGTCTCGTCTAAATATTGTCACTTACGGGCACTTCCTGGTTGCAAAAACTCAACATGGCAGCGCCCTATTGGCCAAACTCGAGGCTTCAAAACGGCTGTCCACAAACGGGTGACGTCACAATGACTACGCCCACTTTAGGGCTGGCCCGAATGTCATTTTTTGAGCTTCGACACTTCGAAAGTAATTAAGCTTAATTTCGTTTTCCCTTTGATGTGAACAGGAGTGTTACGTTCACTGCTGTTGGCGGAGGTCAGGCGCGCAAAAAAAACCCCTCAATAATCAAATCTCATAATTGAAAATTGAATGTGACCCCAACGGTCGAATATTGGGTCCAGCCCTAGTCCACTTCTTATATACAGTCTATGGCAGCGCGCATGAAGTAAATGATTACTGCCATTAGCTCTACTGTTTCTTCTTGCCCACAGTAGTCACAACTGCCTGAATTATGTTTAACTATTTTGAATAATGTACTGTTTATTCCAGTGTGTCCAAATCCAAAGTCTTGATTTTATCATCTCATCTCTCCTGTTCATTCCTACATCTCTCCCACTTTCCTCTGAACAATGTAAAAATCTCTTTTTAATAATGCTCTTGACTTCTGCCAATATATGTGGGTACCCATAAAAATATGGCTGTAAGGGCCATCATTTGAACTCTATATAATATTTGTTGTACTTGTAAATGTCTAGTCTGCTGTCTGAATAACTGTTCAGTAAACTGGCTTGTGATGAGCTTAGGTCTGAACAAATGATTGCCAATCAGCGTATTGTACTAATATGCGGAACTCGCTTTGTGAACTCTGGTTCAGTCGTGCGGCTGCATGCACTGGACCATTACCTGACCGTTTGGAACGAGTACACGAACCGTTAAAGCCCTATTTCAAAGAGTTTTTCTTTCTCTCAAACTGGGTATTTAGCATTTTGGGATGATACTATAAAATGTGAGTTTAAAGATACTCATGTGATCTAAAATAAGTAGTACACTATTGCCTAATTCGTGGGCATTTTACAAACCATTCGATCAGAGGAGTGTGTGAAACACTGATGTGGTCAAGTGTCATTGGTGATAAATCAGACAATGTGTCATCAGTCACAGTCGCCTCAAGCTGTCATGATCATGCAGGAGTGGCTGCCTGGTTAACACTGCCTGGCACAACGCCTCCGCTGTGACTCACCCGTAGCAGCTCCTGGTTCTTCTCCTCCAGCTGGCATTCCAAGTGCCTCATTCGCTCCTCAATGCTCCCGTGACGCTCTTCCGCCTACAGATGGATCACAGCATAGACAGGACAAAAGAGGGCACGATGATCTGCTGACGATCGGTTTGACAGCCTGAAGGGCAACAAAGAAAAGCAGTGGCGACGACACAAGCCAAAGCCTCTATCCCAAACTCAAAGATGGATATCTATTTTAAATGGATATCTGTTTTAAAGCATAACTGCAAAGAGAGCTGGTTGAAACAAAGAGTGACAAGGAGAAAGATGGAGAACGAGGCCACCAAAGGACAGAATGAAAGAGGAAAAGAGCTCCTCCAGCACTGCCAAGTATGAGCTCCAGCCAGAAGTGCCATGCAGCTGTCCCATGGTGGTAGAACAGCCAGAGCAGAATCCCAGTAAACACGCTCGCCACAAAACACTAATAAGATAAATGAATGAAATCTGCTCTCTACAGGAGTTGGCAGTAGCTGTGATGCCCTGTGGGACTACCTTCCTAAGAATGGAGTTCATGTCTTGGAGTTTAGCTTCCATAACAAAGTGATAATCATCAGGGGAGGAAGAGGAGCTGGAGTCAGACTATGTGGCCGAGGAAGAGGAGAGGGACATGTTGAAACGTCATGACATGACACCACGTGCACACTTACACATAGCTATAGAAAAATCTAGAGACGAGGGCATCTGTGGGAATGTGTCAACAATATGTGTGTAAATATATATGTATGTTTGTGTGTGTGTGTGTGTTCCTACCTTGGTGAGGGCTGCTATCCTCTGGGCCAGTTCAGCCTCTACTTCCGGCAGCGTCTCAGCCTTCCTCATGGTCTGCTGGAGCTTCTGCTCTGCAAGCTCCAGCCTCTCCTGTAGCTGCCTGTTCTTCTCCTCCATCTGTAAACACAAACATCAGTGACATCAACAGGCAGATTTACGAGATATTACAGAATATAAATTCTCCAATTAATTTCTTAAATACAATGATAATGGCAGGCTTACAGCAGTGCCATTATTTAGCTCAGTGTTAAGCTATTCTCAGTCAAACTCAAAACTTCCCACAGATGCTTCATATTAAAAGTGTAATAGATAAACTATAAATTTTTTTTTATAGCTGCATCCCAATTCAATACTATGCATTATTGGTATATAATATTCATTATATAATATAAATATACTTTGAGCCAATGAGATTCTTTTGATGTGAAACATTTGCAGGAAATGCAACATTTTATTGTCGGTAGCTTAAAAGTAACAATTGGAATTGACTCCAAAGAGTGAGAATAGTGAGAGAAAAGAGAAAAACAAAACAAGTCGTACTGATGGAATAAGTAAAATATACATTATCCTGAATTTTCAGTAACGTGTAAACATGGTGGGAGTGCAATAACAGCAACAGCCAAAAATAACTAAAAAGAAGTGAATAAATAAAAAGAAAAAAGAGGGGTCTTTTACTTGCTACTAGTACTTTTTAATCATATGTTAGTAAGTGAAATTAGAAATAGGCCTTTCTCTAATAGCCCGTTTCAAGTAAAGGCCTGCTTTTCTGTGCAGTTGACATAAATTAAGGATAGTTTTTACAGTATTTTGCTGTGTCCCCCTTCATCCTGGCATATAATGTAAATAAAACCTCTGTGAATGTGAATCTCTTCCTTCTTTTCCCTGCGAATGTCGGCAGAGCATCTTCGCCTGGTAGAAAATAGAAATCACAGATATCCGTTTTTAGTAGGAGGGCTGGCTACTGAATGCTCTGGCAATGCGCCTAAATCCTTCTTCAAAATAGCATCATAACAGAGTCAGAATAGCAGCAGCTCTGCACTTGCCAAGAGTGACAGTGGCAACTTTTACTCAGCAGAAACGGTAATTGCCCTGATTAGGCATTCAGATACAGTACTTGCCATTATAAAGATGGAAATCAAACCCAGCATTCAGTGAAGTTGCCACCAAGTGTCAAGCATTTCCCTGTTGCGTGTTAAGAATTTTCTCCCTGCCTAGCTCAGGGCTCTGATCAGTTTTACAACTCTTTTTTTAGGGCTGCTTGGCAGCCTTTGCCATCAGCGACAGATGCTCTGCTCCCCAAAGCATCGGGCTTGGCAGCTCAATATGCAATAATTAGACAAGAGTGGCCAGAGCTTTGTTGTGTTGTGTGTGTCAGTGATATTTTCTGTCTTTACCCTTATCACCATCCCGTTGGTGTCTTGAGATTACACTAGGGATGCATGACAGTGCGTTTTTGTTTGCGATATCCTCCCTAGGTGCCCTTTCATGCATCTTTTTAGCCTTTTTGCTCGCCATATCTTCTCATCCCTTCATCTCTCTGTACCGATGGCCAAGCCTACATCCCCTGAACAACTCATCTTCAAACATCAGCCGCCAGATCCTGGGGTTCAGCTTCTGGCACAACAACAAGTAAACTCATTACGCAGCCAGTGAGGAAGTGTGTTTGTGTGCGGTAGCAGGAGCTTAAACCCAAAGGATTTAGCTGTTATTTTTGTATGTTCTAAGGGGGTTTCTCGATGCATTTATTTTCTAGAGTGGTCTTGTATTCAACTTGACAAGGTGCGGATGACTGGTGTACAAGCCAAAAGGTGAAAATAAATGGTGTTCAAATAGTATTCATATAAGCATTCTTGCCAAAGGTTTTGATGACAAGATTGGTATCACTCATGTCTGTACGGTAAATATGTAGCTAGAGCCAGCAGCCGGTTAGCTTAGGTTAGCATAAAAACTGAAAACAGCTTGCCTGGCTCAGTCCTTTTTCTTTCCTGACAACCAGACTCTGGATGGTTATTGCTCCCAGCAGTAAAATGGAGAATTGTAGTTTTGGAATGATCAAATAAATAAGAAATATTGTGTTAATTAAAAAGCTTTAGGAGGTGCTGGTAGGCAGATTTTATAACCTATGAACCCAGCCAGGCTAGGTGTTTTCCCCCTGTTTTGGGTCTGTGTGATATGCTAAGCTAACAGTTGCCGGCTGTAGCCTCATTTTTAATGGACACATACAAGGGTGATATTGATTCTGTAACTCTCCGCAAGACAGCAAATAAGCATTTTTTCCCCAAAATGTCAAACTATTGAGTCACTGCTTGATGTCTTAGCAACTCAAAGCCAAGAGGTGCTTGTGTGTCTCATGGTGTCTGTGCGCGCCCATACTTACTAATATTAGTGTGACATTGTTTCAGTCCTTCCAGAGCTCAGCTGGTACTCATGTAAATGTCACTCAAACTTCTATGGCCAGGCAATTTATCTAATTGGCTGCAATGAATCACAGAATCATCAAAAGGAGAATAAATCTGTAACATCATTATAGCATCATATTGTACAGCAGTACGGTTATGAGGATGACGTTGAGCCATGTGCATGTGCTCAAAGTAAACATCCAATTAATGCCATCAAAATGCCTTCCCCAGAAGTAATTTCCTCTGACATTATTTGACACAATGTCAAGAGGGTTTCTCATAGCCAAACCTCTGTGGATCAGCTCTAAGGGCTCTGTTAACTGACAGGAACTATCTATCTTACACATCCAGCTGCAGGCATGTTTAATTCTTTTCTGAATCCAGTTGACAAAATGTCAGGGATTTCAGTTAGGAATGGTCCATTTCCACCTGGATCTACAGACCCACAACTCAATTTGACAAAAATGATCAGGAAAGTAAAGCAAACAGAACTGAACACCATAATCTGATAATCCCTCAAGATTAAAGATCAGTCACTTGACCCTCACAAACACTCCTTGGATTATACAGACCTGTCTGAGGAACGCCTCCTTATTAGCCAACTCGTTCTCCAGTTTGTCATTGATGTCATGCACCGAGGTGGACTCTCGTTGGGCGCTTAGGTAGCGTTTTTCCAATGTTACGATCCGTTCCTCCATGTCTTCTTTCTGACACATGGCCTGCGTGCAGCCACACAAATAGTCAGTGCAATCAGAGAATAACAGAATACGACAATAGAGATGAGAGCATTCTTAAAGCTTTTTGGGAAATTTCTCCTTCTCTGATTATTACTGAGAATTCTGAAGTGGCAAAAAGCACGTTGCGGCTGCTCCATAATTTTATTTCAAAACCTGAATTAACAAATTGTAATTAATGCAGAAATTTCCAAAACAACTGCACAAAATGTTCTTATCACAGTGCGTACTGAAATATGAGTATAAGGCAGATGCATGTCATTAGTGCAAAATCTTCTGTAATCATTATCAAAGCTAGAATTACAGCATGTCTACAAGTCCTCAAGCAGTTACTGAAACTGAAATGTAAACACAAAGCAGAGCTGCAAGCTGAGTAATTAAAACTTGTCATTAGAGTAGCTCCACATGTGAAATGACCACAGTATAATCTACAGGAGAAACTAGTCAAATGCCAAATAAGACAAAGTTTCACGAAGTACAAACGCGTGACTGCGACCTTGTTTCTCACACTGCTGCCATGAAAATAGGTTCCTCCTCATGGCGGCAACATTATCTGTGAAGCTCTGAGAGTTAATTTCCTGCATTGAGAATTGCTGTGGCCAAAAAACCTATGCAAGCGCACATGTGGTTTAAAATCACACAAAAATTGCATTCATTGGGAGAGCTGAATAAGCTGAGCCTCTCAGAGGAGGATAGTAACACAGGGTTGGACCGATAAGGCCATGTTTTACATGTCAACACTCCAGTTTGAAAAAGTGTTTAAGAACAAGGTTCATAGTTTTTTTTATGTTACATGTTAGTGTGTCCTTGTGAAGAGTTTATATAGTCTACTGTGGTCTGTCTGTTCGAATGTTGAAAGCATATTTTTAGGATGCACTTGCTTGTTTGCAATTGGTTGAGAGAGATATGTTAGGCTTTTTAATTTTTTGTACTTTAATGAAGCGTTGTGCCTCGAATTGTGTGTGCACAATGTGTTTGTGTGTATGACAGATACAGTCATAATCGGGAGGGAGAGTGTGACAGCACATGCTAATAAAAGCTTTTTAAGCCACTGCTAGCCTTCTTTGATGTCTCTCTTGCAACTGCTATTCCCTTGCAAATGTGTGTGTGCATGCTTCTCCCTGTCCCCAGAGAGTGTGAAAGAGTGAGTGTGTGCGCGCGTCTGTGGTCTAACCTCTTTGATGTCCCTCTGGTACTTGTTGTTCATCTCCTCTGACTTGATGAGGTCCTTGCGGGCGGTCTCCAGCTCCTGCTCCACCTCGGAGACCCGGGAGGAGAGGGAGGACATGCGCTCCTTCATCTGGGCCAGCTCGTAGTTCTGCTTCTCCAGCAGGTCCTGCAGCTCCACCACCTGGCTCGCCTCATGGGCCGACTCCAGAGAGCCGTTGGACAGACGCTGGGGGAAGAGAGATGAGTAAAGAAGGGATAGGAACTTTAGCTTCAGTTTGACAACATTTGACAACGTTACGTCTCTTCTTAAAGGAAATAGAGGAAAGCAATGGAACACAATTATTCTTTATCTAGGGATGCTGCTAGCAGTTCTATCAAGGAAATTCATCTGGAAATTAGCAACTGCTTATACAGACATTAGGTCTGTATGAAAAATATGAAGCTAGAGTGGTTAGCTTAAATTTTTATAAACACTGGAAATGGGACCAAACAGCTAGCCTGGTTCTGTCCAAATGTTACAAAATCCACTTACCAGCACCTCTGAAGTTCTTTAACACATATCTCGTTTTTAATCAGTACAAGAACTAAAGTGTAAAGTAGTGGTTATGTGCTAGACTATTTCCTGAATTCCTGTCAGTTTTCGTAGGGATTAAACGCATTAGATAGAACGTGTTCATTTGAAAGCTTTAGAGGTGCTGGCAGGTATATTTCGTTACCTTTGGACAGAGCCAGGCTAGCTGTTTTGCCTGTTTCCAGTCTTTATGCTAAGCTAACCAGCTGCTGGAGGTAGCTTAATATTTTTTTCCATACAGACATGAAAATGTATCAATCTTCAAAATCTATCAATCCTAAAAAAGTGAATTAATGTATTTCCCAAAATAAAACTTTTCATATAATAAATAAAAGGACAAAGAGGGTTATCCGGAGAATGCAAAATCTCAGAAATACAGCTACAGAATGCTGGTTTGTTTGGTCATCCAAAATTAGTGGATTCATACATCTTGAACTGCTACTTGATCATCTTGGTTGTTGTTGTTTAGTGTCTTAAACAGGGCACCATTTGGTTTAGAGCATTTACACTGAATAAATCAAAGCAACTATATAATGACTTCAAATGTGCCATTAACCAACACTTCCCTTTCTTCAGATTTCTCTTTAAAAGAAGTGTTTTAACTCCAGGGGGACTGAATGTAAGAGTCATTGGAAACATCCAATGATAGAAACATTAGCAAGACTTAAAATGAGCCAGATGAAAAACACTTTTCTGATTTCCTGTCATGCCCTGGCTTCCTGTGGTGTATTAAAGTGGAGCTTGATAAATCAGTCTCGCTCCCACTTCAAAAAACATTTCATCTTTTGAGAGTTACACACATTAGCACTCTAATAAATAAATCCAAGTTCAGGAGCTGGTTTTGGCTCTTTCTCCTGCTTTCATTTTGGTTGGTGACAATAACTGGGTGACTAAGAATCACTCCAGACTCCATTGGAAAAATTGCTTTGACACTTACATTAGTAATATGATTATGTTTTGCTGAATTCTCACCGTGTGCAGCTCCACAGGTCTCTGCATGAGATAGATTAATGAGGGGGATGGCAGGGAAATCCAACTTTGATAGAGGTTTAGAATAACGTATCACAAAACAACCTGACAGCACTGACTGCAGCTTTTAAATAACAAAGCTGTGTCATTATGTATGTAATTACTGTAAAGCAGGTGGAAGTGAAGATTGAGGAAAAGTGATCTCTTTATCCTCCGTTTCTCTCTGTATCTGTGCTGTATCAGGCCCAGCTGCCTGTCCTGGGCCATCCATCTGTGAGGACAAACCTAACTGGGCCTCTCTGCCTGCTGCCTGTGATCAATGATTCACCCGAGTAGGGAACAAGGCCCACTTAATCACACCACTGATTTTAATACGGCACTGAACTGTTCTCATAAAAAAAAGGAACAACTTTAAGGATTTAGCTCTTCTTTATTGCAAAATGTCTCAACAGTCCCACAGATGATACATTATGCAACTGTGGCTCCCATTATTGTGCTCATTTCACATTTGGAAAATTAGGACTAATGTGTAAAATAAGCAAAATGTCACATGACACAATTTAAGGCAGGCAATACAATACCATTTTGTACAGTACATGCTTGAGCGTAAATAATCAAAGGTGTAGGACAATGCACAGGAGGCAGAAATCTCAGGGGGATGTATTTGACAGCTATAGTATTACTAATTTTATGTAATAAATAAATTCTTCATTTTCTGTGTTATTCTGTTGAACCAAGCATTTGCATATAATTTTGAGACTAATGCCTTTTTTATGTCATTTCATTTAGGACTTCTAATGAATAGATAAAAACCATACCACATCCTAACATACCATGTTTGTACTCAGTTTAACTTAAACCACTACAAATATACAGTATAACACAATAATGTTAATAACAATGATCTTTCAATGATCTTGCATTTTTCGGTTTTTCCCCCATTCTGGAGTAAATTAAGCTTGATTCAAAGATTGGAGAAAAGTTGCTTGCTGTCCTACCTAAAATGTTTAAAGTCTAGAGTGTGTTAGTAAATCTGTTCAAGGAGGGATGAGCAATGAAACTAATCTAGCACCCGTTAAGTGCTGAATGTTTACAGAATGAAAAATTCAAATGTTGAAGCAACAGGCCTCATCGGTTAGACTGCATTAGCTGGTTATCAGGCAGATGCAGGTCTCTTCTAAAGGTTTGAGAGCATGATGGGTCAATATGCAATTCAAGAGCTGCACTTTTTTCAGTCCTTTCTCACTCTTGACTCCTCCTTCCCCTCTCACTGACCTCTTTCCACCTGTCATATTAATGATAACCAAGGGGCATGTGCGGTGAGGATTGTGTTTCGAAGCAGACATGCGTCCTGCAGATCAGGGTTGTCGTACACCCCATAACACGTCTGTCCGTCCCTGTGGCTGCAGCGACACGGAATAACTAGCCCTCACTCTCACCTAACCACATTTTAACAGTAAACACACGCACACATGCAATTTCTTTTGCAATCATACACACAAGTAAAAACACCACACATTCATATTCACTCCTTTTATCCTAAAACAGGGCAGCTGATAACAGTCTTCTCATTAGCCCATCCCTCTGAACAGCACACTGTTCTTTTTACTCCCGCCATAACTCCCCCAACCCCCACCCCTCCACCATACCAGCCATGTAATAGCATCTCCATTGATCTACCCAGGTATCCTCTGTAAGATGTAGATGCAGCTGCCTGCAAGTAAAAAGGAAGTCTGCTTTGGGATTCGGGGTTGTTTTGGTTTCTGATGCAGTGTCTGTTCTGTATAATCTAGTGAATGGGGATGCAGTTACACCACTGTCTTTAAATTAATAATCAGAGGGAAATTTGTATTCAGCTCTCTGGAGATGCATCTGGATCTCAGATCTCCCAGTATGCACGTACACGTGTGTTCCTGCATAATGGAAGAGGCTGAGGTCACAGCAAGAGCTCTCCCCTGACTTTGGGTCACCTTCAGAACACCAGCAGAGCTAAAGGTATGATCAAAACCTTTTAATGACATTTGTTATTTTTTAAAGTGTTATACTGACAACTAAATTGATCTAAATGTGTGGGAATTATCTGCGTAATTCCACAAACCACTGAATCAGTGGGCTAGACAAAAAATGACTGCAGTGATTTTGACATTGTAGATGATATACTGTATGACAGCCCAGATCTATGTTTTAACGACAGGTACATGTTTAATATTGTGTAAATATTTGGACCATATAAAACTTAAGCTGCATCCACACTTACAGAGATCATGTCCTCTTCACTTAAAAAATTACCCACACCCTATTTAATATCGGTTACATATATTGTAATATTTCAAGAATTATTGTCTCAAGAACTTTTGTTGTATTTAGGGATGGGGATTGATACCCGGTTCCAAACTCTCTCAAAACCCGAAAATCATCACTTTGGCACATTGTTGTAAACTCAGCTGCTGGCTGTGATAAACCATCCTCCTTCAACCAGGTAATGTTACCTGCAGGCAGTGAATAACAGCAGAGAGGAGGAGGAAGATGCTTACTGATTTGAGTTCTTCATTCTTTCTAAACGTTACTCAGTCAGATATTGAGTTTATACAGTGACGTTGCTGTTCCAAACATTAATCTTGCAGCATTTAAAACATTAAATTCTAATCCTATAATTTATTTAAAAAACAACCAGTCAGCTAATATGCACACTTCAATATTTGTTTATTTATCGCAAGTCATATGTCATCTCAAAATATAACAATGTTATCGCACATTGAATATTTTCCACATACTGTGCAGGCCTACCTCATGCCTGTAGGGTCTCGGCTTACCAAATAACCGTCACCAAATAATAGTAAAATATCGATAGATGTATCGATAAAGACTCGGATCATTAAGAAGTCTCAATAAAAGGTATCAACATAAATAAAAATTAACGATCTCCATCCCTAGTTGTATTCCTATTTTACGATACATTCCTCAACTGGAGGTGAATTTAAAAGACAAATAATTTAGTGTCTCTACAGAAATTCTACAGCAATACTGCCAGTGTGGAAAAGGTTTTGAAACAGCATTTAGTCATGTAGCCAGAAAAAATTTATACAAAACAGTTGTGAAATCAGTACCTAAATAATATATTTCTTATATTAGCTCTGTCCAGATTGTAAGATGCCATAATAAATTGTGCTAGTGTTGTGCCCAATTATTGATAAGATAACAGGTTTAAAAAAAACAAACACTTTACATTTTTATTCCTGAGGACGCTCACCTTGCTATGGACCTTCTGTTGAGTTTCACTGCCCTCCAGAATGTCCTCTCCTCCCTCCCCAGAAGCCACTTTTCTCTGAATGTGGGCATTTTGTTCCCGTAAGGCCACAATCTGCAGGATGGCAACACGCACACAGATTAGAGCTGAAATAGCCACAATGTCAGAATGCCTGCATAGACATAGAATATGTTCATGTTGGAGGTCAAGAAAGCTGAGATCAAAACAAGAGTATCATCGTATTTCCTTCAATGTGGCTGTGAACACAAGCAGAACCTGTTGAAATATCAGTGTCTGAACATGAAATTAGCACATCAGCATACATGCATAACTGCAGCCCCCCAGTTAACTAGTGATGTTTCCCTCTTATGCAATACCAGTAAATTACTGTATGTCCTTCTCTGCAGGAATTTATGGAACAAGGCTTCAACCAACATGAAGCTGGAAGCACTTATACAATCACCATAATTAACATGTTCTGCGGACCTCGTGTCGCCTTTCACCACCAACAGTCCTAAAGTCATAATCCTGTCAGAGGGGTGACCGACAACAATAATTAGGTTCTTCCTTTACAGACACCATGTGATTATCACTCTCCTCACGAAGGGGAAGAGAAAAGTAGTCTGTGTATTTGTTGCTGCTACTTGTCTCTCATAAACAGTTCGAAACCCCTGAGACTTATTGGTGCCTCTTGTACTTGCCAAAACAAGACATTCCAGAATCTAAAACTTGTGGGATTAAGATAATTTGAAGCGTCCACACCATTAAAAATGTCAACTTTTTGTGAAACAGAACTCCTCCTAAAAGTGATTCCTTCAGTGCAGCTTGAAAAACACTGTAGTAATTTGGTAAACCATACAGCTTTAGTGTGAACCCCACTACAGGCTGGCCAAGACTCTCCCTGCAGGGACCTCAAAGGTGGAGTTGGGTAATCAGGAAGATTCAGATCACCTGGACTGTCTGCCTGACTACTCTATACAAGCTGGCAGCAGTCTCTCTCTCTCTCTTTTCCCTAGCATACACACTTTTGGTTAGTTTTCAGTTTATTTTGTCTTTTTTTGAGAGAAAACAAACTATGAAGTCACAACTCATACGTGGCCCCCCCTTTTTTGTCCACCCTTGACCCAGGTTCAACTCAAGTTAATTGCAACTTAGGTTTTATTTTCATACTTTTGGCCATCATTTCTACTGATTATAATAAGACTGTATTCACCAAAGTAATTGCTGAGATTCCTTAAAACAAGAACTATGAGCAGTCAGACCATCAGCTATGTAGTTAAGAGGCCAGCAGTTTAGCCAAATTATCTAAAGCACTTCAGTTGGAATTTTTACCAATTCCTCCTCGCACAGGAAAACTGTGTACACACAAATACTGTAAGTAAGATAGGTCAAAGTTGATGCAAGTCTGTAAACCCTGAAATCATTTTGGACACTCACCTCTTGAGGCACAAGTATTATTACAACACAGCAGGGGGCGGGGTTAGCTGATTAACATGCTAACTTCATAAGACCTTCATAAGACCTTCATAAGATCTCTGCAACACAATACATAAATGTCTTTGACATAATGTCAGAACTGTTCCTTGTTCACATTCTATTGATAATGTTAGTTATTTTTTGTTCAATCCAATCCACTTTATTTATATAGCACAATTTAAAAAACAACAAGGTTACCAAAGTGCTTTACAGAGATGAAAATGCTCATGATAAATAAAAACAAAACAAAACAAATAACACCAACACTGACAGCGACAACGAAGACCACAGCAGCTCTCATGGTGAATTAAAAGCCAGGGAATAAAAATATGTTTTTAAATGAGATTTAAAGGTGTGGAGGTTGGGCTCCACTTTAATGTGAGGTGGTCATTCCACAGTTTGGGGGCAACTGCTGAAAAAGATCGATCGCCCCTGGTCTTCAGCCTGGTCCTGGGCACGTTCAGCCGCAGCTGATCAGCAGACCTCAGTGACCTTGGCGGGGTGTAAGTGTGCAGGAGCTCAGAGATGTACTGAGGTGCCAACCCATTAAGTGACTTAAAAACAAACTAAAATGTACAGGGAGCCAGTGGACTGAGGCCAGAATGGGGGTAATGTGTTTGTATTTCAGGGTTCCTGTTAAAAGACGAGCAGCTGCATTCTGGACTAACTGCAGGCTTGAGAGGGAGGTTTGGTTCACACCGATGTAAAGTGCATTACAGTAGTCCAAACGGGTCGAGATAAAAGCATGAATCACATGCTCAAGAAGATCAAAAGATAAAACAGGTTTAATTTTAGATAAAAGCCTCAAAACTAGCATTCAACTAGCATCTGTTATTAGATGCATCACAATATAATCTAAAGTTTTATTAGCATGGTGGCCTAGGGGATAGCACTGTGACCTCATAACAAGAAGGTCCTGGGTTTGAACCCTGGTCATCTTGGCCTTTCTAAAAGTTTAAAAGTTTGTGTAAAAGTTTACATGTTCTCCCCGTGTCTGTGTGGGTTTCTCCCACCATCAAAAACATGTTAGGTTGGTTCTCCAGTCAGTGCTGTTTCACCAGACACTGCATTCAATCTGGAGTTGGTCCCCAGGCGCTGTACAGTGGCTACTCACTGCTCCCTACAGGGATGGGTTAAATGCAGAGAATGAATTTCGCTATGTGTATGTGACAAAAAAGTACTTTCACCTTTATTCACACTGTTTGCATCAAAATGAATTGATAATACAATGCCTGGGAGACCATCTTTGTTGTTGTTGCTTGATAATATGCTCTTCTGTACAAAGAAAGAAAATTGCTACTCTTTCAACACCAGATATTTGTTGTGAATGAAAAAGTGAAGGGAGCCGCAGGACCATCAGTGTCATGACTGTTAATAAAACAAACAGTGCTCTCAAGTGACTTGATCCTAACCTGCACTCACTAACATCAAAGTGAGAGTCAGTTCATGTCAGAACTTCTTTAAAGTGGGGAGTAAGGGCAGTATAACATGAGTTTCTCTGAACCGCATCCTTGGACGGAGTTTACTTTACATTAAGCTTGGATGTTCATTCTGCACCATCAGACTCACCTGCAAAAGCTTGGCTTCTTCTATGCTGTTGCTCACTCACTACAGAACGTCTCTGTTCATTATTTTTAACGAGGGCATCATTATGCCTCCGTATATTTCCAAACCATTATTCTGAGACTGTTTCTAATTTCTCCAGCTCAGAGATCAAACACTAACACCATCCCTGACATACAGGCACAACAAATCAACAAATGATGGACTGCTACAGATGCTTCTCCAGCTCGGAAATTACAGAAAGGACTAGTTTGCCAGATGCAAAATGAACATGGCGCCTATTATTTCTTTTTGATGTTGTTGATCTACCACTCATCAGAGGCAGACATCTGACGGAAAGGGAGGGGACAAGAAGCACGAGGTGGGCTTTTCCACTACACAGCATCACCATTTCCTTATCTTTCTTTAGCACTTCTGTGTTGGATTGAGAGGACTGTCTGAGGTAATGTATTCAAGGAGAGATTGGACAAATGTGAGGAGGAGTGAAGAGAGGGTTGGGGGGGTTTCTTAGAGTATAAAAGATTGATTTTGTCAAGGTGAGAGCTGGGGGCATGCAAGTCTCTGGTGCAATGCGCTTAAATTACAATCAGTCACAAGCTTTGGAGCAAATGCATGTGAACACACATACAGTACATACACATTATATACACACGTACACAAATCCTGAAAGCAAAAGATACACTTGTTTCAAGGTGAACATTTTTGTTTTAAAAGCCCTAACAATCACTTTCCACATGAGATATTTCTGGATTTGCTGTTCTGCCGTGTTCCTCTCACAAGTTTGAATTGGCCGGGACTCAGTTGGAAAAACGGTGATGTCACAGACTTTTGTGCACCAATCAGGATAAAGCGGCATTTGAAAATAATCTGATGACAGTTGTTTGCTCATGTTGACATACCACTGTCAATCAAACTGAGTTTTTGAGCATTAAACTCTTAATAAATAACACAATAACAGTTGGGTTTTTTTTCTGAAGGGCTTAATAATATACTTGATGACATAAAGGTTTATTGTAGGTAACTTCTAGCTATGGAAATCGTATCTGCACTGCATACTGTAATTAAAAAAATATAAATTTTTAAAAGTATTATTAAGTCTGCTAAGATTTTTAAAGTCACTCCAAGTAGTTTATTATATTATATATTTGTTTGATTGGATTGTTTATTTAAGATAATCTTTTTCTAATATTCTATTTTTTGTTCTATTATTATTATTGTTGATTTATTAGGTATAATTTTGTATCTGTTTTGTTAAAACTGTGATAAGACTAAGGGTGCAAATTTGCTGTTGCTGAGATACCCCTTGCACTTCGATATTGAAGTTTTTTCAAAACGTGTCATAGTGTTGATTGTTGTCAAAAAACAACAAACGTGTATCCTCAGATTCCCACTGTTTCAGTTTGTTCAATAACAGCAAATTGCAATCAGCAGCAGAAATCAGTGTGTGGCCACTTAAACACCTGTGACTGCTTCAGGTCAACGGCCGATGATTTCATCAGGTAGGGCTGTGTTGTCTAAACCCCTGCAGGGAGAAGGGACTCATACCAGACCTCCATCAAAAATCAATTACTAGTTTGCTGGCACCTGGCTCTGCCTGCTTCCCTGGAGCCTCTGAGGTGTGGACATTTTTAATCGGCAAAGCCAGTTTAACTGCCTCTTTCACTGCCTCAAAGTCCACTCACTCATCTGTCCACCGCACTGACAAGTGTAGTAGTGTTAACCATTTATGAGGGACAGCCTCGCAGATGTACTGTATGATCTTTCAAGCCTAGCCTTGCTGTGATGTGAGAAAATTCTTCAAAGTGCTACGTCCCGACTGAGATGTCTGTCAGAGACTTTACAGTTTGAAAAGCGGACTTTGTCCCAAAGTAGTAAATGAAAAAATAGATTGTCACATTATTATTTTTTTAACTGTTCAGTGCCCCCCGTTCGCTCCCTTTCTGAACAGATCCTTCACCGTCCAATTGTGGTTTAGAACACAAGCAACTCGTCCATCTACTTACTGTTCCATCCAAACACATCATTAGTTTATCTGTTAAGCCTTACTCAAATTTCTCACCTTCACCCTCTTGCCTCCACACCTTGTCAGATGTACTTTGACCACCTGCACCCCTGCACTCTTATTAACACACAACACCACACACATTGCTTCTTCTTCCCACCTGCCATCTCTATTTCTGTCTTCTGCCTCTCTTTGCTCTTTTGCATTTCCTCTTCTCTCCAACCCGATCTCACTGTCTGTCCCTCCACCCACTCCACACACCAACCTCTCCCCCTCTGCTTTTCACTCCGTTTTCCCTTCTTCTTCTCTCCTCACCAACTTTTTTTCTAGGCCTGAGTGTCAGACTGGCATGTCTGCTGTCAGCCTGAGGGTTTTTCTCAGCTGGAACAGGACCATCTGCACTGCAAGAGTTGCTCTGGCACTTGTGCCTGCTTGAGACAGGAGGTTGAGAAGGAGTTATGCCACCATACTAAAAGTGGCCACTCTTTTGTCAGCGCTATGAATCATCCACTCATGTGCACAATGTTATTTTGTGTTATTCCCTGTAAAGACGAGGGTGAGTGAAGCCTGCAGAGGTGCTCGTGTTGTTTCTTGGTGTTTGAGTTACATAATTCAAGACACACCTCTGGACACATTTCAGGTCGCATCACGGTATGTAAATCCTACATCATACATTACATGTCTACAGTATCTAGTATGCAGACTTTTCATATTGTTGTTTCCATACTTTTAACTTTGATTCTTCTTAGATATATATTTTTTAAACATGTCTTGCTTTTGTTTATCAGTAAATATGAACTGTGCATTTGTAGCATTGATTCTAAAAATAAAACAGCTTACCATGTACATCTGTACATCTGGGTTATATTGCATTCCTATTCATGCAGCATGTTTCCATGTTTCATATATTTCCATATATATAGACATATAGTATACACTATGCATGTATGTTATTTGGTGTTACTGTGATAATCCAAATTCCCCATAACAATCTGGAAAAAACTGAGAAATTGAAATGCTATATTTTACAATAAAAATAACCTGTGAGCAACTACTTGGCATAGAGGACTTCACTTCATTTTGTTATCCATCCATCCATTCATCACCATTGAGGATACAATACCACACATAGTGCACTAAGAAGTAAATATATAACAAAATTCAATATCTTAAACATAGCTGCTCTTACCTCCTGATTGGCTGCTGTGAGCTCCTCCTCCAAGGCAGAAACCCTCTCCAGTGACACCCGTAGTCTCTCTCTTACCTAAAAATCAAAACAAACAATCATGTATCATGATCTGCCTGCTGATCTCCTCTCTAATGGACCATCTTATTTACATGCGCACTGAGCTGGAATGATAGCAAAGAGTCTGGCAGAGAAATGCACTATTTTTTTAATCCCAGTCTAACATATCAAGGGTTAACACAGCAGAAAAGAAGCCCTGCTGCTGCAACAGAAAGTCCTCTTTTCCTCCCGTAGCCTTACAAAGACACTTTGCTCTGTCCTCAAAGCAACATTATGATGCTTTTATTGCTTTTAAAGCACAAGTTGCTGGGAGGAGATTCTCTTCCTGCTCTCCTCTCTTCCTCTGTGAACTCAGAACGTACTAGTCTTCTTCTAGGATTGTCGCGTGTGATGGAAAAATTACTCGCACCGCGTGGTGACCGTGTACCACCGTGGCTACGGTGCCAAATCTCAGAGGAGGTTGATGCTGGATTTGAAGTTAGCCATGGTCCAAGTCAGGATGGCCCCCCAGCTGCCCAAGACAGCTTTTATTCCCTTGAACAGCACGCCATTGAACATGATTTATAAATGATGGCTTTTAGAGGACAGGATGAATGGATTATGGGGCAGATGAGATTTCACACAGAGGGCTAAGGTCACAAATCAGCAGGCTGTGAGGAGGCAGGAGAAATGCTGTGGTTGGGGCAAAAACCAACAAATGACAACAGGAATACACAGCAAATTGCAAATGTAAAACAACTAAATGACATAACATCAAGATACAGCAGACACGTGGATTCCTGATGCTACTCTATACGCGGTTTAGGCAGAAACCTTAAAATCAAAATGGAGGCAGACTTACCTTCTCATCGAGGGCTTTATGGTGTTCAAACAAGGACTTGAGTGCTTTGAGGACCTCAACTTCACTAGAGACTCCCGAGGGAGACTGAGCCTGCCGCTTGACCACTGTCATACGAAGTGACCGCTCGTGTCTGGACACCAGGCACTCCAGATGCTCCAGGAGTAGCTGAAGAGACACACATGAGAAATCACTGTTAAAGCTGAAAAGGAGAAATCATCCTCCTGAGTCAAGTGCTGGTAAAATGTATGCATCATGTGATAGAATCTCAAATTAGAAAGGGTTTGCTACACACCAAAACTCAACTTGAGATCCACTTAACAAAAAAAAATTGGAAGCCACTGGAAGAATAAACAATGCATCCATGTGTGCTTCATCAGGTTCGCTCGTAGAACTTAAAGACAAATCAACATAATTACAAATGTAATCCAAGTCAGACGCCAGACATTTTGTTTGCTAGCTTGCTTTGCTAGTATGGCACGCAGCCAACCTTTTTATCATCAACATTCATTCATTTACCATTGTTATAATTATCATCATCTAGATGACAACTTGGAGTAAAGGACCAAGATGTGATTGGGAGACGGACTGGATCATATCTTATATATATATCATTATTTGTGCTGGATTATGGAAACACTGTTTCGTGGTGATTCACATCTCCAAGGACATAATATTATATCCCAGAGATAATGATCTGGTTAGAGGGTAAAATTCAAAATGATCTCCCATTTCTTTGTTTGAAAACCTGGCTTCATACCTTCGCTCCACTGGTCTAAACATTGACCGCTGGAAGTTTGCCGAACAAGCTGCAGCTGGATTAAAATGTATTCTGGAGTTAACCACTGGTTGTGAATCCAAGTTCCCAGTTGGTATCCCTGGTGAACTAAAAAAGGCTGCATTTTTTAACAAAGCTAAACAAATGTTCTTTCTGAAACACTACACAGTAATACTATATTCAAGAAAATTGAAAATAAATACAGTATATAAACCGACCATGTAGAATAAAGTGATTAAAGAGGTCATATTATGCTCATTTTCAGGTTCATATTTATATTTAGGGGTTGTACCACAATATGTTTACATAGTTTAATTAAAAAAAACCAGCATATTTTTGTCATACTGCACAGTGCTGCAGCACCTCATTTCACCTTGTGTTGTACGCTAAGGTTTTATCTACAGAGTGAAGCATCACACTTCTGTTGTTTTTGAGGGCGTGCCTGATTAGCAGCTAGGCGAGCATGACGCGTGTTACATAGTAACGCAGATAGGTTACTGAAGTAAAGTGAATGACAACTAACACCCGTTGATCTAATATATTCTATATATTTGTGGTTTGTGTCAGTGATAGAAGCCGTCATACCAAGCATCACTTGTGGGTCTTGTAGCTGCAATTCAGCAGCATTATTGTGGGATAAAAATTCATATATGAAAATATGAAAGGTTTAAATAAATACTTTGGCACTTTGGGAAATACACTTTGGGTATTCACTTTCTTGCTCAGATTGGTACTAAGTCTCTGTCTGTAAGGCTGTCACGCTAGCTGTCCCCCTGTTTCCAGTCTTTGTGCTAAGATAAGCTAACCAGTTGCTGGCTCTAGCTACATCCTGAATGGACAGACTAAGCGGCTGGTGGCTGTAGCTGTATAGTTATCGCACAGACACAAGACTGGTATTGATCATCTCATGTAACTCTTAGCAATAAAGCGAATAAGCATATTTTCCAAAATATCAAACTATTCCTTTAACCATGCATGCGCTAAAATTGTCACTAATCCAATTCTAATCAGTAACATGAAGTCTATTGCACATTACTAACAACACAATGCATAATATTTTATCCCCTCTTTGTTCCCATTGCACAAGCAAAATGTATGTGTCTGGTTTTTCCTGCAGGTTGAAGCAGGTACATTTTCAATAAAAAACATTTTAGCAGGTGGAAGTGATCAGAATCTCTGCAGGAGTGGGTGTTACCAGTTGGAAATCCTGTAGGTGCAGGGTTGAAATACGACCCCATGCAGACCTACGCTGTAGTTGGTAGGAGACTGAGTGCCGTCTCTTCTCTTGTCTGCCTGACATAACTGTCTCTTAGACTCTCATCAGTAGCCATCATGTCTACATACTGTATGTACTCCTGCACACTCAACAAAATGCCCACAGTTGAATCAATCATTCTCCTTCAGTTCAGTAAATATTTTCATCCTTTTTCCTCTCTGATCATGTCTCTGCATGGCTCGAGTCTATGAATTGAATGCATCTTAAACAACCAATAAAGTTTCCACTGTCATCACATTTGTTGTCAGATCCCCAGTCCACTGACTGCCTGCACTTGCCTTTGGAGATTTAATTATAAACTGTACCATACCAGCGACAAAACCAAGCTTAATTAAAGTTTGCTTGGTAATTGCCCAGTGGAAGATTTGAGGTGATAATAAAGTGAGAGAGTGAAAATGACTTTTGTCTGTGCCTGTTTCTTGCAGCTCATGTACCCCCCATCTGTTTTTCTCAGTCGCTGTTGTGCTAAAATATTGTGCCTCCATCCATTGAAAGATAGTGCAGGACTGTAAATCCACACTTAATCAGCAGTGGGATGGAAAACAGAGTCTTATCTGTCAACAGCAGAGTGTGCTTACAGCTTTAAAAAAAGGAAATGTTTCTTATTGAAGATGCTGGATTTCAGCTCCACATAATCGGGCTGATAAGCTAAAGTCTTTGGTTGTTTTTTCACCCCCAAATTCTTTGACCTGGACACTGCAGGGCATCAGTGGCATTTGGACTTAGTTTTACTGTTGAGCAGCCATCCATGTGAAGTAAGTGGAAAAATATTCAGGCAGAATGTGGGGAGCAAATGAGGTATGTCTGGGAATTGGAAACAGACAGTGCACATGTTTGCTTCAGTGCTTCCACAGCCTTAAAACCGTACCCACTAGATAGCTTAAGCTTTCTCAGGACACTGTCTATCGCAGTGTGCAGTTGTTTTTTGCAGCTGACATGAGAATTTGGGGCAAGTTGTGAAACTTTAGAAGAACTTGTTGAATGCAAATTAAACAGGGTTGGATATAGAAGCAACAAGCATAATCATAAACTTCCTGCCTTTGCCCAGAAGCTACTGAATGCCTCAGACTGTGAACCTGAACCTGAACATGAACGTGATTGTCATTGTCATCAGTTGGCAAGATTAATTAGTGGCAGAATATTCACTTTAGTAAATGATTATAGATGTGCGTCAATGCAGTCAGTCCTCACCCTGGTGTTGTTCCTCTCGGCTTTGAGCTCAGAGATCTCCTCCTCCTTCTCCAGCAGCTGCTCCCTGCAGGCGTTCAGCTCCTTGGTCAGCGCAGCAAACTCCTGAGCAATCAAAATAAGAAAGGTAGAGGATGGGTCAGCATCACACAATACTCTGCAACAGCCTTAAATGTTGTAAGGTACAGTGATGCAATGCAACACAAGGCAGCAGGAATAATTAGATAGTAACTGGCTGTAAGCATTAAAATATAGATGAAAAGAAAATATAATTACTTGCCATTTATCGGATACTAATTATGCAGATACCAATATATTGGTAAAAAGATAATATCAACCTGTATATTTGTATACTTATTATTAAGAACATAAATGTATATATGCAGTATTAGCAGCAATGTCATTTTTATTGTCATTGTATCCTGCATGTAATATAAGGCAAATATCAAAACTGCTAAAATAGAAAAGAACTGTTAAGGAAAGCACACTTTTATGTAATTAAGGATTACAATGGCCATATAGGTTGATAATAGAATTTAGATCACAGAGAAGCTTGACCACAAAGCCATCGCTTCTATTAGTGTCTACAAACTGTTAAACAATGAAAGACTTTCGTAAAAACACATATTAAATCAAAAGCAATCTATGCTGGAAAACAAAACCAAGGTTACAACCACAGGCATTTCAGACAAATATGGGTCAAAAGATGAACCCAGAAAATACAACAGTCCCTTAGTGACAGACACAGATGTACCCCCTTTGGCAAACAAAATACAACTAATGTCTTATTCTTTCGCATTAAGACACTGATGCTACTGTTGACTTAATTTGTCTAATCTAACAAAGGTATTATATTAAGAACGGTTCAGCCCTGCCATTAGATCTGGGAACAAGGGTTCAATCCATTGTACAATAAGGGGAAAGGATTGAATGGTCTAATGGTAATCTGTGGACAAAAGAGGATTGGCTCTATACAGTGGTGCAGGCACGGTGCCAGGTGTAGTGAATTTACACCTGTAGTATTTACTGACAGCACAAGGGAGGACTGTGGTTTGTATTGACTGTGGAGTAATACTACAAATAAAGCATGTTACTATGGATAATAGCTGAAATGATATAAATAGCTGTTTGTGATGGAGCAGGACAGCAGAAAATAATCTCACAGGTTGAGCTGAACTTCAGTGGACAGATTGGACGGAAACCAACATAATTAGGAAAATGAGGAGATACTATAATATAGTGACCCCCAATAGTCAAAGATTCGATGCGTCGATGGGTGGAGCCTGATTCGTCAGTCAATCTTACAGTCGAAGCTTCGTGGTGAAACATGGATCATGCCATTTTGGCGATATGGGGGTGCTCAACGTCTGATTTTACATAGAACTACCAGTTTTCTCCCAATAAGTTAATATACATCCTATTGCAATATACATTTCAATGTTTAATGCTGTAAATAAACATATAAAAAGAAAAAAAAAATTCAATAAATGTTTTTAAAGTGGGTGAATAAATCCAAAATTGTAACCCTAACCCCGGGTCGTCAGTGCGCATGTGTAGGCGTAGTGTGTATGTGTGTAGTTGCAATGGAGGAACACTTGCTGAAGAGACGGAGCCCCAGCTTCACTGGTGTTGTGCTGAGTTGTCTGCACCTCGCGGGACCTTCGGATAATTTATCATTTGATGAACCACATAAAGAATATTTTATCGTTTTTAAACAGCCAGCTACTTGAAATGGACCCACAAGGAACCGCGACATACATGCAGGAGAGAGAGAGAGAGACAAGAGTGAGAGAGAGACTTGCAATCGGCGTACACAAAAACACACATGATTCGACTATCAGTCGAGTATAGGCAGGACTTGATGATTCTGATTCGACTATTTAAATCCTTAGTCGGGGACAGCCCTACTATAATATGATACATAACAATAACGATGATTCAAAAGACAAATAAGAAGAATAAAGAGCAGGAGGGAGAGGAGGAGAAGGTGGGAAAAGCAGCAGAAAAGGAGGGAATATGTTGGAGAAGACGGGGGAGGAGAAGAAGGATAAAAAGGAAGAGAAGAAGAAGCAGGAGGAGGAACAAGGAGGAAAATGAGAAGGAGAAAAGGTGGAGAGAAAAAGGAAAAAGGAAAAGAGTATGAAGAAGAAAAGGAAGCAAGGGAAGTGGAGGGGAAAGGAAGAGAAGAATAACAACAAGTGAATGGAAAGAAGATAAGCAGGAGGACAAAGAAGAGAAGAAGAAAAGAAGAGGTAGAGGAAGGGGAAAGGAAAGAAGCAAATTATTTCCACAAAATAACATTTGATTCAATTAAAAGGTTTAAAATATTTCTGTTTTCAGAGTCGTTTTTGCACTAAAATTCAAATCAATACTATGATTAGTCTCTATTTAGCTTAGTGTGACTTCTTTCTTTGTTACCAAGAGTCAAAACTCTTTATGGGTCTGAAATATACCAGCCTGTCATGACATTTCCTCTGCCAGGCCATCAGCTTAGCTCTCTCACTGTGTGTCTCAGTCCATTTTGCTGCAGTGGATACTGACAAAAGATTTAAATACGCCTGAACTGCATTTATACACATAATTACTGCCTGATCACCCTGCTGCTCCTCCCCAGACCCAAACCACAAACACAGTCTTCCAGAACAGTTGTTTTCCTGAACACAGTTTTGATGCACAAACTCACTCTGAGCTATATTACATATGATAATAACACTCAAACAACCATTAGAGGAGGAGACACAGTCTGTCGCTCAGGAAGACTTCAAACCTTTGTCCCTGTCATCCCAGGCTAAATTAAGCATAGAAGAGACATGTCTTTGGTGCAGGTCACGTCAGGCAGTTACAAAGGAATCCAACAGAGACACAACTGTCTCAGTGCGTTTCCTGAGTGATGGGAGGGGTTGTGTTATATTTCAATTTAGAACCGATTGATGTGACACAATAATCAGCATTCTTTCTGTTTGATTTCAAAAATGAAAAAGAGAAAAAGTGTGTATTTATTTGAGCGCACAGTATGTATGTCAATTGCATGAACTGATACATACAGTAGCCTGGTTCTCAAAAGCAATGGGTTCAGTTTATATTGCGAAAAGTACTCTGAGACTTAAACACTCAATTCTCAAAAGCTGTCAGATAACTACAACTTGTGATCTGTCTATCTGAGAACACATTGTAATTCAAAACCAGAATACGATCTGCCCTTCAGGAGACAAGGACAATAACTCAGTGTTACAGACAAACTCCAGGGAGTGTGGCAATATTGTGTCTCGTGGCTACAGTAGCGCAGCAAATCCTTATAGACCTTATAGAGTGACAAATCCTCTCCACAAAGATATCATACTCCATGAAAATCACCAATTACTACTGACTCTCACTCTGTATTATGAGTGAAGATTTTGAAAAAGTCACGTGGATTTACTTATCTGATCAAAGACTAGATTTTAGATCTATAGTACATAGGTACACAGATTAGGTAGGAACATGAAGGAACATGTCCTCTCTTTCCTCATGGGATGAATAGTTTGAAATCCCAGAGCTGCAAACGCTGGTCATACTTATCTCAGATCTTTACTGGACCGTAACTAATATATATAGTATAATAAATGATATTGGAAAGACTACGGTCTAGACCTGCTCTATATAAAAAGTGACCCGAGATAACTTCTGTAAAGATTTGGTGCTATATAAATCAAATTAAAATTGAACTCTTTTCTGGCCTGTTAACTAAACTAAATCATCACTTCTGTGTTCTCGTGATCACCACTTAATTATCTCCTAATGAATTAACATGATGTAGTGCTCATGCCAGTTAATTAGATTCACATGTACAATCTCATTCAATCCCATACAACAGCCCTGCTGTAAGTCATATTTAAGGCGCATGATAAAACTTGATACTATTATAATTTTGGTAGGGTTGATGATCACATTTTTCTGAGATTGATGTTTATCTGTTGCTTAACTGACAATGATATTTGAATGTCATCTTTAATCAAAAGACACAATGTCATTTCCACATTTGTCAGACACTAAATGAGTTGTGTGAAGTGTGCTCTCTATGTGTGTTTCTTTCATTTCTGTAAGGTAACTTGAACAACATCAGTGGCACAATCAAGCTGGAATGTGGGCAAAACCAACCATTTGTTAAGTAGTGAGAATCTGTTTGACAATTAGTCTCAAAATGTCAATATTTCCACTGATTTCTAATCAAATATAACATGATGTATGTGTCGTCACCATTGCTACATCAAGACCACAAAAGCAAAACCAAGTCAAAGTCCAGCCTCTGAACCTGACATCTCTAAGACCAGTAAAAACTAACTGGTCTACAAATATGAAGAAGCCTAACGTTAAACTGTCAGGACAAATTTGTCTATTATATGTAAGGGCCTGCTGAGTTTACTTCTAGATAATCTACAGAGCCAGATCAGGTCAACTGTTAGGACCCAGTTACCATAGCAATAGGAGACAGGACAGAGGAAAACAAGTCTTATAAAGAATTTAAAATCAGATTGTAATTGCTGTTGCACAATATATATTTTAGATCGTATTAATGATTTTGACATAAAGAGAATGTGTGCACATTGCTTAATTGATATTATTATATTTTCACTGTTACATTGGAGTTATTATTTACTAAATATCCAGAATCCTACTGTTATTTGGCTGCCAAATGGTAATAATCCGCCTCACTATTATTTTTCCAAACTCAGTTTGTGCAGTAGGTCAGGCAAAAACAAAAGAAGCTTAAAGCTCATAAATCTCCCTCCCAGAGGAATGTAGCTAATCACAGTCACCTCCTCATAAGAAAAAGCCCTTCTGCAAATTGCATCATTTGCTTTAATGCTTGCGAGACTCAACAATCCCCTGCTTGTACTCTGACTGTGTTTCAACTTCTGCAGCAACAGTCTATAGTATACTACTCTCTCTCTTCTTTAAATCAGCCATCTCAGAGAAACCCTTTCTATTAGAGCTGAGTTAAAGAAAGGGCTATGACCCCATGGCAAAGGAGATGTTTTTAATTGCCTCTTCCTAAAGGCCACACTGGCAGGACCTTGACAGATTATGGGCTCCAGTGAAACAACATTTCACACATTATGGTGGCTTCCGGGACATCCACTAAATTCCTGCTCTACAATTCTAAATAATCTTTCGATTTCACCGAGAGAAGTTGTAACAGAAGCTAGGAGTGAAGAACAGACTTCTGCACAATTCTGCACAGACCTCTGCTTTACAAAGAAACTGGATGTTGGTATTTGTGACAGTAAGTGTTGTAGCTTGTGGTCCTCGTACTAAACCTGGCATTCTGACTCCCACTTTAATTAACTTCTCCATGTTCTGTCAGCTAGCAATGTCTCAAGCCAAATGTGGTAGTGTATTAAACACTCAAATAAACACACACAGGCTAGAAGGGAGTGTTCAGATTTTTAAATAATCAAAGGCCATGCTCAGACAGGCACCAAACCAGATGAGGTAAAGCTTTAGAAAGTAACCAGCTAATGAATTTCAACAGCCGTTTGCATGAAAATAATCACAGAAAAAAGAGAGGCAAAAGCTGAGTAGGCATTTCTACCTTATACAACTAGTTTGACAATATGGGGAAATACTCTTACTCTCTCATTTTCTTTTTTTTTTAGATGAGTTACGCTAGCTAAGCTAATCACCTCCTGGCTAAACCTCCATATCTGATTGAAAACAAACTGGAAACAATCTTATGCTGGCACAAGATCTTACAGTCTTTATGCACTATTATAGTTGTACTGTAATATTATTACATTACATTATAGCAGAGATCATTTCTTTGTGTCCACCTACAGACAGCAAGAAAGATTTGCTTCAATAATAAGGTCCTTCCTTAATTTTATTTAAAACAAGTCTACCTATCACGCTTGTTTGCATTTCTATTTTGTTGTATGTGCAAGTTAATGGCAACGTCTGTAACACACATTATAGTGTATCCTGGCCACGCTGCATTATTCACAACATTGAAAATGTTTCTTTCCATTCAACAATGTTTATTTTGCTCCTTCTCTCAAAGAAAACACAACCTGGTAAAATGTTATACCCAGTAAACACTGCCCCCAGCCACTGCTCTCATAAATAACCTGAAAATGGGATGGTAGGACAGAAAGATAGAGAGCAGTGAATGGCCGAATGCACTGTGGTGGAAACATGACTCAGTGAGCACAGAGAGGAGTAGAGTCCTAGCATATAAATAAAAGGTGCAGATGCACATGCAGGGCTTGCGTGACAGAACATCTTCAATGCATGAGTTAAGTGGACTTTCACCTCTGATATTGTTTTACAAGTTGAGCAAAGGTAGAGAGTGATGTACAGTATACACACTCACACATACACACAAACACACAGCAGACACTCCCTCAGGGGTGGTGATGAGAGCGGTGCTTACACTACTCAGTTTTACCAACTGTTGCCCAGTAGAGATTTCTAACAAAAGCAGAGCTGTGGTTGATGATAATTAGGAGGTACGCTGAGGCGACTGTCAAATTAGGAAAAAATTAGCATATGTGAAAATACTCATGTCTGTACATGTTGGTTGGTCAGCAATTTCTTTTCAAATGTTATCCAGGGTCATTTAATCAGTGGCCAGTTTTGATGAAGTGTTGCAGGTTTATTTTATAGTCCATTCAAACAGCTGAGAAGTATAGAATGCCACTTGGATGAGCTGAGGTTTTGCTCCAAGCCTCTCTCTAGCACTATTTTACCCATGACCTGCTAGACCACTAGCCTCCCTCCTTCCTCTTTTCCCCACTTCTCATTACCTGGGCAAACTGCCTAGCACTGCAATATGTCAGGTATGTGTGAGTATGAGTGTGTGTATGTGTGGGCATTGAGTCTGCCTAGTAGGTGAACTCTAAATGAAATGGCGGACAAGGCTTCCTCCCTGAGTGGGCCAACTGTCGGCCAGAATTACGGCAGCAGCTAGATTTTAATAAATAAATAAAAATTGGAGGTGTGCTTCTGCAGTAGAGTCATGCTTCCAGGCTAAAAACAAACCTCGGCAATTGGGCATCACTCTCAGGAGACACGGAGAAGTGGTGGTGTGACTGACAGCATGCTGATTCACCAAGTGAAACACAGAAAGCAGCTCGAAGAGAAAAAAAAAAAAAACCTGCCATCAATGTGATAATGCTACCTCCATCTCAGGTGAAAAAGCTTCAGAAATATTTGTAAAAGACCAAGAGCACATTCTCCAAAGCTTAAAATGAGGCAAATAAGATTAAAAAGGAGTCAATAAGAGAGTAGAGTGTAACCTTAAGACACTCTTCTGAAGACTGAATTAGACAAATTTCATGGCAAGAAACAGCAAAAGGAGCTCTTTGTGAATGCACTAGTTTGGTGTACCGAAAAACACACCGGGAAAGTACCAGATAATAAGCAATAAGCACTAACAGAAGCCTTACTGTGATATTTGTGCTTTCTCAATTACTATATCTGAGTTTCTGAAAGCTCCACTATACTGTAGGTCTTTAATATTTGATAAACAGTGTTATATTTACAGGGTAAGACCAAAGGGAGGAAGGGACAGAGGGTGGCTATAAATAAATGATGAGATGAGCCTGCTGCTATCAATACAAACGCTGCACTTCCCATGGTTAACAAATGTCTACACACGCAAGAGAGTGATGGTGTACTAAAATGGACCACTATCACTATGAACAAATTTGAGCATTTAAATCTGATGAACGAAAACCTGCAGCTTTAAGCCTGCAAAATCAGGATTGGGATAAAACAGGGAAGATGAATAATGTCTTCTTTCAATTCCTATGCACCAGCTGTAGGGTTTGGATTTTGGAATGGTGGCAGGTTTGTTAATATGGTCACTTAATTGATTTTGAAATGTCCCAGTCTAATGTTGACAGTCATGAGGAACATTTTAGTAGCCAACTGCAGCTTGTTCGAACTGTATCGGAAATTCAGGACCAATCTCCCATAAAGTGACTGCTGCTACGGGCCACATTTAGAAACCAAGAGTAATTTGACACTGCTGATGTAGCATGTTACATGGTGTAATCGGCGTCACAATCTCCACCTCCAAGACAAGGCAAGGCAGGTTACATGTTGAGACTTCATCATCAATACATCATTTACTAAATGTGTGTGAATCAAAGAACCTTTTTATGTTTTGTGCTTTGATATTATTCAATCGAAGATTTCTGAGTAACGTGAAATCAAAGTTAACTGAGCAAAGCCCGATATGAAAAATATATATATTCATATGAGCATTTGAGGTGCGTGTCAATACTTAACATTTCTAAAACTTAATGTTTTAAAAATCTGTATGGAAAAACCTCAGTATTTACACCTTATCAGGATAGTGAAACTCTCCCATTTTTTGGTAAGTTTGGAACTCCTCAAGACAAAGAGAAGTACGCGTTTTTATAGGCTGACTCTTCTGAAGCTGTTGGTTACAGAGAAAAGGAACCTCCATTACATCAATCACACAACAACAGCAGCAGTCCACTCAGGACCAGTGCCAGCTGGATTCTTGGTCTACATCTTGCTGACAAAGAACAATCGGTCACAAAGACTTGAGCTCGGACACTGAGGAGCCAGAGAGACCTTGCGGAACAGCCATAGCAAATGAGCTTCA
>NC_060165.1:18555927-18581521 GCF_021292245.1 Micropterus dolomieu | reverse complement strand
CTAGTTTGGTGTACCGAAAAACACACCGGGAAAGTACCAGATAATAAGCAATAAGCACTAACAGAAGCCTTACTGTGATATTTGTGCTTTCTCAATTACTATATCTGAGTTTCTGAAAGCTCCACTATACTGTAGGTCTTTAATATTTGATAAACAGTGTTATATTTACAGGGTAAGACCAAAGGGAGGAAGGGACAGAGGGTGGCTATAAATAAATGATGAGATGAGCCTGCTGCTATCAATACAAACGCTGCACTTCCCATGGTTAACAAATGTCTACACACGCAAGAGAGTGATGGTGTACTAAAATGGACCACTATCACTATGAACAAATTTGAGCATTTAAATCTGATGAACGAAAACCTGCAGCTTTAAGCCTGCAAAATCAGGATTGGGATAAAACAGGGAAGATGAATAATGTCTTCTTTCAATTCCTATGCACCAGCTGTAGGGTTTGGATTTTGGAATGGTGGCAGGTTTGTTAATATGGTCACTTAATTGATTTTGAAATGTCCCAGTCTAATGTTGACAGTCATGAGGAACATTTTAGTAGCCAACTGCAGCTTGTTCGAACTGTATCGGAAATTCAGGACCAATCTCCCATAAAGTGACTGCTGCTACGGGCCACATTTAGAAACCAAGAGTAATTTGACACTGCTGATGTAGCATGTTACATGGTGTAATCGGCGTCACAATCTCCACCTCCAAGACAAGGCAAGGCAGGTTACATGTTGAGACTTCATCATCAATACATCATTTACTAAATGTGTGTGAATCAAAGAACCTTTTTATGTTTTGTGCTTTGATATTATTCAATCGAAGATTTCTGAGTAACGTGAAATCAAAGTTAACTGAGCAAAGCCCGATATGAAAAATATATATATTCATATGAGCATTTGAGGTGCGTGTCAATACTTAACATTTCTAAAACTTAATGTTTTAAAAATCTGTATGGAAAAACCTCAGTATTTACACCTTATCAGGATAGTGAAACTCTCCCATTTTTTGGTAAGTTTGGAACTCCTCAAGACAAAGAGAAGTACGCGTTTTTATAGGCTGACTCTTCTGAAGCTGTTGGTTACAGAGAAAAGGAACCTCCATTACATCAATCACACAACAACAGCAGCAGTCCACTCAGGACCAGTGCCAGCTGGATTCTTGGTCTACATCTTGCTGACAAAGAACAATCGGTCACAAAGACTTGAGCTCGGACACTGAGGAGCCAGAGAGACCTTGCGGAACAGCCATAGCAAATGAGCTTCATTCTGTCAGCAGGCTCATTTTCATCAGCTTTTGTAAAAACATCAAGCTAGATTGTATTATTCTTTCTATTCCATCTCATCTTGATAAAACAATATGCCTGCCTGATTATATACCTGTCCTCTACAAAATCCACATACATTCTAATGGCACTTCACAGAGGTAAATCAGGGCGGCATGGCTCAAGAGGTAGTGGTTGTCCAGTATTCAGAAGGTTACTGGTTCAATCCCTGTCTCCTCCAGAGAGTGTCAAAGTGTCCTTGAGCAAGGTACGCTTTGAATGGTTGATGGACCAGAAAAGTGCAATATAAATGCATTTGCCACTTAAATCATTTATGCATAATGAACCAGACAAAATGAATCATTCACAATCAACCATTAACTTACAACGAGCCAGTCATGAATGAAGGGAATTCTTTCGGTTGACTAATGCAATGTTGAATATTCAGCTTGATTGCCTGTGATTATTTTTGGAATTGGACAGTCAAACAGTTTAACGAATGAACTAAAAAGGGACATAAGGGCAAGCTGCATACACAAGGGTCAGTTCTTGAAAAGCACAATGAATGATTGTCCTGAATGGACTTTGAATGACATGCCGTGATGTGACGGTCAGGGCAGCAGGGGACCAGTCAATGCACTGAAAAACAACAGCAGAATAAAAAACATGGGATAGATAAATGGGAGAGGATTACTGCAGGGAAAGTACAACAGACAACATGTACAGTAGATCAAAAAATGGGGAAATGAAAAGTCAGTAAGGGTGTTTGTGTGAATTGATGTGTGTGTGAGAGAGAGTATAACGGAGTTGAGGGTTGGAGGGGTGTGATTTACAATAACCTTTAGCTGGCGAGGTAAGAGGGGTCGTCTCTATGCTGTAAAGACCCCTTGAGGCCAAGTTATAAATCTGAGTGAGGTAATTCACAGCCTGGCAATTTACAGCCCTTTGAGCATGTAATAGCTAATTTTGATCTCTTTGAACTCCTGTACAAGGACCTGGGACACCTCTGTAGCCTCTCATCACAACATCAGCCACAGCCTACAACCTCTAACCTCCAGAATTCAGGAGAATAAAAGTGATTAAGTGGAAATTTGCCTTTTCACAGGGATATTTGAGGATTTGTCTAGGTGGTAGAAGAGTAATGAAAAATATTCATCGAAGCAGAAGTAGTTTTTTTCTGCAGACAGTGTTCCGTAACTGGAAGTTTCAAGCCTTGAATGAACATTAAAATATGTGAATGATCAGAACAAAATATAAGCGACTGCATTAGAAAATAAAAAGTACAAGGTACAAGACTGTGAACAACACTTGTCAGTTTTCAGAATTTGGGTCAATGTGAGATGAATTCAGCAACTACTTTTGTTTCTAATTGTAATAACAAAGCCTTTTGAATTTGTTCCAGCTCTGACTAGCTTCTTCTTCATAGCAACAGTTGCTGAGGCTCATGGGTGTTTTAGTATTTAGAGCCACCATCCGTCACACCAAACTGACTGAAATAAATGATTTATCTTCCAACTATGAACCACAATATAAGCCTATAGTATTGTTCTATTATCCAGGAGTATTAACTATTTAAATAATAGTATTTATGTATTTTAAAGAAAATTGATGATATTGTTACAAGACTTACTTTTTACAATAAAAGATACTTCTCCCACTTTGCAACTCCATTAGAAAGAGCCAATTGGAGACCAAGCTGCTTTTGTGGCAAGATTAAACTGTAAAATACTGTGGGCAAAAGCCCCCCAAAAAAACTCATATCTGTACAGTAAAAATAGAGCTAGTGCCTTATCGTTGCAAAAACACTGGAAACAGGTGGATCCATACAAAAACCAAAGTGAGAGTGGTATCAGTCTTTTGGTTTGGTTTAAGGTTGGTTAATTTGTGCCCTGAAAATTGTGGTCAGTCCACCAGTTTCTTTCTGAGTCCACAGGATCTTTATTTTATAAAAAACATTTTTTATTTTAAACTCCAACCTGACAACATATTCTAACTCTGTGAGTAAATGCATTCTGTCCCATGGGACAGAGGGGAAAGCACTAAACATCACTGAGCTGTCTGAAATAAATAATGATTCAATACGATGTTTGGCAAGAAATACATAATAAGAAACATACATAATATATTCTTTAATAATTTTGGATATTCAAACTCCACCTCGTAGTCTTTAAGGCATCAAACCAAAGGGAATAAATGTTGCAGTCTGATATGCTGTGGACAGCGAACAACTGCCAGCGCAAAAGAGCTCCTCTTGCATATAAGAGATCTGCCTGGACTTGTGTGTATGTCTGAGGATTTTTGATTGCGGGCAAATGAGCCCCATCTCAAGATGGACTATTTAGATTTCATGGGGGAAATGAGAGTGAGGCTATGAAAGAAATTTTCCCATAGACATCCCTTCTCCAATACAGGCACTCTCGACTTGACACATTCAGCTCCAGTGTATGGTACAGTGATAAATTGATGCCCCTGCAATGCATGGTGATACCGTGCCCATATAAAAAAGGTCATGGTGGGGGAAAGCGTTTTATTACCCGATGAGAATGCTTGTTTTTTCACTTGTTATGTTCTGTCAGACTGTTCTCATTTGTTCCGAATATTTAAACCATCCCAGTGTCGGGCATCCAAGCACCAACGAAGCTGCATATCTCTGTGAAACACCCAAACAAGCATGGCCGTAAATGTCACACCATCCATCATCTTTTACCCATAGAGAGCAGAATGCTCCAAAGCGGACAAATAGTTCATGTTTTGTTTTTTCAGGGACACAGCTGCAGCTGGCTGGCTTTTGGTTGATGTGCTGTGATTGCCATTCTCCTTGTATCGATATATGTGTGGACAGAGCAGAATGTCAGAATGTCAGTGCAAAAAGGACTAATTTTCATGGATTTTGCCACTCAAGTTACTTTTCTCATTAGCATTTTGGATGAATATGAATAGCTGTTTAGCGCTACAGTTCCCATTATTATTTTGGTGATATACACAGGAAGCATAATTTTGCCTTTAGCTTTTTTATATTACACACTAATTCTAAGCAGTTTTTGTATGTAGTGTGTACATCTGTCAAAATTAAGTATACTAAAAAGAGGCATGCATACCTAAAGAGGCTTGATATTTGAGTGTGCTAATGATGCACCCTGTTGTCCCACAGTGCAGTGCACAAAGGACATGGAAGAGCTGCACAAAATTAAATAGGTTGGAAATGGTGGTGAGACTGATCCAGAAAGATCAACAACCAACAAAAAGAGTATTTAATCCTTAAAAAATTTCTCTTTATTAAGTTGAATTGACAGTGGCTTTCTAAAGTTGAAGTTTAACTGACAACGGCATACATCATCATGTCGATTTCTTGTATACCTACTGCGGAAACAGAATACTACAAAGATTAGTAGTACAAACTGTATACAGTTAGTATGTACTGTGGGATGTAGTGGGATATAGTGCGTGAGTTGGCAGTGTGATACACCTAAGCAGTTACTTTTTTTTCTGCACCACAAAAACTGATCCAAAATTACTTTTGTTACTGAAGAAAGAGCCTAAATTTGAAAACTATGAGAGAAGATCTAAAATAATGAATTTCAATGTCAATTTAAAATTATATAATGCTGAGATAAGCAATGAGCTATCGCATTTGAGAAGCTCAAAGCTGTAAGACACAACATGAATACAGAGTTCAGAGGCTTTCCGTGCAAGCCAAATGAGAAACAAGAGGCTAGACTGTGAACAGGTCTACTGAGGCACAGGCCAGCACCAGGCGCCAGAAATTAAACAATTCCATTCAAAACAAAACACATTGCGAGATGAATGGACACTGTAGAGATGAAAGTCACAGAACAGGAGCTTCAGTGTAGTCCAGTCCAGTTGTCAGATAAGCATGGCAATTTTGGTTAGGATGATAATCAACTGAGTAATGGAGCTGTTTGGTGCAGGCGAGATGCCACACTGAAAATTCATCAGACAAGTGTGGTGGGATTTGCAAAGATTACAGCGGAGAGAGAGTGGGCCTTGGAGCATTGATGATTCAATCCATGTCCACGCAGATAACATCCAGCAACAGCCATGACAAACAAAACACGCCCTGTGCATCAAAGAAGCTCACTGTCTGATGTTCGCTGATATGAAAAAGATTGGTAAGATTAGGAAAAAACCAAAGCTTCGTCGCAGCAATCTTAACAAAGAACCACGCAGAGCACTGACAAGCACTGACAAGCACTTGTGAAGTTTGGGAATATGACAGAAAACGACTTGCATAAGGAAGCAGCATAACAAGAGAGCTAGGTCTCCAAACCTCAGCATAGAGGTGACTCCCTGTCACTAGTTTAAGTGCCGAATGCAGCAGACACATAATAAGTGATTTGTACATTCCTGACCCCATGACATTTCCTCCTCCACCTCTGCTCTGTGGCCCGAGTGTTTTGTCTAAAATGGAGGCTGAAAAGCGATCTCTGATCCTCGGAATTCATGGCTCGCTGATCTGAACCTTGCCTTCATTTATATTGGTCGCTTGAAAGGAAAGCACTCCAAACCTCAATGATCTCAGTAAAAAATCCGTGAAAAATAAGGCACAGCAGGATCAAGCTATGCTGCCCCAGACGAGGGCAAGATTAAAATATGTCTGAGAAATGAAGGGTGTTTGTTTCTTATGTATAGAAGTCAAGATTAATGATTAACATTTACTACTATTTGACGACACAGGCGAGAACATTGTATAATCGCACCTCAAACCATCAAGGTGATCATTTAATCTCCAGTGCCTGTTCATTGTGTGTGATGTAGTTTTAGTGTCTACTTAGTACTCGACACAGCATTAAAGATAAATGGCGTGTAAATATCAAACAGCATGATTTAACAATTACTATCTTAGCATTTTGAACTGAACTGATCTAGTGGTGTCTAGCAATGCAGATAGTTGTGTTATGTGCAGACTTTTTAAGATATCCATCTATGAGTTTTTGGAGGTGGGTGGAATTTGGTTTTGGTGCTCGTAGCCTTAGAAGATGGCATTTAATAATATTTAACAGCACCTCACTCACATCACTTTCCACAAACAAATGCCCCGGTAAAAATTTGATTTTAGTTCCTGTGTTGGCTCAGGTTCGGTTCTGTCAGACCGTGTTGAGGGCTGTTTTTATTTCTTTGAGCACATCACTTGCTCGCACTGTCACTATTTTCTGACTGCTGTGCCCATGATATGCAGTCATTCCATCAGGAGCGGAATAACTGCATTTTTAAAATTTGTTATATTTTTTGAAATGAACAAATCTTGCACCCTTGGCCCAACTTTTACGAACCCACTGCAGGAACCAATGCTTAACAGAGAAGGCAGTTCTACCCTTCATCATAAATACACTTGAAATGAAAGTACAAATGAACATGATCAAAATTACAACAACACATTTGGCAGTTTGTACTTCTTATTACATGTAACCCCTGTGTGAATCAAAAGAAACCTTGTGTGCGAGGTTGTAATACACTACCTACTGTATTAAGCTATACCATTAGAGACCTTACAAAAAGCTCTTATGGTACAGTATGTCTGGGAAATTGGAGAACTAATAGTCCGACGCTTTAGGGCAAGGGTCGGAAAATAAGTCTGGCACCAGGCCCAATTTTTTTCAAGTCATTTAGATGGCGGGCCAGAACATAGTCAATTTATCATTTATAATCCACCACTTACTATTTACCTGTTTAGCTCAGTCAGTAGTGCACAGGAGTCTTGTTCAAAGGGTTGTGTTCAATCCCCACTTGTTTCTGACGGCTTTTGCAGAGGTGTGTCAAGCAAGCCAGAGACTCTTTTGAATTTTCTCCAGAACTTTTCAAAGTAAAAGCTCTCAATTAAACATGACAAAGTACTGCTGCAAAGATGTTCTTGCGCTTTTTGTAGGCAAAATCAATCAATCAAGAGGAAGTGAATATGTGAGTAACTTTTGCTGTCATGACTGAGATCTGTTTCAGCACCAGTGTTTAGTGTTTGTTTTTGTTTTTTTGCAGCTATCAAAGTAATATGGCCGGATATTATTGCTGGCGAGCCAGCTTTGGCCGCGAGCCACCTATTGCTGACAACTGCTTTAGGGGGCTGGTGCCTTTAAGGTCATCATTAAAACCATCTAATACAAAGTCGTCTTCTCCGCTCTTTTTCCTGCTCTTGTCTTCTCCTGTCATCTGAACCGTCTTTGTGCAGGCTGCGTTATCGCTCTCCTCCAGCCTTCTCTCCTGTGCAGTCTTGTGGACACTTACCTCTGTGGCAGAGCACAGGGTTCCTACGTGAATTATATGGACTTGAATTACAATCACAGTGGTGGACGTGAGGTGAAATGGTATCCAAGACACCCCGCGGGCTCTCAATGAGGCACGGTGAGTGAGGTAGGTTCAAAAAACGATTCAGAAATTGCCATTCATATCACAACCAAACTCTGCCAAATACTCCTGTATCATCCATGCTGTCTTGTAGTGCCAGTGTGGGGTTTTAAAGGTCAAACCACTTGGAATAACACAGTTTCCATGTCATACGGCTTCTCCTTAAAACACTAAATATAGAATTCATAATAAATAAAACAAATAATGCATATTTAAACACATGCCTACTTGGACAGACAAGTATATACATATCCGATTGGCAGTGATGAAAGCAAGAGAAGGCATGCTGTTACACATAAGCACTCAAACACCAGTATTACCTCCCCCTTCCTCTCTGCTCTGCAGGTAAACACTGAAAGTCAAATGGCCTCTGGCGCTGTTCAAAATGAATTAGTGTTGAAGGCCTGGCGCTGTGAATCTCTGGCATTTTATAAAAGGTCTGTAGCACGAAGGAGACCACCTGAGAGTCAGCGTGCACTCTAGGAAACAGCATTCAGAGCGCACACACTGATCAAAACAATTCTCTCTCTTGTATATGAATGAACAATGGTTTTGTCCATTTAAAGTTCACGTGAGCTCTAGAACAATGTGGCCACATGTTTACAAAACAGAGCAAGCTCAAAAGCAGTCCCCTGTTTCTTCCAACGCAGAGTTGCAGCAGCAGCAGCAGGGAGAGAGCGTCTAGTCAGGCAGAAATCAAACATTAACAGAGACCGAGGCTGGATGGGATGATAATTCTGTCTGCTGGCAGGCAGGCAGAGGCGCTGAGATAAGTAAACGTGGACGGACCTGCAGGGCCAGGCAACACTCCAGAAACACAAACAACTCGCAGGTGATGAACATGCAGTGCAGCCTTGTATGTGTTGACTGCATACATCAACCTTTGAGCAATGACTCAACAGTGCGATCAGTTTTCTTGCTAAGCGCGATAAAACAGCTGTGATTGGTTCCAGTAGGTAGTAATGATAATAGTTCAATAAAAATTAAATTGTTAATTTAAGTTAAGTTGTCGCTGACAAGGAAGCTACCCTTTGCCTGACCTGGACTGACTGTGAGTGTTCGAGAGAGATGATGATAAGAAGGGAAGTGGGGTAGGGAAGCGACACACACATGCAGTGCACATACACACTGAACAGAGGTGTTGGGGTTCACGGGCTGAGACAACTGTCCTTGGGAGGCTAATGTCCCTGAGCTCCTTGGGGCCTCATTGGCCAGATGTTTTACTTTGCCTGCTTGCCTGGGTTTTGGCCCCAGTGTCCCATTACAAGCAGCATCCATCACGCTACCACACAAAGTTCACATGCTGCAAGACACAACAACTCCCTCACTTGTACATGGCAGGTTAATGTTGGTGATTTGTCTCTGTTAAATCACTCTGGCATTTAAAAGCTGAAAACTTCTGCAGCACATTTCATGTACTTTTAGGCAGAATCTCAAGGAGGGAAGTAGGAATCGGTTGAGCTAGAAGTTGAAGAATATTAGTTATTCAGATCATCTAATAAAGACTCCACAAGTAAGGGTTCAGTATCAGCCTTAAGGAGACATTGACAAGAGCGGATGCAGAGACCCTCTAGAATTCACTTTAACCGAAGGACCACCTTGTTGCATGAAAATGTCAGTCACTTTACAATACAACTACAAGTGGAAACAAAGATTAAAGCTCCAAGAACATGTAAAACACATGTAGTACACAACAAAAACAATCATGATGTGGTTTGCACATGTGTTCTTAGCCCCCTAAAAAACCACATAACTCATCCTAACATGCTCTAGCCATTGCTGTGACAGAGAGCACCCAGGAGTCTTTTGTTTGTTTGCTGCAGTTCTGGCCCGGGCTCGGACAGGGCTGTATTGGTGCAGAAGGAAGGATTACCTCACAGCATCCTCTCTCTCTACTCACCTGCCCCAATGCCTACAGAGCACAATCGCTCTCAGTTTCGGTTCGCATCACCGAGCATCGCAGGGCTGCAGTCCTGAGTCACACATTCAGAGGGCAAAAACAAACAAGGGCAACAGATTCACTCACGGAATATTTTGAGGCAGAAAATATACTAGTTTGTGTAATCAACCTTTCTGTGACGCATGACAGGACATAATTTACCTGTTAAGTTTGAGCCCTTTCGTTACATACTAGAGCTATACATATATATAAATTCAAAGCATCTACAGGCCGATCAATCTGACACATCACACACAGGTGAGATACCCTGCAAGGCTGAAAGATATATCTACATTTCTATGCCTGAGATCGTAACTGTGATGCATGAGGCATATACACCACCATACTTCAGCATACAGCGTGATATAAGAATATAGAATACAGAAAGCAAGAAGCACTACAGCATCCTCCCAGGACACAAACAAGTGCAAAGGCTCCCAAGTGGCATCTTAATGTGGTGATGGGGTCACGTCAAGGGTAAAGCAGGACTTATCTGCTGCAAGATGAGCTGTCAAGGAAAAGTATTACAGGAAAACACTTGAAACCTGTCTCAATAATACATGAGGGTGGATCTATAAAAAGGGGTCAACGTGTATTTTTTTCTGACTCTGAAAACTCTATGAAATTATCAGAGGGCTAAGATGACACTAAGTGACATTCGTATCAAACCCACCTGCATTAATTCTATGAATTGAAAACTGGTGCACACTTGTGCGTTGTACTGCAAAACCATGGTACAAAAAAAATCACAAGTCAGCAAGCTGAGTGTGTGCCAACCAGCATTTATTCCACAAATTCTTCCCTATTGTTCCACTGCCCCATTTTGAGCCCTGGTCTCACTCTCTTTACACATCTGACCTTCTTAACATCTTAAGATCTTAAATAACTCATTAGAAGATTATAAGAGATTTATTTCTAATTATGATTTTGGGGAGCCCATTAAACAAAAGGCATCCACAAGGATATCTGCCTGTTCAATTACTGAAATGGATCCTACTCTTTACTGCGATGGACTGGCGGCCTGTCCAGGGTGTACCCCGCCTTTCACCCAGCTGGGATTGGCTCCAGGCCCCCGCGACCCTGTACGCTGGATAAGCGGTTGACGATGGATGGATGGATGGATCCTACTCTTTATGCTAAATACTGTAATTACAGTAATTATTATGATTGTTAGTCTCAAAGATCATACATATCTTACAGCACTTTTTTACAGTTGTTCCTTTGATGTTAAGTGCACATACAAATTTCTATATACAGTACATACATTTTGTAATTGTGTAAAACTAGACCCATATTGGGTGTTTATCAGAGACACAAACAATAATATTACAGATGTTGTTGCCCCTAAACGACATACCTCTATGTCCGAATGACAAAGCCCTCTAGCGACTGCAGTAATTATGATGAAACAAAGAAGAACATCCGGGGATGTTATTAATGATGTTAGAGTAATGAAGTGATGGGTGACCGCTATTCCTCTAACCTTAGCAAAGTCTTTATTTTAAACCAAACCATGATTATTGCTAAATCAAACAAATTTGTTTTTGTGCCTAAACCTAACCAAACCTCAACCATTGTGTTGTCACATCATTTTACAGACAGTGATTTGTAACAGATGGGGTATAGACAAACAATATATTTTGTTGTTTAATTTGCAGGACTTGTTGGTTGTGTACCTTACCCAGACTCATCAGTACAGCCCTTGACACAAACCTTGAGTTAAATTCCTTCCACCTCCATGTGGCTCAAGGAAATAGCCCCAAACTGTATAGGGCCAGTAAAAAAATCTACATAATCTCTAACATATTTAGCGGCAATGTATTTTTTTCTTTTCTTCTCTCCAGTTTTATTTATGTACATATTTAAATACAACTTTGTTGTGCTAGCTGCCTTGTATAAATTCCAAAAAGGTTGAACATGCGATGGCAGAAACTGGCCAGTCATGGTGGATTGCCAGCTCCATCCTCTGCACCAATCTGCTCCCTGCAGTTCTTGGAGGCTGTTGCCTTGCCAGATCAAGATGCACCATGTGGAGTGAGCCCTGGTGGGATGAAGCGTTGCCAGATATGTGTCTAAAATCTCAAGGGTTACTGATGTTGTCAGATACGTGTCAGAAATCTCCAGGGTTAGGGGGCTGCCAACTCTGCCTAAAACCTCAACGGTTACTGGGTTGCCAGCTCTGTCTCAAATTGCAGGCATTACTAGGTTGACAGATATGCACCAAAGGCTCTTGTCTGCTGTTCGCTTGCCAGATGTATGCCACAGTCGGTGAAATAGGAGCTCTGAAATGTGCCACACATTCACAAAGGAAAATCTGTGCTTAAACCACACGTATGAATGTTTTACGCACAAATCCGTGTTTCATCGATATTCTCTTACCTGAATTTGTTGTTTGCGAACATGTTTAGAACTGCCTCAGACCACCTTTTAACTCAATGCATAGCATATTAAAACCCCATTCATTATAAAAGGCTGTAATAGACAACAATATTTTAAACTGTTAATTTACTATTTCATTGGTCAAAGGTATTAAATAACCATGAAATTAAATAACCATTTCTACAACATATTACTGAATGAGGCCCATTGTGAGCTCCTGAAGTACCAGCATGTTTTGTTCTAGCTTCATAGATTAAACAATATTTGATGTGGATTCAACACAGCAGAGTTTTGATATTATTTCACAATTAATTAAAGATTGATATTGTTCCAAGACCAACAAAAAAGGTTTTGTCCAATGACCTATTTTTTAATCAAGCAGAGAAACATGTGTATGTCTAATCAATGGCTTATTAAAAAGCAGAGCAAAGCGTTATTAAACAATGTGTAGCATAAACAGTCTTTGAATAAATTACTGCAGTGATTGACTGCAGTGAACAGCATTACATTCAGGATTATTCCATCAAAGCCTTCACTTAAGATCAATGATTTATGTATGTGCTTGTTTAGGTAATTTACTTCTTTACGTCTTCAGTTTAATTGCTGTAATGAATCTTGCCTGTAAGATGATGAAAGATTTTATAGATCATACTTAGATACAGAAAAAAAGATCTTCGCTATAAAGAGTGGACCTTATTCTAGCACCGGTAGAATGTGATACGCTTTGTGTATTGTTTTATCTCTTTTATTTTCATTACCTTTATCACTACAAACCAAGCTAAACTCAGAGAAGCAGGAGTTTTGTGGCTCTGTCAAATTTTTTTCTTTCGAACCATCCAACCAACAGACAGACTGACTTTATGTACACAAGCTGCTTCTGGTTGCAGCTAAGAATAGAAGCTCATAGTGTGAAGACGAAGCATTTCTACTGATAGCTGGCACTCAGTGGTTGAAAAGGATATTCTGAAATGCAAATTGTACTTTATATTGCAAATCTATCCACTTGGGATTCAAATATTGGCTCAGGGTAAAAGCTTTTTGTGTAATTTCTTTTTTTTTTCTCTGAAGCATGCTGTGTTGTTCCGTTTACGTAACTTGCAACTGCAATATCAGTGTAATTTAAAGCAGATGGTTCCAGAAACCTGCTGTCAAATGGGAAACAAGGCTTCAGGGTTCCTACAAGTTTAAAGTGTGCAGGTTTATTTCATGTATAGTCCTCCTTGTTCTTTTTAAAACACAAAGCACCTCCATTCATAGTGCACTTAAACAAAGATTTACACACAAACACAATGTTAGAAGCACAGCAGCTACAAAAAGCTGTTGTTGACAAGCCATGGGGGAAATAAAAATCCATTATTCTGATGACTGACTTTGCAGCAGGATGGATTGACCTTGAGCAACTGTATTTTCCTTCAACTCAAACATCTATAGAACTGGGTGGATGTACACACCTATTCATTCAAAGCAAATTCCCATGCTGACCTAAAAATCACACATCCTGTCAGTCTGAAAGACTTCAACTTATCCTCAGTCAAGAAACAGCAGTGGTATACAGCTTACACAGGATAATGTAACTTCTGCACACAGAAAACCTTGCTTGTGAGATGCGTAGTTGGGAAGCGGCCATTACATATGTCTCATAAGTCACTCAGCTATCCTCACACTGCTGTGCTCTTAATCCACCACTGAATACAATTACACTCTGACGTTCAGAGCATTTATCTTCTTCATCTGTACTACAGGTGTGCTACAGGTGATAATTTCATGTGTTACCCAGAATACCTGGTCTTGTTGCATACAGTCAAGTCACAGTGTGGCATAATGGGTTAAGGGTATGGCTTCAAGAGGCTTTTTTGTGTGTCTCGGTGAGAGATTACATTTATTCATTCAGCTGACGCTTTTATCCATGTACATGTACAATTGCTATACATTCACACGCCCCTGGAGCAGCTAAGGGTTAAGTGTCTTGCTCAGGGACACAATGGTGGATGGGTCACAGTGGGGGATTGAAGAGATCGATCAAGAGAAGACCTGTTGCCAACCATATAACATCATGTAAGAAGAGGCTCAGATGTTGTCACAGATAAATGGCGAGCCGATGGACAGGCCCTAACAGATGCAGTGGACAATTGGAGACAACGTGGCAACTGCTCCACAAAAGTAATTGAATGGGGATACTGGCTGGGCAATAGGGATGAGAATCTCTTGGCACATCACAGTTCGATTTGAGAGAGGGTGGCGATCCATCTTGATGCATCTTTTTTTTAAATGTGATTTCTGCATAATTACTAAGCATTTAATTTGCACATTAAAATCCAAAAGAAACATCTCCTCAATTGCTTAAAAGGACTAGTTTACATCCTTGATTTACTTTACCAGCCTCCGCTCCTTCGTGGTCACCAACGTCCTTCCTTTAACAACCACTTGTGAGACTCCTATGAAAACTGGATTATTATTTAACTATCAGGATGTACAGTATGTGTACAGGACCCCAATTTACCTTGGACCTGATGTACTCATTCCTCGACAAGTTAGTTGGTAATGACACGCAACTAATTAACATTACTCAGTACTAATTTAGCTAACGTTACATTGCAGCCAAAAAAGAAAACAACGTGCTTTACAGGGGAGATGTTAGCTGGCACTAACCTCCTTCACTTTTCCAGCAGTTGCGGAAACAACAGACTACACTGCACATGTTTTGCCAGACTGACAACTTACTAAGTAACTTAAATATTTTCCTCCGCTAACTTTCACCGCCACGCTCTCCCCATTCTGCCGCTCTCTCCCTCTCTTTCGCTAGCCCACACACTTGCTTTGCACACACAGGTCACACAGGGAGCAAAACAGCGATGCACAGTGTGCCACTGAAAATCAATAGCGTCGCAGTCGAATTGATGAGCGTGTGAAATTTTTGTAGCGTGGTCATTCATTTAGCTGGCCTAAAATTTCACTGGCCTCAGACCAATAACAGAGATCACGGGTCTCTGTTATGTGCACACCTGCGACTGTCCAGGCGCTGCACTTTACAAGGATGTTAACAATGCAGGTTAAAAAAAAATAGATTGTCTCTGCAAATGTTTCATGTGGATGTTAATGCATTCAACATGTTTGTTAGGCATCATAGAAACATTCAATAGGGAAATACTGAATTAAAGATAACTGTGTTTGTTTACAAGGAAACTCCACAGGGTACCTTTAACCATTCATGGTTTTGTTTTTTCCTAACTAATGCAGAAAGATGCAGGTGCTTAATCAGTAGCTCATTTGCACTTTCTATCCATTTTCTCTATTACCTACACCACTTTATGAACAGTCCTTCATCACAACAGGACCTTGTTCAAAGTAAGCCGCAGTGATTAGTGTTCTTTTGCAGAAGGGAAAATAACCTTTGGATGACTGTGGAAATAAAATTGAGGTGACTATCACTTTAAACTGATCATCGGCCATGGGTATTTTTCAATGACAATCAGTTTAAATTGAGTACAATGCTCTCTTGGGGTTGAGTCAATGTACACTGTAATGCTGTATTGTTGCAAACTATTGGATTTAGACAGAAACCATCAGCCTGACGCTACCTGACATTTGGTGCTATTGCACTCTGCTGAAGCTGTGCAGAAAACATCTCAATACAACGTGTCATCTTTTATGTTAGGGTTAGTGGCCAGTTGTCCACAAGAGTAAAACAAATACATCAAACAACAATATTAGGCCCAGATATATAAGCCAGTAGCTGTTAGTTTCCCAGAGTGATAGGGTGGATATATATATCTTCCTTCCTCCTATAGCCTCATTTTTTCTTTTGGATGTGTGTGCGTGTGTACACATAAACACACATATAATTCAAATAAAAACCTTGTATCTGTGTTAAGGGAAAAAAAACTTGTTCCTCAGTATATCCTGTCTACAACGTCACAGAGGCACATCTGCATCCATAGCCACGGGAGCATGTCTATGCTAATCAGTTGCCGTGATCTGCTATGAGTTTGGCTCCAACCCGACAGGGAATCCTAGCCTACAAAAGCTGCTATTTATATCCCTCTCAAGTTCTACCACTGCCTGTCCCTTTCATTAACACTGATGTTGGCTTCCCCAGATAAAAGTCCTTAATTAAAACTGGGATCTCTGCAGCTAAGCAGCCCGGACATATTACGAGTTCTCGCATCATGTAATCTGTAAAACCTCAGTGTTGAGGTGGTTAAAGAGAAGCAGGCTTTCTGAAATGATTTTGAACCTATAGCATGTAACGAGGGCCACCATCAATGATTCATTGAGAGCGGAGTGTCAGTATGAACACTGAATATAGACAGAATATTGAAAAGAATTCTGTTTTCTACACATGTCCACATCTCTTGATTATTTGTTGATGGGAATGTCAATCGTTTGAGGTATTGATCCTCTAGAGATCACAAATGTTGAATTGCATGGCAATCCAGCTAATAATTATTGAGATATTTCAATCTGGGCCAAAAAGGTAGAACGACAGTCAGACTAGCACTGCCATCTATGATGCCATGCTGCTGTCTAAAAAGTGTCCATCTTACATCCCAATTTTGCATGTCTACCTAAATCTTCAATCTACAGTACAGTATGTACTGATAACATCAGATGATTTCTGTCTGTTCTACCAACCAATTCTACTGGGATCTCTTGAGTACTTTGTCAAATGCTTCAGTTTAATAACCCAAATGTGATCTCTGCCTTATAGCTGGACTAGCAAACAGTATAATGAAGCAAATTTCATTCTTAATGGTCAGATATAGCTATCATTATTTTAGACATTTTATTTTTCTAGTCATTACTTGGGGCCAAATTGGAAGATATAAAGCCTAAGTATATTTTCAACTAGGTTAAACAATGCCTACTATTATCAGGGAAAACAATTATTTCTACTCAGTTTCCTTGGAAACTGTTGGGGTTTTTTTTGCCACCCACATGTGGAGTTACCATTAGCAAAAAGTAGCTATCAATAACATCTGAGTATTCCTCGATTCAATTCCCATACTTGAACAACAAATCAATCACAAATGAAATCAAAACAGCAATCATCACTCTGAAAAACAAGATATTCTAGGGAAAAAAGCTCAAGAAAAATGTTCTCGATCTCAAGATGTGATTGAAAGGCTGTGTTAAGAAAGGGTTAAGGATCTTCAGTTTTGACAGGAGACTGTAATGTTTTCACAAAATATCAAGTAATGCAGCAATTTATTACATTACCAACAGGGAAAAGAACCAGGCTGATACAAAGAAAGACCTGTAGCTGTCAAGTGAGACAGAAGGTGAGCATAGATCCTCAGCTATTTAAATATTTCATGTCAGTATTATCTCTGAATAACCATGTTCTAAAACTGGCAACCCTGCTGAATCCTTTATCCTCCAGATTTCCTCAGATGTAGGCTGCTGGTATTAGGATTTCCTATTTTTAGAAATAGAAATATAGCGCACCACAAGAGAGACATTGTGCATTATGGTATTTAAGCACATATACTCACAAATGGGATAACAAAATTGCCTTCGCATCAAGTACATTTGTGATTAATTGAGTCCTTTAAGTGGTATTTTTTTCACATGTGAAGAAAAAATAAGAATAAATAACTACGAATACAAATCAAATTTCCTCATTTTTTTTGATGCTAGTATGACAACCTGCCTTTTTCTTTCTTTTATTTTTTTGTTTGATTCCTAGAACATTCTTAGAAAGTCAATTTATGGTGCAAAATATTCAGTGAACTAGCAAATGTGTTTGCTTATTTTTTTAGGAAATATAATAATATATATATATATAATTCAAATATAGACCAAAATGCCTAGATAGAGATTTTTGTAAAAAGTAAAAACCTTCTAGGGTAAAACAGGGTGTTTTCATTTTGAAATTTTCAATTGACTCACAAGTAATCCATGAAATCTGCTTTTTTGTAATGAGCTCAAAACAGATTGTGTGCTGTCTAACCTACATTTTGTTCTGTATTATTTTCTTTGATGTGATAATTACTGCTTTGATTTCCTGAGTAATTCATTCATTCTTAAAGTACATTTTTTGGAGTTGGTTAATTACTCATGCATTTAGTCACCAGTTTGACTGCAGGGAGAGGAGCAAAACAACACTGGAAGTGATCCTTGAATGCACTCATGTTGCCTTATTTTCAAAGCAGGATCAAACCCTTTGGCTAGAAAAAGGACACTTCCTCCTTGAGACTGAAGCAGACACCTAATGATGATCATGCTGTGGGGAAGGAGTATAAATGACTGAATGAATTTGGCATGTATGTTTATGTGTGCTACTAGTGCTTGCCAAGCATTACAATATGACTGCCATCATGGATCCACTGAATTGATGTTTTGTTAAACACACTGAAATGAAATTGGACATGTAATGAATAGCAATAACGCCATCCGCTCACCCCTATGTGCTACACAGACACCAAAGCATGCAGTAGAGAAATCTTATGTGTAACAATCCAACTTGCCCGTGTTTCTATCTTTCTTCACTGGCAAAGTAAAGGTCATGATCAGCTTCAGGGCTTGCACTAAAGAGGGAAGGGGGGAGAGGAAGTTCAATACTGTAGATACACTCTGGAGAAGTCATGCATCAACTTGATGTTTGGGTCCACAGGGGCTGACAAGTTCCTATTGGCTTCTGCTGCCGCTGCTGTTGCTGTGATGCAGGCACTGTACTCTGCTAACAGTATAGTTCTGGGAGCATTTCAGCCTACATACTTTTATTAATTCTGATAATTAATTCATCCCTGTTGGCAGCATTGCATAACCGTGGCCAATAATGTTGAACTCAGAGTCTGTTGACCCTCAGACAGGACAAAGACACAGAAGAAATGTGCTGTTTTTCCCAAAATAAAAAACAATGTTTGTTCAGTCCTGCTTCAGCTTGAGCTTAGATAAAACCATTTCTCTTATGCTAAACAGCTCTGCTATTTGTTATAGCCTTCCTTTATAATGTATGGATTTTCTAGGTACTACCTGTTCTGTGACCATTTGCATTTTTTCATCTTCTTTAGTAAAGACACAAGGACATAATATAAATACCGGGATTTGAAAGCATTAATGCAGAGAACCCACACTTCAATGCATTCTCAGACAAAACATGTCTGTTGTAGATCTTTACAATATGGCAATCCAAAACCGACATACTGACAAAACATCAAATGTAAATGTTCCGTATTTGTATAACGCCTTTCTAGTCTTTGCAACCACTCAAAGCGCTTTAAAATTACATCGCATTCACCAATCACACACTGGTGGAACAGCCACCAGGGGCAATTCGGGGTTCAGTTTCTTGCCCAAGGACACTTTGACGTGCAGTCTGGAGGAGCCAGGGTTGAACTGCCGACCTTATGATTAACGGGCAACCTATTCTACCTCCTGAGCCACAGCCGCCCGTGCAGTACAACTATAGATCCAATGTCAGCACAAACATATCCCACATGCTCCACACCCAATATTTAGTGTGTGCTCAATAATATAAATGTAGTAGACAAAATTTTAGAAAAACTTTTCATTGTAACACAAAAAACCTCAAATTTCAGTCTCTGAAATGAACCTGAAGTTGAATCAACAACTCTCTGAAACAAACTAAACAGTAGAGAAGGGTAGGGTTGATTGCAGGGCTGCTGTATTAGACATTAGTTTTTTTTTGGTAAAAAGCCATGGCTGTAGAAAATAACTAAAATCAACAGATTATAAGATTATGGAACAACTAAAGATTATGGATATTATTGAACTATCATCATATTCTCCTATTCAAACCTGAACAGAGTAATGTCTACATAATATAGATTAATATAGGTTACCAAGTACACAATGACATGTATATTTACAGGTTCTTAGTGCCCACAGACCACCAGTACAGGTATAGGTATTAGGTATAACCTTATGTATTATTCATTCTTTTTGTATTCTTTCAACATTATATTTATTGAAAATATCAATTAACAGTATTTTGTTGATGTTAAAATAGATAGCAGTAGATAACATTGTTGAAAATTTTAAAGAACAAACTAAATACTCTACATCTAACAATTATTTTCATCATGAATAAACGAATGTGCCAAATGTTTTCTCAATTCACTAATTAATAGAGTAGTCTAAAAAGTGTCAAAAAGTGAAAAACTGCCTGCTTAAATTTCAACTACAAAACAGACAAAGGGAGTACATCCTCATATTGGAGAAGCTGGAACCAGAGGGTGAGGCTTCAACAATTAATCAATTATCTAAATATATGCTGAATCATTTTCTGTCAAATGCCTAAACAAATACTTGATCGTTTCAGTTCTACAAAATACAGTGAAGCATATAAAACATAGAATTGTGTGTAATATCACTTCTCTTGTGACAGAAGTATTGCATCTAAAGTTCATTCCAAGCCTTTGATCTACTGTACTTTTAATGGATCATTTCCATTTAATGCAACTTTATACTTCTACTTCACTACAATTCAGACATCGTTTTTTACTCCCCTACTATTTCTTTATCTTACGTTAACTATTGTTACTGGTTACTTTAGAAATTGAGACATATGATGATCTTTTTATATGTGGTTTTGCTACTTCATTTATCACTGATTACATACAGATGGTATTGTGCAACAAGAAACGGTCTTATGCCACACCTCTCTACCTTAGAGGGAAGATTCAGTGATAAGTGTCCTGACTGGAAAGAGCAACGGCAGACTCCCTTCAGACGTTTCCTTGAATGAGTTCAGGATTAAAAGATGTGAGTTTGCGATTCATTTGACAGCGCTGGAAAAGTAGTTTAGTCGAGGCAAATTACCAGCAGTACTTCCTCCAGGACGTGGCCACAAGTATTTCACTCATGCAGAACCAAGCTGAGCCTGCAAATCCAATATTCCAATAGCTCCTTCTTTTCCAAAGACAAATCGGTTCAAGCTTCACTGGACCTCACTGTTGCAGTCAAGGTTAAGAGACAGACAAATTCTGCAAAGCCAACACATAATCAAACTTCTGATAAACAACGCAGATGTTAGAAAGTTAGTAACTTTTCTCATAGAACACTCTTGGGAAGTTTCGGCAAATAATTCTGAAGGAGCCTCAGAAAGCAAACAACCCTTTTCATCTTTATTCACAAAGGCAGAAGCTACTCACAGCGCAACACAACAACCAGCGATGGCTCACAGATACTGCATTATGGAAATCTCATTCACTAATTGAAATTCAAATTAATTTAAATTCTTTTTAACCTTTTTAACTACGTTGTTTTTTGTTTTTTTTCCATGACACTTCATTTGATCCAAACAAGTGTGTGATGAGTCAGAGAGGCTTTCGGAGCATCTGTATAATGTTGATTATACAGGGTCTCATTATGTGGATCAATCCAGAACAACATGCTCTCGTGAGTCCAATGGTGACTGAGGAAATTCCCCAGTTCAGTTTGAGTTAGTTGTGTAAATGCACCACAGATTAATGACTAACATCTAATCTAATACTTAAGAACATGAAAATGACTATTGATTGTAGCTCAGTAACATTTCTTACATTCCTGGAATTTAATGTCCTTTGGCATAAATATGACACGAACAATCAGATAAATCAATAAAAACAAATAATAAAACTTTATGAAATTACGCTGTAATGTCACAAAATTTACATCATTTTTTTCATTTGCTGGTTGTATTTAAAGTCTGATAATTTGACTTGACTACCGCAACCACTTTTTTTGTCATATCTCCTTTTATGGTGGTAAAAAATATCATATCATATTTCTCTGCCTCTGAACCCTGTGATGAATTTCCAGTCACTGCATGAGCTCATTGTGGAAACTAACCCCAGTAGCCTCGTCTAAACTTTGGATGGTGTGTTAATTAATGCACATGGCAAGCTAAATCCTATTACGTATTGACTGCAATATGAAACTCCATTCTAGTCCACTGAACTCCAACCATTAATCAACAAGAGCTGAATAGATTTTATACACCCTGGCATAATTTTCTGGTCTTAAATCATTCTCTACTGTAACGTGTCAGTGCATGACTGACATAAATGACTCTCATTCACATATTTTCAATATTACAGTATAAAACTTTAGTTGAGGTCTTGCCGAATAATTAGTTTACTCTTGATCTGAGGCTGATTTTCATGGTTTGAGCTGCAGCATAGACAACTAAGTGCTTCCAACTTTGTGGCTGCAAGTTTAGTGAAGCCCCTTTTTTCCCCCGTTTCAACCCGACAATACCAAAGCATATCCAGGTTCATTGAGAAATGGTTTTCCCGGTTTGGTGTGTAAGAACTGGCCTGCACAGTGCTCTGACCTCAAACCAATCCACACTGACTCCCTGTCACACCTTATCACCCAACATCACTGCTGGACCTCACCGATGGGAGCAAATCCCTGCATATTTTTCAATATATTCTAGATAGACAGACAGACAGACAGACCAATGTGTTTGAATGAGATGTTTAACCATCACATATGGATGTAATGATAAGGTATTCACATATACTTAATATAAATCTGGCCATGTGCACTCGAAAATGAAAAACATGACTCCTTGGTTCACTCTGATCCATTTTACTTTTTTTCTGTTAATCAGTGGACATTGTCCCTTTTAAATAAGCTAACTAATCTCACAGATAACTTTTCAGCGTGTCTTCATCTCTGTTCCACGAGTGTTTATGGTGAGCCGATCAGATTGACTTCAAGGAAGCACACACACAGACACACAAAAAGTATGAAGTCTCACCGGGTGTTTCACTCAATTTCTGTGCCTCTGAGACCTTGTGGCTTATCACGAGCAAGCCCACATCAAAGTGAGAGGGTGAAACTTTAACGCTGTGTGACCAACTGCTAATACTGCAAACTGATACTGCTAGAGATGGGCACGGTGATGCCAGCAACTGAAATTTGGCTTTCAAGTCATATCTCTTCTTTACTCCAATAATTACAATTACAGCACATATGAAAGAAAACCACCACTTTTGGTGAAACTCTGGGCGAATGTAAAATGCATGAGAAAGTACTGATTGATTGAGGGCTTAATGAGTTCATTAAAAGGGGCTGAAAGAGGATAGGAGAGGAACATTTATGGAGCTAGTGATTTCCTCTAGAGACCAGGTGTCACAATAAAGTGACTGCACAACACAAGTGCAGCAGTTGGTTTCTGCAAAACCATTGCTCTTGGCTTTGAAGCATCACATTTTCATTGAGTTCAAATGAGCATTGATAGGATAAAACTAAGCTGGGTAGAAGTGGACTGTTGGAAGCGAGATGATCTTGGCGAGAACCGATGGCTGATGGACAGGTCATTATAATTAGTAGTTTGCAACAAGAGCAGGGAAATAGCACAGCAGGAAGAAGGATTTACAAATTTCAAAAGGAAACATGAATGGACAGACAGATTGCAGAGAGGAGAAAGACTGATGGAGAAAAGAGTGACATGTTATTTCCTGTCTGCTGGATAGCATCATGGAGAACAGACAGGAAGTGGATCTGTTTGGGGAATCTGTGAGGAAATGAGTAAAGAGACCGGCGCTCTGCTGCCGAACGCCATACGATAACCTGCCACAAATCCAGCTCCTTCATCTCTACTCACATTGCATCACATATCCATATCTGTCTCATATCACACGGAGGACATCATATACAAGCCTTACTTCATGTGTAGAGAAGCATATTAAAGAGAGGGTATTGCATACAGGAACAGGGGCTCCCCGGGAGGAACTAGTTGAGTGTAATTAGATAGGACTGTATGGAACTATAGGCAGGCCTCTGCAATTTCCATCCAGGATAAATCCAATTGACGTCTGGTACTGGCTGGTCAAGACACCCCCAACCAAAGAAACTCCATCCCCCACTGACCACCACCCCAGTCTCCTGGGAGCTGGTTGGTTAGACTGCTCGTGACTCTGTGTGTCAGAGAAACATAAAAAAAGATGGAATATAGATGAGATAAAAAGATCTAGAGGACATTGTTATGTCATATAGTACGGAAAATCAGTTTTCTGTTTCTGCTTCTTTGCTGATGTTCATACCAGAGATGGGGACTCGAGTTAGAGACTCGGACTCGAGTACGACTTAAGTCGCACCTATGAGTCGCACCCACAGTGACTTCAGAATCGACTTGAGACTCGTCCTCAAAAGACTTCAGACTCGACTCGGACTCGAGGTGCGAGACTCGTGAACAATGTTTATTTTTTAGGAAACTACTGATGAGCGTGCTGTTATTCCCTCACTCTGTTACCTATAACCTGCCTATGTAACACGTAGCATCTGCTGCGCGCGGACGCACGTGAGAGAGGACAACCAACAGCGGCAGCTGCTGAGCCATTCATCATAAACTTTGGCTTTAAAACTTCATACAACAAGACCCAAACAAAGAACTGCTGAATGCAAATAGGTTAGTAACCTGTGGTGAGTAAATATGTTTAGCTCAGCATTGGCCATCTAACGTTAGCTTGCTTCTTGTTTCAGCTACGACCGACGAGAGGTTTACTCCAACTATCGTTCATTAAGAAAAGATGAATGAGTGTTTGTTTACTTTCCAAACTTGTGGTGGTCGATAAACGTAATTATTTACGTCCCGCTGGCTGCCATCAGCCATACAGTCTATGCCATCACCTTAATTAATTATTGCCGTTTTTGACTTACAGTATTTAATAAACAGTCAATAATTGCATTGTACATTACACGGTTGTGCTCTGTAAATGAAAAGCAGGTTAGAGTTACAAAATTCCTTATAGCTATGCAGTTTTATTAGCAACCTGGATTGAACGCAGCAGGTGATACAACATTTGTAATAACCACGAGAGACTTGAGACTTGACTTGGACTCTAGCTCAAAGACTTGTGAGCATCTCTGGTTCATTCCCCTTAAGGACTCAACATTCACTGCAGTAATTTATCAAAATACTTTTCTACTTAAAATATATGTGTGTATCTTTCTAAGTGTTTTTTCCCTTTTGTTCTTGTTAAGCACTTTATAATCTCTGGTTCTGATTTAAATAAATAATAATAAATAATAAAAATCATTATTTCCCGAACACAGATGAATGCCTGCCAGTTTTACCATTCACAATTTTCATTATAAAATAATCCAATCCTGCACCACATTACGGGCTTCAAGATAAGTCAAATCAAATTCATGACTCAGTCTCCACGAATAAATGTTACCATACAACTTCTCAGGAACTGCTTGTACCCAGGATATTTATCACTCTGACCAACATTTGCCCATTTTTAACCAAATCCCCCAATCACAAATTTAACCTAAAACTAATCTTAGGAGATTTCTTAACTAATTCTACTGTAATTGGTGCCATCATACATATTGTGATGATGGCTCACAATTAAACAGTCACACTTCCTTTTACAGCTGACTTTTCTTCTCCATATTATTGGATTTTTATGGCTAATTTATTGCAAAAACACAAAAAAACTTATTTCAGTAATTTGCGTCGCAATAATCACATACAATTTCATGTGCCAAGACAAACTGATAATTGATCATGTTAAAAGTCAATGTCCATTCTGAAAGATAGAGATATATATACAGTGGTGTGAAAAAGTCTTTGCCCCCTTCCTTATTTCTTATTTTTTTTGCATGTTTGTCACACTGAAATGTTGTTTGAAATGTTTGTTTGACCAATGAATGCTATAACTTGGCATTTCACTCACTGGACCCACGGCTCTCAG
>NC_060165.1:18553144-18555827 GCF_021292245.1 Micropterus dolomieu | reverse complement strand
CCTGGATTGAACGCAGCAGGTGATACAACATTTGTAATAACCACGAGAGACTTGAGACTTGACTTGGACTCTAGCTCAAAGACTTGTGAGCATCTCTGGTTCATTCCCCTTAAGGACTCAACATTCACTGCAGTAATTTATCAAAATACTTTTCTACTTAAAATATATGTGTGTATCTTTCTAAGTGTTTTTTCCCTTTTGTTCTTGTTAAGCACTTTATAATCTCTGGTTCTGATTTAAATAAATAATAATAAATAATAAAAATCATTATTTCCCGAACACAGATGAATGCCTGCCAGTTTTACCATTCACAATTTTCATTATAAAATAATCCAATCCTGCACCACATTACGGGCTTCAAGATAAGTCAAATCAAATTCATGACTCAGTCTCCACGAATAAATGTTACCATACAACTTCTCAGGAACTGCTTGTACCCAGGATATTTATCACTCTGACCAACATTTGCCCATTTTTAACCAAATCCCCCAATCACAAATTTAACCTAAAACTAATCTTAGGAGATTTCTTAACTAATTCTACTGTAATTGGTGCCATCATACATATTGTGATGATGGCTCACAATTAAACAGTCACACTTCCTTTTACAGCTGACTTTTCTTCTCCATATTATTGGATTTTTATGGCTAATTTATTGCAAAAACACAAAAAAACTTATTTCAGTAATTTGCGTCGCAATAATCACATACAATTTCATGTGCCAAGACAAACTGATAATTGATCATGTTAAAAGTCAATGTCCATTCTGAAAGATAGAGATATATATACAGTGGTGTGAAAAAGTCTTTGCCCCCTTCCTTATTTCTTATTTTTTTTGCATGTTTGTCACACTGAAATGTTGTTTGAAATGTTTGTTTGACCAATGAATGCTATAACTTGGCATTTCACTCACTGGACCCACGGCTCTCAGTCACACTCCACCTACAGGAGAATCATAGAACCTATCCTTGTCTTCTGTTCACCATGCTACTTCATCATGCTCACTCTCACTAAAATCACACAATATGCCTTTAGTATCATTAGTCTCCATATTCCCAACCTCCCAGCCACTGCAATCACACACTGCGCACTAACCATAGCAGACAACCCAAGCCACCCCCTGAACTCGTGTTTTACTTTACTCCTATCCGGACTCAGATACAGATCTATCCACAAAGCAAGGTTAATGGAGCATCTGTACGCTTTTCAAGTGTTTCACCTAATACAGTTAACCAATTTGTGCAAGATGCCAGAGAAAAAAAATCTCATTATCTGTACTTCTTTAAGAGGTTATTTTGTCATGAGAAATTGAGGTGAGTGGAGCAATCATGCTTTTGTGAAACAATGAAACACTGTCTTCCAGGAAATATGAATTTGTGGTTGTGAAAGTAGCTTACAATAAAAGGTAACATGCTGTCTTTGATTAGTGGACAGTCTAGTCTGCTCTTCAGAGTACCATTATGAATGGAAAGCAAAGTAATTTATTATTCTGCAAAACTCTAATTACCCAAAGTTTTCCTTTTATGGAGCCATTTAACGTTTTCCACTTCGTACTGAGATTTATCACAATGGAACAGCAGAGGGAAAACTATAAAGAAGAATGACCAGTTGCTAAGAAAGAAAGGGTACGACCTCTGTCTAACATACGATGAAGAAGCTGAAATGGCCAGAATGAGTGGCGATGATAGGCTGAGGGTCATTGAAATCTCCCACAGATGGGATCTGTTTGTCTGTGACATTTCTGCTGGTCACTGCAGGTTCAGACGGAACGTGACAGAGGCAGAAATGACACAAAAATGACTTTGGAACTGAGATTAGGTCAATTTGTGAGAGCTATGTCTCCAATTTTTTTAAATTTAACTACATCTTTCCCATTCGCTCCAAATTCATCCATAGTGACAGTTACAGGTGGGCCATACCAGCAGAAATACACTCTGGAAAATGAGAGAAGTGCTAGCTGAGGCTTTGTGTATCTATGCATATTCCTCAGCATGTTATTTCTGAGTAAACATGCAAACAGCTTGCAGAGAGATAATAATATCAACTCATGGAAGGCATCATATTCAATTTTGTTATTATTATTTTTTTTTACAGTTTTTGCACATAAAGGGTTTAACTTTTACAATATTTGATACATTTTTTAACACGTTATCCTTGGCAGAAAAAGGGAAAAGTAAAGAATATTTAAACAACTATTACTTACAGTTAGAGCCCCCTCCTACATGACTAAAGTCACTAAAAAGGCTAAATTGTGCTGAAATGTAATATCACACACATTCTTCAATGCTGGGACCATTGAACTGCCTTTCAACAGTAATCTTTACTGATTTAACAGTGACACAAATCAAACCTTAGAACTTAGAGGTCAGTCTCCAAGACCAGGAGTCAAAATCCAAAGTGCAATGAGAAGAAAATGTGTGTTTAGGTATGATGAAGTCATTCACTGTGTGAAATGTCAAAACCATAGAAATAAAAATAACTTTTCTGCAGCATTTGTGCTATAAATAACCAGGGTAAACTGTGTAAAAACTATTCTTTATTCAAAGACTAAAACCACACATTGGTTAAAAACAAAACAGTTTGATTTAGCCAGAGCGTGTGTAAAAGCAATATTCTTTTGCTTCCCTTGGGTACAGGACTATTCAGTCTTGCACCTAAACTAATATGATAAGGTGCCATATAT
>NC_060165.1:18515536-18553044 GCF_021292245.1 Micropterus dolomieu | reverse complement strand
CAGATGGGATCTGTTTGTCTGTGACATTTCTGCTGGTCACTGCAGGTTCAGACGGAACGTGACAGAGGCAGAAATGACACAAAAATGACTTTGGAACTGAGATTAGGTCAATTTGTGAGAGCTATGTCTCCAATTTTTTTAAATTTAACTACATCTTTCCCATTCGCTCCAAATTCATCCATAGTGACAGTTACAGGTGGGCCATACCAGCAGAAATACACTCTGGAAAATGAGAGAAGTGCTAGCTGAGGCTTTGTGTATCTATGCATATTCCTCAGCATGTTATTTCTGAGTAAACATGCAAACAGCTTGCAGAGAGATAATAATATCAACTCATGGAAGGCATCATATTCAATTTTGTTATTATTATTTTTTTTTACAGTTTTTGCACATAAAGGGTTTAACTTTTACAATATTTGATACATTTTTTAACACGTTATCCTTGGCAGAAAAAGGGAAAAGTAAAGAATATTTAAACAACTATTACTTACAGTTAGAGCCCCCTCCTACATGACTAAAGTCACTAAAAAGGCTAAATTGTGCTGAAATGTAATATCACACACATTCTTCAATGCTGGGACCATTGAACTGCCTTTCAACAGTAATCTTTACTGATTTAACAGTGACACAAATCAAACCTTAGAACTTAGAGGTCAGTCTCCAAGACCAGGAGTCAAAATCCAAAGTGCAATGAGAAGAAAATGTGTGTTTAGGTATGATGAAGTCATTCACTGTGTGAAATGTCAAAACCATAGAAATAAAAATAACTTTTCTGCAGCATTTGTGCTATAAATAACCAGGGTAAACTGTGTAAAAACTATTCTTTATTCAAAGACTAAAACCACACATTGGTTAAAAACAAAACAGTTTGATTTAGCCAGAGCGTGTGTAAAAGCAATATTCTTTTGCTTCCCTTGGGTACAGGACTATTCAGTCTTGCACCTAAACTAATATGATAAGGTGCCATATATTCGCTCCCACTGAGCGTTTTAATGAAGATTAACGGAGAGCAAAATGATAACAGCATCACATTGAACGGTGCCACCAAGGCTTTAAAAAGAATAGTGCTGGAAAACTGGGTGCAGTATCTGTGACAAGGCATATGTCAAGCATGAAATCCAAATTACACAAGGATAAAGTGATCGCTGCTACCACAAAAGTGTGAAATCTCATCAGGGAGGGAATACAATACACATACACAAAGGTGAAAGTTACAAGAGTTCAATGATAGCAGACTGAAGCATCACTGAAATGCCCTTGACAGACAAAAGGGCTCAGTGCATGCCTGGAGACCATTCAAGTTTTTAAAGACAGAAGATAGTAGAGTCACAGCCACTTGTTAGCAGAACAGCCCTCCACCACAACACATTCAGAGAAGTCCTTAAGAATGTTCAGAAGAATGTGAGACATGCTGATAGAAACGTCTTTCTTAATGAGCCAGCAGCACAGAGTTTCGAAATAATTGTTTTCTTAAAAAGTTTTAAAAAATCAGCCAGTGAGGTATGACAATTACAATTTTTCCCACCTACATTACCCTATAACTCAGCCAATTATCTTTCAACCACAAAGAACACAGTTAATTGGAAATATTAAGTGGGAAATCCTCCAGAAAATTAACTAAACAAATTCTTTATCATAACTAATATTTCAAAGCAGTGGCAAGGAACTCTCATGTGTTCCAACAAACTGTCAGTCTCTTACATGTTATCCTGCACTAAGCCTTAAAGAAAAGCAATCGAAAGAAGCTAAACTACCCCACAGGCGGATTTGATATCCTGCTTTCAGTAATAATTACATGAGTCAACACCTGTTGATAAAATCTTAATTAAAAGGGATGAGAGGTAAATTGAAGCAGATACATCTGCTCCAAAAGTAAAAGGAAACGATTCATTTTCTGTTCTTTGATTTTTCAAATGTGTTCATTATGCAGTATTATGTTGACAGGTCCTTCACTTCCTTGAGAACAAAGACACTGTGGAAACAGACTGTAATTAATTTGTACAAAGTGCAAGAAACTCAAAGTATTACAGGACTAGGTAAGGAAGTGGCTGTATGGTTGGTGTACTGTAGTTTGTGGGTGAGAAATAGAGACATGCTGTGGGTTAGGAAAAATACAAAGAGGTGATAGATAGTAATGGATAAAGCTTTGTAAACAGTCCACATTTGGAACAATTCCCATCTCACTCAGTGGTTGAGTAGCCTGTCAATCACACCTTTAACATCAGACCATGTCAGCTGCAACATACCTAGGAGCTCTCTCTTCTCTCATCCCCCAGCCCTGCACACACTATATACAGATACATGGCTGTATATGGAGCAGATCTTACAACTTAGCAGGATACCAATGGGCCTCTGGCAGATAGCAGGGTACCTGGTAGCAGAAACAAAAACCCTGAGCACTTACTTTGGTGTAAATTCCACATGACAAGAATCAAGTGCTGAATTCTGGAACTCAGCTAACAACCCTTCGAAAGGTCAGTGTCAAACTTGGTCAAAGTGTAAAAATATCCCTTCTGTTGTTTCCCTTCTGCAGGCGTAGCTTTGCTTCCACCATTTCTTCCACAAATAAATTAACTGTTTTACATGGTGTGAAGCACTTTCATGCTGATCATGTGATAGTAGCTTAAGTTGTCAGACAATAAAAAAAAAAAAAAATGACAATGCAGAAAAGTCAATTGACTTTTTTCCAGTATTTCTTGCTTTCTATCAAATGATGTAAGGTAATTCCCCAGGGATGCACCAAATGTTCGGCCACCAAAATTAATCGGCTGAAAAGAGTAAAAAAAAAACACTTTCGGTGTTCGGCTTCATAAATCAAAAGACCGAACAAATTTTACCGAACAATTCCACTGACATGTCGGGAGTGTGGAATACTTTTAAAGTATCTGAGAAAGATGCAAAAATCGCTGTTTGCACAGACTGTTCTGCTGAATTGTCTCCCAGCACATCCACTCCATCTGTGGCTGACTTCTTAGAAAAGGCAACAAAAAGTCTGACCCGCTTTGAGTGTTTCTTTCACCTAAATTTTGGAGTACACACGTATTCAAGCCTTTATGGTAAATCCACTGAAACAGACCAGTGTGTGTTATCAAATCGAGTCGGACTTGATGAATTTAGCATGAGGATAATGGAGGATACTCGTGACAATGTCCAGTTTTCAAAATAAGGTATCTATACAGTATGAAAATAAGATTAATTGGATTATATTCACAGAAAGTATAAAACATATTACATCATGTGTACATTAAAAGTAAATGGACACAAATGGACCCTCTTGGGTGTCGGACCCACCCACCATAGTCTCTCCAAATCCTGTAGGAAACACTGAGTAAAAAGCACATTTTAACTATTTAATTTATGCAATGGTAAAAAAAGACAAAATAAATGGGAAAAGTGTGAATTTACTTTTTCAGTGTTCTGTATTCTGTAAAATTTTTTCATTAAATTTGGTTTCGGCTTTGGCCAAGAATTTTCATTTCGGTGCATCCCTAGTAATCCCACTTGTTTCCAATGTTTATAACTAATGTTCGTCACTGCACCAATATTTTGCCAAAAAAAAAAATAAGTGAGGACATTTTTCAGTTATTTTAAGAGAAATATGATCGCAAACTCGACCCCTTGCAAACACAAACACATTTGGGTACTCACTTAAAAACACACATCAAACACATGGAGGTCAGATACAGAACACTCTACTCACTGTTCCCATGTGACACTAAAAGCCTGGCTACTACATTCAGTGTACACTTCAACCACAAGCTAACGGAAGATTTATGTGTTGAGAGGTATGGGTGGTTGAAGTAACATACCTTTCAGTGCTTTCAAGTGGGTGCACTTGTGTAAACGTGACCAAGAATAATCCATTAGATGCTGACAGATAACAACATGCCAAAGGGTCTGGATCAGGTTCCTCATTAGTTGAGCCCTAAAAAGCAGGCCATGTGACTGTAGAGAAACATCTCTTACACATGCAAATATCTTGAGGATCATCCAAGTCCAGTGCAGCAGATCAATGAAAGCCAGAGTCCATATGTTTTTCTGTACAAATTTACTGTAGTTCCTCAGATCTGGCAAGTTTTGATCTGTGCCATCTGTTTATCTTGATTCATTTCTATGTGCTCTCTAAATTAAAAATATACCACACAAGTTCAGTCTTTTTTATATTGGCTTCTATGGTATAACCTTTGACTGTGTTATCTTGTCTCGCCTGGGGAATGCTCAGCCTGATGTAGTTTGTAGCAATTTTTTTGTATTTTTTCTGGTTTAGAAAATCAAGAAATTAGACTTGAATTACAGATTTAAAAAAGAGCCACTTCTTTACTGCATTAATTGTTTAAATAAATCACGTTAAAATTGTAATTACTTGTTACAATGTTACAAATTTGTTTGGCTACAAGCAGAACAGGCATCAATATAAGCTGGAAAAGAGCACTAATCTCGTCCTGCAAAAAATGCAAATTTTGATAAGTTTTTACAAATATCAAAGCAAACATAGAAGACTAATGTGGTCCACAGTCTGACGCAATCACAGATAACATCGAGACACTGTTATGTAAGAGAACCATTTAATTAACATGGATAAATTGACCGGCTAGTTGCCAGCTGCTCTTTCACAACTCTGCCTGTTAAAGCTGCTCAGCAGTAACACCTCTCCTGTTTTTTAAAAAGAGACATCTACAGAGACATGGTGTAAAATGTAAATCTGGTAACACTTTCTATGAAGGTTATCGCTATAATGACTTATGCATATATTTATAACACGATATAATGTGTCCATAAGACATTATAACAGTTGTTATAATCACTTACAAACATGCATTAGACGCTATAGCAAAGTTCCTAACGTCTTATGACCTTTTGATTTAATGTTTTATAACTAATAGTAATACCAGTTTATATCAATGTGCGGCAAGAATCTCCGACCATGTTCCATAACACATTATAACCACCGACTCTGCCTCTTATAAATACACTTTAGTCACCATTTACAATTAGTGATATAAAATGGAATAATAGCTTATAGTAATGTTTAATGTTATATAGCATGTCTTTGTTTGCTTTAAGTGTTAAAATATCTATCCCTGTATAATATATTACAGGTGGACGTAATACCATATGAACTAATTATAAGACCTTATAACACGTAATTGTTTGCTTTAAGTAAAGTGACACACATTTTGCGCAGGAAAACAACTTTTGTGTTTCTTCACTTTATGAACAATCTGTATGAATTTTGAACATTTTACAGTTTAGCACAAAAACACAACATAATTACATTAAGGACACTCATTCTCAGGGTGGTGAGAGATCACTCAAGAGAAGACCTGTTGCTGGCCAACATCATGTAAGAAGAGGCTCAGATGTTGTCACAGATGATCCTATGGACAGGCCCTAACAGACGCAGACAGACACCAAATCTATATCTATCTATCTATCTATCTACAAATCTATCTATCTATACATATACATATATACATATATATACATATATAAACACACACACAGCTAATAAATAATCACATGAGAACAAACATTTGTGCATCCAGAGAAAGACGTTGAAGCTAAATTATACTGTAGCCTACATTTCTTTTGCTGCTATCAAACATTTGACCGGTCACATAACCTTCAGTACCATACTACAAGGTTTTCCTCAAAATATGTAGGTTGAATGCATGATCCATTCTGAATGCTAACATACCTGTGCCAACTGCATTAATAATTCACAGCATGTTTTAAAATAACACACCGACCTTATAGTTTGTGCTGAATTATTCAAGGCTTTCCAACAAATAGTGAAATATGTACGCTTTGAATCACTATACATGACACGGCAGTGGTCATGTCAGTTCCCTTATCTTTATTTTTTTATTTTTTTTTTTTTTGTATTATTCTTTACACTTGTTAAAGCACTTTGTAACTTGTTTTTGAAAAGTGCTCTACAAATAAGGATTATTATTATTATTATATTATATTCTCTCTCTGTCTTTATACACATATACACACACACACACACACACACACACATATGGTATATAAAAAATATTATTTCAGGAAACTGCTAAATATTTATTGTTTTTAAATTTAGCGATCCACTATTAAATATGCAGGGAAGTTATGGTTGCAATAATCAATCTGACTCGATCTGTTTTTGGGAAGTAATTGACAAATTTTTCTGGAGGGTTCATATTGAAGTGCTGGGAGTCCCTGGACCCCAACTTCAAGAACTTCTTAATGCAGGAGATGCCGTCTGTCTTGAATCACTATGCATGACACGGCAGTGGTCATGTCAGTCCCTTATATTCTTTCTCTGTCTTTATACATATGAATATATATTTAAAAATATATATATATATACACATATAAATATATATATACACACACACACACACACACACACACATACACATACACACACACATAAAAAATAACAAAAAATTACATATAATCCTTCATTTGTTGTCCTTACAAATACTATCCAAGTAGAAATCTACTTAATATTAAAGTACTGCAGCTGCAAGCCTTAGCATTAGCATTCATGGTAGGCTGTAGCCTGACAATGCCTCCTGGCTTTGTAAATAATGAACTGTGTTACAGACAAATCCCAGTTGTAATATTTTGCGGCCTCTGGATCTACTGTGTTTACTCTACACTAGGGTAAATCTGTTAATGCGCATTGCTAGCTACTACATGACATAACCAAAGCCTGCAGGGCTCTTGTGAAACAATATTTGCAAAGATAACCACAAGGCTAAAATAAACCTGAAAAAAATCAAACCTAACAGATGTGTCATTGTCTCAAGACATCTCGAAAAAACTGCTGCACAAAATTTGGAGGCAAGATGGTTGGGCAACCCATGACATGTTGATTTTTGATGTGTTGGTTTGTGTAAAACTAAATTTTCAAAACTAAATTTTCAGATGGATGCTAAAAGGTATCCAAAAAGAAACTTTTATTAATCCATCTAACAGCTAACTGGACTACATCACTATTTCCCTATCTCACCTCATACTCTGTTGATCATTCGCACAATCCTGCAGTCTCTTGTACAAGCCAGTCAGTTTGTTTTTAGCACATTTGCACGCAGCATCACGGCAAAAAACACCCACATGTTGAGGAACATCCAGACCCTCTACTCCTCCAAGCAATGTTTGAAATGTTTGGATTTTTACCAGATCATCATTATAAAACTTATCTTCATAATCAATAGCCCTAGTTTGTACAGTTCCCATGGCACATGAGAGTTCAACAGAGCCTTACAGGTTAATCAGACATCATGTCGTGGCTCATGATATTGTGATATTCACAGTACAGAAAACAAGGAAAGATTTTTTTCTTTCTTAACGGCTGTGGAGAGCTGCTCGTCTCTTGCACTAATCTCCCACTTTCCCTCTAAACCTTCCCCTCTTTCATTCCAGACACCCATGGGTGTGGCAAAGCCGATCCACCAGCTTGAGTCGAGATGAGCTGCAGTCACTGTCTCCACGGCAACCAAGGGTGGATGCTGAGGTCTTTGTAGGGCGGACAGTGCCTCTGTCGCGTGTTAAAGTGATCGCCATGTAGCAGGTGGTGCTCTCTCCTCCAGTGAGGGATGGAATGGCCTGCAGGGCCACAGGGCCTGATCTGAGCCATGCCATGCCGGGCTAGATGTCAGCTCACATTAGCACAGATCACAGAGTTAACGCCGTCATTGTCCTGCTTTGTGTCAGCATCAGGCTTATTACAGAGACAGACAGCATCTCCTGGTTCTTGAAGTTGGGGTCCAGGGACTCCCAGCACTTCAATATGAACCCTCCAGAAAAATTTGTCAATTACTTGCCAAAAACAGATCGAGTCAGATTGATTATTGCAACCATAACTTCCCTGCATATTTAACAGTATTGTTAATTCATAGTTCACATTATCTCAGCTTCCTCTCAAAACATCTTTACTTTTTATCCTGCATGCACTCAACAGAATAAAGAGCTTTAAAAGGCTTTGGCTCAAGTCTGGTAGCGGTTTAACTAGGAGGTTGTTGACCACACACTTCACCTTTAGTGCGACGGCAAGTGTTTCAGCAACCTGGAGTCTGCCGAAATGGTGCTCACTGCTGTCATTTAAACTGTGACTCTCAGGCTAAACTGCCAAAACTACTGATAGAGGAACTCAATAGCTGAAGCCTGCAGCATGTAATCAACCGCTCAAAGAGGCTTTTTAAAGGATGGAAAGAGAGGCATTTGTGCCTCACAGTCAACCTCTGTGACGGGCCGTAGTGGGTCAGACGCTTTTCAGTTCATTATAGAAATAAGTGAAACCGATATCAGTCGATTGTCTATTCTGTATGTGTACCTTTTGAGCTGTCACTGGACTGTTTAAGCAGTAATTTTTCCAAACTGGTGTGACCGGAAGCAAAGGAGGGCACTGCCAACAATGACGCAAATTAAAAACCGTAACAAACACATTTAAAGAATAAATATCATAAATACAGATTCACATGATACCAAAATTAACATATTATTTAAAGCAGGGAGCAGGAGTGGGATTGTTAGCAGCTGCTAGAGATGAAACGGTATGAAAATTTCATCTCATGATTATAGTGACCAGAATGATCACTGTTATCGGTATTATCACAGTATTGTTAAAAATGTGCCCGAAAAACATTAAAATGTACAGATACACACTGAAACTATTTCTACAAGTTTTATATTGAAAACTACAAATAAAATTCCCATTTTGTTTGCATAAACAATCAAATAACAGCCAATACCTTTTGTAAACATATGAAAACCATCTAAGTGTGCATTATCATGATTTTATATTTTATATTATATAGGTAATGCAATGATAGAATGCACAATTACATGAAAACAAGTGAGTCTTTAGAAGACAGTGATAGTAACTGCAATGAGCCCAACAACTGAAGTAAATACAGAGGAGTCTGTAGCGTTTTTCCTGTTTTCACATTTTTACAACTACTTTGATAGCTGGATTAATGGATTTAATGATTTTAATGATTTAAAATGAACAAGATATGCTGGTTGGTTGACTAAACTGTGTAACGTGTTATCATGTGCAGTGGACGAACAGTCTGCAGACACACAACGGACACAGCAGCAGAACAACGTGTGCCGTTTTTACATGAGCAGCAACACTGAGAGCTTCAGTTTACAAGCTTTTAGCAAGTCAGACAGACAAACCAAAGCTAAAAGTTAACTCACCCTGCGTTCACTATAAGGTCATTTTCTTCAATCAAGTTTCCCTCAGCGCTTTCATAAAAACTAAAATACGACCAGACTAAAGAGTGACTGAAAAATCTCAGCAGCACTGCCTTCCGCCGTTTTGTCATTGACCCAAACAAAGCCATGTTGCATGTTGCGCATCTGCTTCTGGGAGACTGTCGCTAACTTTGATTGATGCTGGACAGTGAGTTTCTAATAACGGTAACAGAACCCGGTTATCATGATAATTAAAATTTGTACAAAAACCATCGGAAATTTTACCATGGTTTATTGTTACACTAATCTTTTCATCCCTAGCAGCTGCTAGATTTGGAAAACTGCATGTGGTTTATGCCACTGTTTGACTCCACACATCTTCACTGCAAATATATGTACAACAGCTGCAGGGCGTGCTATAATGACTGAGCAACTGAACGACAACAACAACATGTTTTTGTTATCATAATATGGAAACTGAAACAATAATTTGGCAGAGAAACAGAGATCATGATGTTAGAACATGCAGTGTGCCCCCAAAACAATTAAAGACAGCAGAAAAAAAACGTATTGAAGTGTTAAAAGAGATCAGTATCACCTTTTCTTTACAAAAAAGAAAGGTAGCCAATTCAATTTGTCTCTCAATATCTGTCCATGTTAATTGCTGTGCCCCTGGTAAAGTGTCTCAGGACCTCCCTAGTGCCGGCATTATACACTTTCATTAAAAATCTGGCTAAACGCTCCCAACTCACCGATGGGGCTCTTGGCATCTTCTCTGAAATAAAAGTGAAAATGTTCTCGGCACCATAGTTTGGGCTGGAGCTCAGTGCCAGAGAGAGTGAAACCCACGACAGTGGGTGAGGATGTTTCTATAGCTAGACACCGGATAGGAGAGCTGTGAAGATCTCGGATAATTAAGTTCTCTGTTGGCTTTCTAAACACAGATGCTCGCTGGAAGCCCTCAGTGAACACGCTTTTATGGAAGAACATTACGTGCTGAGGTGGTGTTGTCTCAGCGGGGAGTCTCTGTGTTGTCACTGGATGAGCTGATGCAGTTTATCCCATGTGTGCCCGCAGGCAGATGTATTGATTTTGGTGGGTTACATTTCAGTGTATGATGAGAGGAAGGTGTTAGCGCAGGGAATAGAGACAAATGGGCTACAAAAAGTGCTTCTGTCTGTTTCATATCCAGTTTTTACATCTAGTTTGATGGTCTTTTGCTAGCAGCTTGTGCAAACAGAACAAACAAGTGATAAGGAATGAGAAACCTCAGATATAAAGATCCAGATGCACAAAAATGGCCGCAGTCACTTCACAACCTTGTTAACTTTACAACCCTGATGTTTTATGGACCAGATGAATTTTCTTTTACAATCTGATTCCACTTTGTGTGACATACACACAAATCAATGGTCATCTTTCACTTAAAATACAAGCATTCAAAGCTTAGGGCTTGCCCTGTATGCCCTTCATTTACAAGGTAGAAGGTAAATTTAATCGTCATGTTAAAACAGGGTTGTAAAATGAAATGCAGTTTGTGGTCCTCTTTCTGCTACAAAAGATGTGGGTATGTAGGACTGACAGTGACAAAAAGAAAAACTCATTATCTTGTGTTGACATTGTTATGGACGCTGGGGGTCAGAGGTCAGGGAAAGTGTAATAGCAATGCATTGACTTCCTTTCTAAGAGAGAGGTTTTACTTTCTTTGTCATGTCTTGCTAATTAAGCACACTGTCTCTGATTTGTCTATTGACTGTCGAACAACACGTTTAAATCTATGGTAAAGGTCATTGCAGAGAGAGAGAGAGAGAGAGAGAGAGATCTCCCTAGCCCCTTCAAACTGCAGCAATGTTGTGAAAAGACTGTTTTTGCTTGTGAGAAGTACATTTTATAACAGGGCAATCCACATTTGGAAACCATCCCAGTTTAAGAGAGAAATTAAGGTGGATAAAATTAATGTCATTGGGTCTTTATAGGCCCGGTCCTGCCATAACCAGCACACACACACTCACAAAAAAACACACACATACATACTTACACACACAATTAGAAGGGGGCAGGAGTAAACGAGGAGACAGCCATGGCTGGTGTAATTGAACATAGCAAAAGATTTTACTGCCACTGCATTATTCACAAAGGCCATTGCGTACTGTATCGCCCTGTGAATGACTGCAGGGGAAACAATGTTGTAAAGGGACAGTGTGGGTGAGAGAAACACTAGGACTAAGTCTTACACAGCAGGCTGTAGAGAGGCGCGGCATGAATGAATTATTCTGAATGCAATTTGAGAACACAAAGTTGTCTGCCTCCAGATGGACTGTGTGTTGCCCGTTAATCAAACCTGCACAGTGATGGGTCTGTGAAACAAATGGAGATACAAGTTACAATCAGAGAGAGAGAGTGCGGGTCATGAGACAAAAAGAGACAGAGATGTAAAATTAATGGTGTAATATAGGAAGGCCCAAGACATCCCGTACTACTCCCATTATGGAGCATGCATGATATAAAATTCAACGGCCATGGAGGAGTATCATATGGAATTCCAGGGTATTACAGTTTCAGCACCAAGGACAGTGAATGGCCATTGAATGGAATAAGACTGTTCCATGGTCGCTGAGGTGAAAGCAACAAAGGATGTGTGAGGATAAAAATGACATTGCAGCTCCATCATGCCATCCTTTTACTCTGATAATGATAAAGGCTTAGAGTCATCTTTAACCTCACAGCCACAGTGATGTCCGCCCTGTGCCTACACTGTCTGAATATCAATGGACTTCACTTACACTACCGATGGTACTGTATTTCAAATTAGAAAATAAATTACTTTCTGTAATGATTAGTTCAAATTCAGAATTCACAGGCACAACATTTGAATTGTTTTTCCTTGTACTCCAGCACAGGGTATTCTAAAAATCATCATCTTTACCTATTATCCTATCAGTAAATTAGATTTTAATGTAAAATGGAGGAACCTAGCAAGCTGTTCTGGAAGGATAATCATAAAACAAAAATATCTGATAAGCAGTGTGTCAAAGTAGTATGTTTTGTGTTAAGGGTTGTACACATGCATGGCAAAATCATGGATCAAAGTCATCTGTAAGTTTGTTAACCGAGTGAGGCAGCGGAGGTGTTTATTTGCCGGCCACATCTCAGATTATTTTAGCAATTCAAATAGGTCTGGTGTTTTGCTAATTCATGGCTGTCTCTGCCAGTTACAGAAACTGTCAACCAATCACCGTGGTGGGTGGGATTAAGAGTGTGGACATCATCTTCCTACATGGCTAGCCAGCAATTGCAACAGAAAAATGGCAGCAAGCATGGATGAGATTGACACAGCGTACAGTTAAGGCCAACTCTTAAATGGACATATTTATTCATGAAAAAGTTCACTTTAAAATAGCATCAGCTGGAAAGTCATTTGCTACTGATTAGTTAGGGTGAAACAAAACACAACACCACTTCCCAACTAGAAATCGGGTCACTTGGTATCTGAGGACTGAATCTGGGGGGAAATGACACAATGTGTCTCTAGCGAGATGATCACTGCTGAGGAAGGGCTGGTTTTATTACTAGCCATGATTCACTACTCTACTATCTCCCCCTCTCATTACATTTTCCATCCAAACCAGCCAGTATAACATTATTTAACCCAGTCACATATCCAGTACCTACTGACATGTTCCTAATGAGAATCGTTTGTAAAGGTCCCTCTGATTCACCCTCGTTTTCTAAAACAGGTTGAATGTTTTCTTGAGGCTCAATCTGTCCTAATAGAATGTAACCTTATTTCCTTTAGTCCACCTCAGTTAACATCTTTAACACGATCAGGATTGATCACTGACAGATAAATGGTCAGTCATTTGACCGAACATACAAGAAGTCGACAGATTCATCAGGCTTTGATTTCACCTTGGAAGAGAAAAATGACAAATATACAGTTTTGTATTCTGTCAAGCCACACACTAAAAACGTTCTACCTTTGAAGTCCACATTGTTGGATAAACGAGATCAGACTGCTGCAGTAAGCCAGGCAAAGGGTTACACCATAATTGCATCAATGAAGAGAGGTTGTTGGCACTAGAGTCTACTGAAGTGAGTGGATTGGCCTGTGTGTGCACCCTACTCAACTTCTTCTTTAAAATTGTGGTGGTGGTGCATGTGTGTGCAAGTGTATGAGAGTACCAGCTCTGTACTGCATCAGTTATGTTTCACTGTTCACCTTGTGCTAACCACGGCTGACATTACACCAGGAGATTAAAGGATGACGTGTGATAAAGAGAAGTAAACACTTGAGTCTTACAGTAAAGGATAAGTATAAAAATATTCAACATTTTTATTGGTGTCAACAAAGCATGAAAATACTTATTAGGGATGCACCAAACTGAAAATTCTCGGCCAAATCCGAAACAGAATATAATGAAACACTTTCCCGAATACCGAGCAAGGTTTTTCTCCTTTTTTCCCATTTATTTTGCCTTTTTTTAACCATTGTATGAATTAAATAGTCAAAATGTGCTTTTTACTCAGTGTTTCCCACAGGATTTGGAGAGACTATGGTGGGTGTGTCCGAGAGGGTCCGGTAAAGTAAATTTCATGTGTCCATTAACTTTTAACAGACACATGTAATATGTTTTTTACTTTCTGTGAACATAATCCAATTAATCTTATTTCCACACTGTATAGACACCTTATTTTGATAACCGGACGTTGTCACATGTGTATCCTCGCGCTAAATTCAAGTCCAACCCAATTTTATAAATAATGTTGGATGTGGTTCTCGTATCGCGTAACATGAAGACTTCATAGCCTCTCTTCAGGTAGGACTCTCATATTGCAACACTTGTCTTTGTAAAGACAGAAAATGACAGGATCAAGTCGCTAACCTGCCTGTCAGCTCGCACAGGTCCGTTTAGTGGATTTACCATAAAGGCCTGAATATGTGTGCACTCCAAATTTAGGTGTGGCTAGCTTAATCTCCCAAACAAGTGACAGAAACACTCAAAGTGGTTCTGACCATTTTTTCGAGTCAGCCACAGATGGAGTGGATGTGCTAGGAGACAATTCACAGAATAGTCTTTGCAAACGGATATTTTTGTGTCTTTCCCAGACACTTTAAAATGCTTCCACACTGCCGACATGTTAAACCGTAATTGTTTGGTAAAATTTATTTGGTCTTTTGACCTATTAGGCCGAAAAGCCAAAAGTGCTTTTTTTGCTATTTTCGGCTGATCAACTGAAAACTAAGTTGACGAACATTCGGTGCATCCCTAATACTTGTACCAAGTTTGTCTTTTGGTACTGTGGTATTTTTTGACTTTCCTACTCTGTGGCATTTAGCCAGAAGCCTTTTGTTCCTACTGAAGACATAAATCTTTAAAAATGGGTCACAAATATCTACTTTAAAAAAAAAAAGACTAAACAATATCGCATAAAAGCTGGGTACTGAATTTTTCGCATTTTAATATTACTCGAACAGGAGTAAATTGTGTCATTATTGGGGACTATTTTTGAAGGCAAATGTGACGAACTTGCGAGAGTGTGTGGTAGCAGGATGGTGAATGTAGGAATTGAAGTCCCTCCAGGATTTTTGTCTATTTTGTGTAACTGTGGCAACATTTGAAAATTGAAAGTCAACTGAGTAAAAATGAGTTTGGGAATCGCAGGATCTCAGGAATACCCTATTCTATGCTAATTTATTTCTCCCCAGAAAAATCAGTCTGTAAGGTAACCTTAGTACTTCCTACCCTGTTAAGTAGTGCTGCCACCAAACACCATAGAGCAACTGGTTAGTTTTAGGTATTGGAGTTGAAAATGGTTTTGTTTACTTTAAAAATTTAACCTGTGGACAAATGCTGCCTGAGGAGACAAGCTTTAAGAAACATACACATTTCCACTTAAGTTATAAGGAAGTCTGTTTGTGAGGTTTGAGGCTTGATGATTTGTAAAATGTATTACTTAATTAACCCTCCTTGGTTAATTTTGTATTGATTCTTGTGATTGTGACATTGCAGATTCCTGGAAAAATTAAATACATAGCTACCTATCAAGTAAGTATCTTACAGTAACACATACATCACACTGGTACACAAATAGACCCTTGTTCACACACAACAACACACATAAGTACACACCCAAACACATGGATACACAGGAGCCTCTTGCTTTCGGAAGCTCACTCATCCTTTTAATCGGTGTGGAATCCATCAAAGTGGGTCAAACTCCCTTCCCCATCTGCCCAGGCCAGATTTTAAATGCACGAGGGCTGATTAAAAAAAAAGACCAAGAAAATAGGGCAAACGCCTCCAATACACATGTATACATACCACTCATGAGACCAGCAGCAGGAATAGATACCAATGGGAGGACTCTGTGCTTGAGCATAATGTTGGTGAGGGTATCAGGGCATTTGTAAGAAATTCAATACGTCAGCTGTGTATCAATTTGCCGTGTTTGTGCTCATTTGCATAGGGCCACCTTTTGTTGTTCCAACCGTCCGTGAACACATAAGACAAGAAGGGTGGGGCACGTGAGATGAGGAGGGGGGAGTGTGTATGACAGGGCCCTGGGTAAGAGAGCTGGGGGGATAAGCTTGCTCTCACAGCTGTGTATGAGTATATCTGCTCTATGTCTGAGTGACAAGAGTGCTTCTCTGTGTAGGTCACATGCCTTGGTGTGAGTTTGTCTGTCTTCTCTGTTTGTTTCTTTGTCGTGTGTGTTTTCACGTATGATTACAAGTTGCCGTGGATACATCCGTACACATGTTCACATCGATGGCATTCAAATCAGAACAGAAATAGTCCCGCTAATCAGGCAGACGCACAGTGGAAAAGCTCCCGCAAAGCTTCCACGTGTTTCCCTCTGGATCAACCTGCAGCACTGTCCTGGTGTCATGTGATGAGTAGAGTAACCACAGTCTGCTTTGACACATGTGCACAGATCATCAAAGGGGCGGGACCCTGCATTTGGCCTATCATCATGCTCCACAAATGGGGATTTCCAAGATTAAGCGTTGACATGCAGTAGATAGTGAGAGGTCACTAATACAGTAAGTAAAGTGAGCGAAGATGATAGGAAATGCATCAAAATGTCACTAGGGCTGTTAATAAATAAAATCAGTTTCCCTAAGTCCTAGTTGACATGTTCAAATGTTTTGTTTATTCAGCAGTCCGAAACCCAAAGATAGAGTTTAATGTTATAGAAGACTAAGAAAATACTCACATTTGAGAAGATGAACCACAGAGAATTTATTGCATTTTTGCTTAACTGATTTTTAAAACAGTTGCTGAGTCATTTTCAACTTACCGATGAATCGAGTAATTGTTTCAACTCTAACTATATAGTCTCCAAATATTTTTCAGAATAGTTGCAAGTCCAACAATCCAATGCATTCGATTTACAATCATAGAAAACCTCACATTTGAGAAGCTGGAACAAACAAACGTATGGCTTTTTATGCTTGATACACCGCTTAAACAAATAATTGATTATCAATTGATTATCAATTTGTTGTCAATCAACATCAAGCTTTTCACACCAGCTTTCTACGTCAGCCTAAGGTCAAAAAATAAACGACTTTACTGACAAAGGCAAGAAAATTGTATTATGTCCATGACATAAACACTAGGACAGACTGTGTCTACCGGGGATAAACTGGAAGTTAAGGCATTGCCATAACGAGCCACCTCTGGTTGCATAACAAGTAGGTGCTTACTTGTCATTCAAACTGCTGTCTGGTGTCACCTGATGAGTCTACCTGCTTGTAAAGCCTGACTGGGCTTGTGAAAGCGTTCAGGTGTGGAGGGCGAAAGTGTATGCAGGAGTCAGTATTTATTTATGCCTCCAAAGACGAATAAGACGTACTTTGCCATTCCTGCACACTGCTTAAGTAGCGTACAAAAGAAGTTCAATCTGAGCTTCAGTCTGAATGTCCCTGTATGAAGGCAAGCACCAGGCTAAATGAGAAGTAGCACTTTTTAATCAGCGTGTGCAACCATGTCATCCTTCTTTCCTGTCAAGCACTGAATGCAAACCCTCAGTCAGACTGTCAGAAGGGAGAGCCAAACAAGGCACGGCTTTAACAGTTTGATTAAGTGGGGTTGGCCTGGGTTGTGGCCATGCTTACAAACAGAGTGTTAAGGACAGATGCTCATACACGAACCCGACCTCAAACAGTGGCTTTTTAGCCAAATTCCCTTTGTGGCTATGGTGCCATAAACTTCCCAAATGCCAGTTCACTGCAAAAGAGAAGATTTGAAGGAGAGCAGTGAGAACCAGCTCATTCGCTTCCTCTCCAGTTTAACAGTGGCCCAGAGGGATACTTTTGTACAAAAAGACCAGAGGGATGAGTAAAATGTATCTGACAATCTGTCTGAAAGTTGGCTGCCAACTTTGGTGTGACTTTGCTTCAGTGTTGATTAGATTCATTAGTCAGCGTTACCTCATTCTCCGTATCCAATTTCTTTCAATTAACTGTACAGTATGAGCCTCTCACTGTAATAGTACCGTCTATCGCTAGAGGTGACAAGCTGCATGGTTCATGCGGAAAACAATGCATTTTAGACTGAGAGAGGGAGCGAGAGAGAGGAGGAGGCCTTTGGGGCAAAGACACAGCAGCTGAAGAGACTAATCACGTGCAGCGTTAATTTGACAACCAAGGACAAATACTGGGCAACAATTATATCTCATTTTTCAGGTAGCTCAACCCTGACAAACAGTTTGACACGGTATTATTGGATGGGAACAATGGGATTTTAAATACAAGGACATGGACAAAGCAACTAATAATCTAACAAAGAAAAGGGTTGAACTGAATTTAAATGCACTCACTTAAAAGTGACACTACAAACAGGAAATATCATTGAAAGATGCTGTTGTGTGATTTCAACAAGCAACTATCGGAAGGTGTCTAGAGTCTGACTCATAACTCTAGATTCTTAGTGTTTGGACATTTACTCTCAACTTTTATACTCACTGAGCTTATTTCATCAAAGAAAAGCACAAGCCACTGAACTGCATTCATCTCACCAGAAAATCGCCCAGGGAGCAGACACATTGCGCACTGTTTTTTCAATTTACTCTTATCAGAACAACTCTATGAAGTGTTGCATAATAAAGATATTACATGGACAATTCCTGTTTTTATAATGGGTAACTGGGGAATACAACATAACCTCTACCATGAATGTCTGGATGTCACTCCAACACCAACAAATATATAGCAGTATAATAATTAGAGTTTGATATCACAATATTTAAACTATTTTATGGCAATGTCAGTCCACCACTCTGGTTAAAACTGAAATATCTCAGCAACTATTGGATGGGTTTCTATGACATTCTGTACAGATATCCATGGTCCCAAGAGGAGGATCCCCTGACTTTTCCTCTACTGCCACTGAGGTTGACATTTGTGATTATGAGGGAAATGTCTCAAAAACTACTGGATTAAATTACCATGAAATTGGGTTAGGGTTTACAGACGTACATACATTCATTCACTCCTGTAGTGCTATTGTGAGGGCAAATTTATTGTTTGTCCAATACTTTTATTGACCAAATACATGCAAAACTAATGGCATTCACATCAGCTTCAGCTGCACTTTGTGTTTAGTGCTGATCCTTAAATTTTACAATGCTAACATGCTAAAATAAGATGGTGACTATGATACTTGCTAAATATCAATATGATAGCATTGCAAAGTAAACATGTTAGCATAATATTAGGTCAAAGCACCGCTGGGACTAAGCTAGCCTCAGAGACCTGCTAGCATGGTTTTATTCTTGTTTTTCTTTGTCTCAATTAATTTCTAGGCTTCTTTGTTAATCACAAAACTGCACGCTAGCAAAGACGGACATACTATTCAAGTCTCCTCGTGATTATGCTTCATGTTAATGTGCCTCCTATGTTGCCTCCAAATGTCATTAAGGAGATATCAAAAGAAAATTGCAGCAAGATACAGAGACTGCAGACACAGCTGTGTGGCAGACTAACAAACTCCAAAACTAAGCAAACTCTAACATTTCTGGGTTCTTGTTTGCAGAGTCTGGCAAAGGAACTGAAGAACTTCCCCACCCTGATGAAGCTGCTGAGGCTTCAACAGGCAGCTACCTTGCAATTTAATTCAATTGCAAACTACGAAGGGTAAACTGATAGAATGAATATCATTAGCAGTTGGTAAACAATCTGACAGGAATTGTGTTCAAATCGGCTGGACTGAGAATGTACTTGGCATGACCCAATGCAGAGATGCAAGCTTTTACCTATCCAACCAAGCATGATAGATCTTATCTCACCTCAAGGGTAGAAGAAAATGATTTGTGGTTTATGTGTATTAAAGCAGTGCAATACTGGCTTTTCCTACTATTCCTTCATTTATGGGGATTTCCTGGGACTATGATCTGTGAGCTAGGAAGCCTTTGATTTTGTGATATCAGAGGAGCTTCTTCCAAAAGGTAGGAGCCCTTGGGGAGTGTGTCTTCACTAATGATTTGACATGAAAAGGCAAAGCAAGGTTTATGACGCCCCAGACAAACACCGAAAGGGAAAATCTTCAAATGTGAAAGTCACAGTGGCTCTGCAGTTAGATGTTGGATGAAATGATTTAAGAGGCAAAGATAATGATACCTTGCCTTATTGGGCTTTTGCAGCCCCTGGCCTTTCTTTGTTGTTTAATATTATAACAAGGGGTCATCATGCACTGGGAAAACAAATCTGAAAATAAAAAAAGTAGGGATGAGACATTCAGTTATGTTGCTGGCCCAAGTTGTATTTCTACATAAACAGCTCATCATAAACTAAGCTCCCATCAGCACTTCAGCTCACTTGAAAAGCAACCCACAAACCCACTTTCCACTCCTCTCCAGTAAAGCAGCAGCTTCTGAAATCACGCTGACTGCATCTGGATGCAGAAATTCAACCATCGTCACCTTTTTTCACCTTTCATACTGCAAAAGGCAACTAGCAGGTTCTTGTAGACTGCAGTGAAAAAGGATAAAATCTCACACACTGAAACATTTCCTTCCCTTCTTCTTTCCACCCACAGCAAAAACAGAAAGTGTTGGCTTGGTTACAAGAGTCATGTGGAACACACTCGATCAATATCCTCTGACACTGCTTCATTGCCATGCATGGGCTATGAGCAGAGCTGAAATATGCATGGGTAGCCTACAGTAATCAATGTAGGGCACTGTGCACATGCCCTTATTTCTCTTTAGAAACAGGGGGTAAATGAGAATCTAGAGCACAATTCAAATATAGATATACAGGGGGTGAGATATGGTGGGCTAAGCATGAATAATTGAACATCATACAGTAGCTCTATGAATATGAGCTTCGAAAATTCTAGTTTCTCATGACTTCACTCTCAGATGTTTTATTTAACAAGTGTGAAACCATTGAAATTAATTTGCGATATTCTATTTATATTATTCTTTTTAAGTGGGATTATATAAAAAATGTAGATTATATGAGAAAGGGGTGCACATAGGCTACAACTCCTGAGCATCCACTTTGCTTTCACTTTTACTACACTTATTTCTGGCTTCATCGCTTTACATCCACATAAAACGCAAAACATGCGTGGGCTGCACCGCAAAGTCGTGGAAAAATCGAACTAATATGGGAATCTGGGGAGTCAGTCTACACCTGCAGGTAGGAAACACCCAACACGCACTGCTCTACAGACAACATCCCAAAATATGCCACAAGAAAAGTCACAAAGCATATTTATTTTCCTAAACAGCAAAAGAAAACATAAACAGCAATAAAATAAGCCGCAGCTGACATCTGAGAGATACACATGCGGTAAAAGACGGACACACAGTAAACTTGCCTGGAATGTGTAGAACCTCGTCCCATTCGGTGGGTGCACCTTGGGGGAGTTGGTCCCCGTACTCATGTCTGAAAAAATCATAATCCCTTTGATGGGCACACAATCCAGAGCTAGTCCGGTTTTTAATCAGCCAAACGTGATGTGCTTCACAGGAACTCTAAAATGATCCAAGACGAGCACTAGGATCAGTTCCTGACCCGACGCTGCGCGCCCGGCATCAGATGGTGGACAGCTCCGGTATGATGCGCAACGACTTTATAACAAAAGTGAAAGCAAGGAACTCTCTGATCGTCTTTGCACGTCCCTACTCGCATGCAGATGACTATTCTGTGTGTCCTTCTAGCGATTTGCCTGGAGAATAAAACCCGCGGAGAGACAGCGGATCCATGGTCTCCCGTCGCCCGCTGCAAGCAGCTCTGCAAGCGGCTCGGATAGATACGTCTATGCGCAGATGATCAGCTCCCTCCTCCTCTAGACTCACCAATAATCAGTCAGAGCATCACCGCACGGCTCAGCCAACAACATACTGGGTGCCTGGGCAGCAGAGACACGCGTTCGCTGTGTTTTTACACTGTAAAATATTATTTTGTTACAAAAAGTGATTTTTAAGTCACCTCATGTTTGCGTTTTGTTGAAAAAGGTGAAAACATATATAGTGTAAAGACATATATATTTGTTTTTCCCCGTTTTTTTTAAAGCATCAGTGTGCCAAAAATGAGACAAATCTAAAATGAAAACTAAAATAAATGAAGACAAATATCTATATACTGTACACTACAATAATTAGAAAAGACAATATTTGAATTGGAAACGTGCCAATAACCTACTATTTTACTGTGGAGAAACAACAATATAAGTTTAAATGTCTACACTACATTTTTAAATGACTTGTAGCCTATGTTATCAAACATGCTCTTTTTTTGCAGTGTAGCTGTATTGATTGGAGGAGGAGACAGATGCTTGGATTCCTTCACTGTGGCAGATTTTTGTAATTTTACTAAAAATCAGTTGTGGTTCAGTGGTGTCATTCACATGATGGATATAAAGCAGTTTGACTGATTGACTGTTTAATCAATGTTGTCTTGTTTGTGTGAAGTAAAGTTTCAGTGTGCATTTGTCTTGTTGTTGGAAGCAAATTCATTCAGTTAAAACACAAGCTCTTTGACCTCTACAAGGAGCAACTTCTGAGTTAACTAAAACTAACTTCATTATTTTTAATCTTTTTATAATTTCAAATAATCATCTCTCACAAATGCACCTAAAATAGAGAAACAAAGTGAAGTCTTCTTTCCACCAGCAAATCTCATGCCACCATCCATTACTGAACTGTCGCTGAAACATTTCCACCCTTTTTGCTGGCTCTTACTTTAGAAGCATTTCCACAGACATGCCATGTTCCCATGCAGTAGACCAATTGCTTTCTTATTTTGCTCACACCCTTTAAGGTTTCTATTAGAGGAGTACAGAAACGTCATTATCTGTATCTGTTCAACCAACAAAATTATTTTTGTTATTTCTTATACTCACCAGCAATGCAATTGTTTTGCCTCGGAAAGCATCAAATTGATTTAATAATTTACCTTTCATCTTTTTTTATTTCAATTTTTTACTAAACTAAGTTTTTTGAACTGTCTGAAGCCCACCACCACCCAACATTTAACTAGCAGGACAGGGCACTGAACAATCAGAAACTGAAAAAAGCCTTTACTAATATCAAAAGATTCTGTTTGGCACTGAAAATTGAAACTTTTTACAGTTCTGATATATACAAAAATATCCTTAACTTGAATTTCCAGTGGGCTACAAATGCATTAAATATCAATCCAACAAGTGGAACTAGTGGAACAACATCATGCCACAGAGCCCTGATGTCCAAACCAACAATAAACTGCAGCCTGTGCATACATCTGATTTTCAATTATAAATATACAAGGCCTTTTTCCCTGTATAGACTCACAACAATTAACCAAAAAACGAGTCAAAACTCTAAACACAAATAACGTACAATAAATAAAAGGGCTGTAGACAACCAGTGAGTAAAACAAGCATTATATGGCTTCAGAAATGAAAATTACTGCCACAGAGATGTATAAATAACATAAACTACACAGCGGCTGCAACCACAAACACACATATCAAAGCAAAGATACCAGCACAGTTTTTACACACCGCGTAGCTCACACACACACACACACACACACACACACACACAGACACACACACACACCTACACACACACAGTGTTGGTTGTACTCACCTGAAATTCATCTTTTGAGTCTTGTCTGCTCTTAGTTAAACTTCTTTGCTTGACCATTCTCAGTTCATGTTATAACCAATCCGCAAAGTTTTGAAACATTTTGTGCTAAAAGAGGCTCTGCAGTGACAGTGACAGAAATGGTAACAAATAGCAGAAAGCCCCCCAAAACCTCCCAGAATGCATAAGTTCCACAGCAATGTAGTAAATGTAGAAATCAGTGCTGGAGGTGCAATGCTCCACCCTGGGTTATTTAGCATTTAGCCAAACCCAGCATGCACCTACTTGTTGGTCATGCAACAACTTGGGTGTCTTTGATTTGTGACATTTAGCGTGCTCGCTGGGTGGTGCATTAAATCAGTGATTAATTAAGGTAGATTTAACCTTTTTTAACAAAGCCAAGGTGCAATTATGCTAAAAATAGTGAGACGGCACGCATCCCCCTCACACTCGGCAGTGAAGCTCTCTGGAGCTCTGCCCTCCTGCACCCACAGACACACCAGCTTCAGACAGACAGATGAACTGACAGAAAGACAGACAGACAGACAGACAAACCGACCAGCAGCTTGTTCTCTACTGAAGCTGCTGATTTAACACCTTTCTTTAGTTCCATTCTCACAAGGTTTATCCTGAGCTGACTTTTCCCCCCGAATGATAATGAGCAACTTTGGGTAGAAGAAATATCCGTTTTCTCTGCATTATTGGTTCTTTCACAGATAACATATTAGGATTTGGCTACATTCCCGGTTTCTATGAATTTTAAGATAAGCTCATTGACGAGACGCAGCTTTTATAGGCAATTTTATATGAAGAAAAGCACTTGACTTCAAACCAGGAGTGACTTGTCTCCACTTTTCATCCAAATATTCACGAGAATAATCCATATTTGCTGAATGCTTTAATCGATCCACAGCAATCTGAATTTTTTTTGTTTGTTAGTCCAGTGAGGTGGACTTTGATAATTGGATCAAAAAGTAAAGTATTTATTTTTTCAGATATCAAATCTAGTTTAGTCACCATAGGTATGACCCAAGCACTTCATGCTCTCGCCTGATTATGTGTTGTTAAGCTCAGTGAGCCTGATTAAGTGGGTTGAACTCACTGTTGGCCTCTCACTCTCGGAGGGATTTGATTCTGGGAGACTTCAAAGTATTTGTTCTTGACATAGCAGGTCCAAGCCGTGGAGCAGCAGATCCCATTAACCAGGCAGAGCTGAGGTTACACTCCTGACCTGGGAATATGACCCAGAAATAATTTGGACTGCTCCTCAAGCTCATCCTCAACTCTGTACTATAATAACAGATATTCACTGTGTGCTTAACCTTCCATGTGTGATGATAAGGTCAGATCCTTGCTAAGACCCCAGGAATAATAATTAGTTGTAATTAAAGGAAAGGACCTCAGAAGTGTTTTTTCCCCTGCTGTTACAGGTTTATTTTAGGAGGCATCCTGAAGGAAGTAACGGTAGCTTCAGTCTCATCAGCTGACATGCCAAGCTCTGTGTCTCATTGTAACCGCAAACAACTGGTTAGACTAGCTGTCACTTTGGTTTGACAATAAGCTTTTGTCAACAATCTACTATGCAACAAACCTCTATAAATCTAGCAAAAGTCAGTAGTTAGTTTCAAATACAATGGGACCATACCAGCGGTTTTACCCTTGCTTTAGTCGAATTAGTACAAACCGTGGAAACTCTATATCTCAGCTAAACTATACTTATTTTACTATTAAATTTATTTATATTTCTTTCTACAGTATCTGCACATGGCAACTATGGTATGGCCTAGGGTAGGATAAGATTCTGGTTACAGCAAATAAACTATACTCACGCATGGATAAGTTTAGACCACAAAAACGCTTGGTAGAGGTCAGGTAAATATTGTGGTTACAGTTGATAAAAAGGCGGGGTTTTTTGTCACAGACCTACAAACGTTATTTGTAGGTCTGTGACAGGACACAAACACATGTTCGTCCACTACCGCAACCTCCACTCCCTTACTTTCCTCTCTGCTACACACTATTTCCTGCGTTGGCACTGAACTTAAGTCGGGAGGCGCAAAATTCAATATGGATGTGATTCTTAGAATACCGGGCTCACCATGTTTGCTGTGGCAGATTGCATAACCTAAGCAAGTCAGGTAGTCAGGGATAATTCTAGAAAAGTACAATTTTCAGAGGAATTAAAGGCCACCGATAAAGAACCCATGTTTTAGCCTTTCGACTCTGAACACTGAGACACCCTCTATGTTACTTTTCTGCTGCTCTGTGTCCTTTTCACTTGTAACAAGCTGTGCATAACCTGCTGCAGGACTGTGGACATTCAGGATATTTGCCTACTAAGCCCTCCTGCACATTAGTCACACAAAGGGACTTGCCTGTGTGCTGCAGTGGACTGGACTCTGACGTCATTGTACAGATGTGCAGTGGGCATGGCTCAGTGCTTCTAAGGGCTCATTGGCTGGAGCCTGTCAATCCTCTCTGTGTTTTCTCCAGCTCTGATCAACACTACTCCTTGTCTTCCAGCAGTTCCAAAGCAGCCAAAGCATCACAGATGATTAATAATTATTTTTCAGTCAAGAGACCAATACAAAAGAATGATTCTAAATTAATTTAAAGGGGTTATTATTGTACAAATTAATCAGTTAATAGAATTTTGATTAAAGTAGGGTATTTAAAAAAATATTTCTAATCAATATTTCATCAAAGTGCTTATTTGCATGGTCCCACTGAGGCAGTTTGTGCGAACACCGAGGCAATGTTTATTAAACCAACACCTGAGTGAGTGAGTGTGTGTGTATGTATCTGCGCATCTGTGTTCATGTGCTTTCATGCAGGTCTGCACGTCTCCTCAATGCATCCCTCTCTTCATCTAAATCCCTTAAGAAGAAAAACACACACAGTCCCTTTTCATCAATCGAAGAGCTCAAACAAATTGATTTTTGGTTTGAAAGCCTGTACTTCATCAGTATGTGGTCCTAATCTATGAGGCTAGCTACAGCCCTTGACAGATATATCAGATGGTCTCAGTGATGTTACTCAAATTGGGGATTTGAGAAGCATCTGTGTTTTTCTGCAGAGCAAAGCGAATATGGATTTAGGTAAAGGAAAGTGTGATGCTGCTTTGAGAGGTCTTGTTAAGGACAGATAAGAATTCTTCATTAAACCAAAAGCACATAAAACACTTAGCAATGACCCATAGAAATAATACTGGGAGTATGAGGCCACACACTGTGGCAGCCAGAGGATATGTATGTAAATCACACATTTTCATTTAGTCTGCATATGCGCGTGTCTCTAACACACATTGTAAGCATGTGACAGAGCATTTCGCCGCAAGCCTGTTTGGTCAAACAACCACTTCAACTGCAAATGAGCTGCAAACAAGGAACAGAAAAGAGTACCATTTTGTGCATACGTAATGAAAATTTGGCTATTGTAACTTAATCTTTCAAGACCCTGTCAAGAAGCTAAATCAGAACAGAAAAAAATGAGAGAAGGACCAGCATTAATAAAAGCAGCAGACCTTTGTAGCATGGAATAAAATTCTTTTTCTTGTTTAAAAAATGCAAATCATATTGCATAAACATAACATCGCTGGAATCAGGTCTTTTTTTAGCGATGAACACAACCGAAAAGTCAAATGCATTGGTTACATGAAATAATCATTCACAATGAGATGGCAGAAAGCATTTATTCAGGAAACGAGAAAGATTCTGTGCCGACATGCAGAGCAAAAATACAAATCAAAACTGTCAAAAGGAATGAAACTGGAAAAACAGGTTTAACAATCAATTATTTCTATTAATCAATGAATCATTTAGTCTATAAAATTTGTAAATAAAAAAAAAATATACAAGTTGCCAGCCCCAGTAACTTTGGGAAATTGATTGTTTTTGTATGTCAAACACTCCAAAACACATTTGATTTAGAAAGATGTAGAGAAAAAGAAAAGAATAAAAAGAAACCCTATCTTTTGAGAAGAACTCAAGCACTTATTTACTGTTGGTCAACCACTCGAATCACCAGTGACCACTGACATTGCTAACATGCTGATGTTGAGCAGACAACCATGTTCACCATCTTAGGTGAATACATTATTATACAAAAATTTGCTAATTAGCAATAAACACAAAGTACCAATGTGGTATTTTGTATAAACCAAAGTATGGCGCTAGATGAAAAGTCAGGGGATTACCAAAGTCATTTGGATACATCATCTGGAAACATGAATGTCTGTAAAAAATGTTGTGTCAGTCTAGTAGATGTTGAGATGCCAACCAACATTGCCATCCCTAGGGCTATGTTAGCATGGCTAAAAATGTTCCCAGAGCCCAAGTTGATGGCTGTATTTGGAACCGCCTACTACATACTACTGGCAGCCGCAGTATTCAGTATTTACTGTATGTATAGTATGTAGTATGAAACTGATTAATAGATTTATTTTGCAACATGCTAGGCCAGGCTTTGCTAGTTTCCAGTTTTCAAAATCGGAACAATAAGAGGAATACAAATGTAAGCAGGCCGACCGCTTGAAACGTATTCTTTAAAAGAAATCTTATGTATGGCCGCAGCCGAGCTGTAGCAGATGTTTGCTTCGGTATAATGGTGCATAAATAAGAATTATATAAAATAAAAGCAAATAAAAATCAAGTACTATAACCACAACTGTAACATTACACTAACAATGTAATGTCTATTTAGAATAATGATAATAATAAAGCGACAAAAGTCCCCTTTCATACCACTACTGTTGTTTTCATCAAAGTGCTTCTACCTTACACAAGCCTGTCCATCACGAGCCAGATGTCCCTTGATTAAAGTTAAAACGTTACAACATTACTCAGACTGTAATGACATAATAACAGCGGTACGAACATTTAAACTGTCTCACAGCTGCGGGTCTTTCCTCTCACGTTGTTGCTGGACTCGTCTGCTGCGTTGGTCTGTGTGGCTGTGGGCTCCGTGAGCTGGCGTGAGTACCAGGGGGCTCCGTGAGCAGACCGGAGCTGACTGGCCAGCTCGTTAGCTGGCTCATTAGCTTCCCCCGCCGCATTTGCGGAGCTTCTCAACTCCGAAAACGTTCGAGCACATTCTCGATTCGCTAACAATTTACCTAAAACGGCCGATATTTAAAATCTACACAGTTGATTTCTTGCCTCAGAACTTGTTAGAAGTGGATTTAGTGATGAAACAGAATTTGAAAATTGTTATTGTCCTCTACACAACAGATCAGTTGTTGTTACAGTTCTAGCACTTTGCATTATGGGCCACAGTACACGAGGTAGACTGGTCCGATGCTACTGGGAGATTTTTCCCGAAACAGTACATGCATACTGCATACTACAGTACATACTAAATTTGGGCCATCCAAAGATACAATAATTTAAAGCTGGTAAAATATGAAAACATTTGCTAATCATTTTCTGTTTATCAGCCAAATGATTAATACATTTTAGCACTGAATGGAACCTAAGCTAATCACTTAAAATAATATATTACAATATTCATGGACAATGTTTTTATGACATGGGTCATGACATGCACTAAAAAGAGATCAGTAACATTTAGTAGATAATACAGTGATTTAATGACACAGTGCTGTCATTTCAAGCTATCACAAGTTGGTACTGCAATAAATAGCACAGCTCCAGAAGGAAATCATCTGCTTAGGATACTCTTAGAGGTGCACATTTGATATGCAGTACAATTTAAATCTCTGTGGGACTGCAGGTTGGGGACGCACGGGGGGAGATGGTGGCATGCTAGAATTAGCATACTCTGTTGTCACCATGCCTGGCACACAGTGTCAAACACACACTCTTAACAGGCTGACTAGAGACCAGAGGCCCTATAAAGAGCTGAAGCTCTGCTGTCATGTACTGTAGTACCTACTGTATTATAGAGCTCCCCAAAGAGCTCAATTGTCAGCTGAAGCAAGTGGCAAGTCTGCACTCATCCTCTGGGTGTGGAGTCAGATTACAGAGAGAGACAAGGATATGTGAGTATCAAGAATAAGCTTCACTGTATCTTCAAATACTGTAAAGAAACAGAATGTTGTTCAGGAAAAATCAGCCAAGCTGTTCAGATTTCCCTGAAAGTTTTGTGAGGCAAGCTTGTGGTTTTCTTTCTTATTCTCTAACCAATACCCTTTATGATAGCTCAGTCTCTAGCTGAAGGGCCCCTCCAGGTGCCACAACACTGCTACCTTCCATTATCAGACTTGTTACTGGCTAAGTGGGTCTTTCCCTGCTGCCATACACAGAACCAAATTCCACCAGCTGTTATAAGCGTATAGAATATCATTTCTAACTCTTTGTACCTTTATTTTCTTGCAAATTAGTCCAATAAATTTTGTAACAGCTTCATCCTTATAACCAGAATACTAATTTATTTAAGTACTCTCAAACAATTGAAGTTTGGATCGCTATTGCAGTTGTGTGTTTTTAGATCGCTTTTGCTCTGACAATTTAATGGCTGAACCTGATGCTGCCCAAACAGCAAGTGTCCTGACTAGTTTTAATATCTGCCGGCTATAGGATCTTGCAAGATCACCAAGTTAAACTCCCACTAGGTCTGTCGGTGTCAGTAAAGGTCGTGTGTCCCTCCCTGCATGGAGCCTTCTTGGAAAACGAAAGTCTGAAGCGGAGCAGCAGCGGAGGCATATTGATCGTGTCAACAGTCATGTGTGGGCAGACAGCCTTAATGGACGTTGGCCTGGTCCTGTCACTGCTGAAACATTAGAGAGCTATTGTCAAGGGTACAGTGTGAGTGAATGTGTGTGTCTGTGCGTGGGAAGGGGTGGGACATCAACAAGTCAATAATATGTGACTCAAGGAACAAAATGCTGGTGGAGAGGAGAAAAAAGGAGGGCAGGATTTCAGCAGACCTTTTAAGGGTAAAGCTGCTAGGACAAAGGTCTAGCCTAATTAATTGCATAGATTTTATTTTGGAGTTGTATTTTTATGAACATGTTGCTTGTTGTCTGATGCTATAAAGACATAATAAATTTCTGTAACATGAAAGGAGATTTTGAAAAAGAAAAATTAAACAAATTAAATACCAAAAAGCAGTGGTGTGACTATAAAAAATGGTGTTATAATCATCATATCCAAAAATAAAAGCCCTAATAATTCAAAATAATGTCCAGAATATCTGCTTATGTAGGTATGTGCATAAGGAAAAATGCTCTGCCCTGAGGCTCCAGAGTACACAGTACCGTATATACAGTGGGAGAATTAAGGTGCAGAACAGGAGGTGGATGTTGGCATGGTTATGGAGAGAAGGATAGCTTTTGCTGTTTTCTGCATATTTAGGTTTGTGAAAGCACAGTTAAGCAAATGAACTTAATATCTATACACAGACAAACACAAAGGGTGCACTAAAGACCTTGTACATCAGCGGCTTCAAATAGCAGTGATATGGTAGGTAAGAGTTTAAATTCACTAGAAATCATGTAAGGTACTCAACTGTGTATACTGCATGCTGATCCGTTTCCGAATGCAGACAGCCAGTGATGCTTTATGCTGAAGGATACCAAAAGAAGAGGGGTGAAAATAAAATTTCTGCCCTTAGATTTTGCTTGTATATGAAGTCACACAACATTGCCTGCAATATGTTATCTTATGGACTCACAGTTCAATATTTTATCTTAAGTATTTGACTATTTGGAGTATATAGAATGTTTACCCCTTTCCTCTAAACACGGTTATTTTGGTAGACTCAGAGCTTTGCAAACTAACTTGCAGTCTGTGTGTAGCGCACATGCAAAACGCCAAGAAAAGTATAAAGGCTCCAGAAAAACAAGGCCGCAAGCCATCAAAAATGGATGTTTATTTGAACAATTGCAGGTTTAAAAAAGCCTTAAAGATAGACGCAATGCTTTTTGGTGAGTAACAAAACTGTCATGAATAGTGCAAGCAAACACGTTCCATAGCCACTCCTCCGTATCCCTTTATCTTTCAACTTTAAGTCACTCTCCAACACTACTTCTGACACATTTTGTTCTACTCCTCTGAGTCTGTTGCCTTTTGTCTTATGTGGTCATTTTAAAGTCTTTTCATGCTCTCCTTTTTGCTGCTTTGTGATTTATTCCAAGCAAGAGGCAGATGATGCAATCCAAGCAACCATTATTTTCCAGTTTGATCGGCAAGCTATCAAAGCAGGTTGTGTAAGACATCCAGCACCACAAGTAAGAAAATAAAAAATAAAATACATTTTAGTTACTGAGGCAGTCTATAAGTCATGGTATCGCTTTCTTGCCAACCTCTGGGAAATTCCAATTCTCTTAACAGTCAAGTTGTTTTCACCAAAGCTGTGCAGGAAGCTGAAACAGCCTTTGACATTTTTACCCTTGGAAGTCTCACAGTCTCAAAGAGGAGATGTTGTCAGTAGGTTGTCATTTGAAAATGCTCTTATCCTACAGTGTAGCTAAGATAAAGACAGCCTTTTGACGAGGCTAAAAAACCCTATAAAGGAGCTACAGGAAATGGTCTCATCTCTTGAGTGCAAGAAGGGTTTGGGGTTTTACCCTTGTGGTTGACTGACCTCTCGATCCCACTTCTATGAATCCTGACAGAGGATACCAAAGAAGAACCTACTGTCTTGACCATGGACATTCAAGTAACAGGAGTAACACTTATATTACTTAAAATAGTTAATAGTTAATAATTTGGTTTGCTGCACAAAGACATTTTTGTTTTTTTGTTCCACAACTGGACAATGGATATTAAAAAGCCAGTCCACAAAACAAGCTTAATATAAAAGATTTCAAATCAAATCATAACCCACAGAAACAAAATAATGTGTTACCAGAGAGAAACAGTCCTTGCTTAATATCAAAAGATGTCTGCTTTCCAGTTGGCCCCATCATACCTTATACTGTATATTTAGCTGTCTTAACACTACCACTGGTGACAGTTATTTGTTTACTCATACATAAAATAACACAGACAGAGCCGATTCCAGGATGCACTTGAAGAGTCCATCGGAAAAGTAATCAAAGCCAGTGCGAGCAGAGAGCAGCGAAGCAGGTTTTCAATTATCCCGAGCGAACTAACACTGCAGTACAAACGTGGCTCTGGACTGTCCTGATTGTGCGTGCTGTTGTGCTCAGCAGTTCTCAAGAAACATGCTGATTCGGGTATATGAACTGTCAATCATTATTTTCAGTGTAGTTATATATGTGCATGCGCTGAGTGGCAACGCCCAGAGTTTACATCTACTATTTACAATATGGAAATACCTGTCAAACGAAGCAGAGGAAGTCAAAACTCTGGACTGAGAAGCTTCTCTCTCCTCCACTGCACTGTACCTGTACATAAATCTGCTCATAGATCAATAACTAAGTGTAAATGTTCTTTATAATGTCCCATTGTAAATATAGGACTAAATAAAAGACATTGAAGTTATATGGTTATGTTTTAACAATAGTCTGACGGTCATGCAGCTAACAGTTAGCATCTTGGTCAGAGCCATCATTGTCTGCAAGGGTCAAAGCTGTTATAACTGCTTTGACGTCTATACATTTGTACTGGAGAAAACATAACAATAAAAACATCCATCTTCTGAAAACTTCTGAAAAGCCAAAATGCTCCCGTTAAGAAGTGAAATAAACACTCCTACTTGAAGCTGCTATTTTGATGTTTCTGCATGATAAAAAAAAACAAAACCAAAAGTTATACATAATGGCTGAGTCACAAAATGCAGAGCTTCGATGTCAAACCACCCACATGTCATTCTTGGTAGTTGGTTCTGCAGTCTTATTAGAATGTCATGAAACTTTTTCTGGATGCTGTAATAGCTTAATAACCACACACTAGAGGAGAAATTTTAAAACTACATTGGACTGCTTGACATGTGTTCATTTGGGTAACCTAGATACAATCTTGAAGATACATACTTTGTGTTAATGTGTTTTTATGTGTGGGTTGATGTTAAAATTTGAAAAAGTCTCAAAATGTTGATCTTTGCTGAATGTAATTTTCTGACTGCAAACAGCTTCACCGGTTCAAATACACAACAAGTGATAACATTGCATCATTCATGTTGCATCCAGTTGTGCTTTGAAGGCCAAAAGATGCTGTTAGTCAGTAACAAATCTGGCCCTGTGTATAATATAGAAGATTATAGCAGCTTTCTATTCTCCTGAATCTCCTGATGTTAATAAGATGCATTGAGATCGACTAGTTTCATGCACAAAATGCAATCAAAACATTTCACTTTGGGAGGTAGGCCTACATCCCAGAATAGTAGATTAAGTGGGACATTTGCTAGAGGGTTTTCACTAAGCATTGCTCTGTGATTTTTGGACCAAATTATATTTTGATTATATCCATCCATCCATCGTCAACCACTTATCCTGCGTACAGGGTCGCAGGTATTTTGATTGTATTCTCATTTTATTTGTTTGCATGCAAAATGTCTTGGCAACTCTTGTTGAGAGATGTTATAAATGCTGCCAATAAATGCATGTATGAATAAAGGCAAGAAAGAGGAATGCATGATAGGAACACTGCATAAAAATTCTGATTATTTTACTTTTACACTGGACCCAGTTCGGGCCTCCTGTAATCATGAAGACTTTTTCATACGTTTGCATCATGGAAATTCCTCTAGCGCCACCAGCAGAAACTTGGCTTATTCAGTCAAATGTGTCAAAATATAGTTGATGAATGGGCTCAGAATTGTATACATACATTCACTGGTTCCAGACGATGTATCCTAACAACTTCGGTAATGCCCTGATCAATTCCTCCAGTGCCACCATGAGGTTGACATTTTCATTGTTTAGTGAGATATTTCTACTAATGGATGGCTTACTGTGACATTGGGAACACACATTCATGGTCCCCAGAGGATGAATTGCCATTAGGGACCCCTGAACTTTCATCCTGTGGGGACCTCACCTTTTATCGAACGTCATTATCGGGTCAACATTTCTTTTTATTCATGTACATAAGTTTGTGACTAAATACCTTAAAAACTAATGACATCCCCATCAGCCTCAGCTGTACTTGCAAATGTTAGTATGCTAACACATACCTAAGATGGTGAACATGGTAAACATTACACCAGTCCCGGCACCACGGGCGGGCATTAGAGGGCCTGGCCCGCCCGCGCTGGACGAGCCTGTTTCTGTCACCACCAACTGCACATCCCACTAACCACCTGACCACAGGTGGTTGCATGATATATATACTTTTTTTAATCAATAGGCTACTGCTATCCAAATTATCATTTTGCATATTCATAACTGTTGAAAAAAATTATTTTGTCTGAGTTTTAAAATAATATAAAGATTTGATTGGTTTGTCGAAGGCAAGCGCGGCACACACCAATCATTTCCGGCTTATGTCCTAAGCATAGTAGCGCTAAGTTAACGTTACAGTAAGGTTACAGTAGAGTTAGCTGTTAGTGATTTATAAACAACTATGCTGAGTGAGCCATGATGATGGTGAATATGGATATACGGCGTTTCTTTAATCAAAGACCACCAAGGCTGGCAGGAGAGAGCTGTGAGGTAACGTCAAGCGATAGCCAAGGATGTAGCAGTTCGCAAGAGGTTGATCCAACTGCCGACAGCGCCGAGGTTCGCCATTGCAGCGATGCTAGTAGGTCTAACGTTACTTGCCAAGGCCATAACCTCTTCAAGCAAGGGTCGTTGCTGGCGACACCACTAGGAGATCTTGGTGTTGAGAAACCCAACCAAGTAATCCTGAAAACTTTCCTGCACGTTTTTTCTCAGGCAAAAAAAGATCGTTCAGCAGCTCCTGGTATGGAAGCAGAGACTGGTTGGAATATTTTATTCATGCAGATGCTGCATTCTGCTACCCTTGCAGAATGTTTCGAGCTCCCACCTCTCCCACAGACACCACATTTACGATTAGTGGATTTTGTGACTGGAAGCATGCAGTGGAAACTGGGAAAGGACTTAATAATCATTCAGCGTCAAAAGAACACCCGAGTTGTGAAGCTATGTGGCGGATTCAGACCGGTAAAGAAATCACAACTTTAATCAATGCAGAACATTTGGAACACAATAGATACTACTTGTCATAAATAATTGATGTGGTCGAGTTCCATGATGCCTTTGGTAGTATGACTGAAGATGGATGCAGATTTTTTTTGTCCTTATTTGAGTATACTTAGCAGAAAGATGCCGTGTTGGCCAAGATAGCGCAGACTATGCCACACAATGCTAGGTATACTAGGCATGACATTCAAAACTCTTTGATAGACATTTTGAGTACTTTGGTCACAGAGCACATTGTGAAAGAAGTTGGCGAGTTGTTTTATACAATAAAAGTAGATGGAACTCGAGACCCGACAGGAAGAGAGAATATTTCAAAAGTTGTGCGTTTTGTGAATGAACTGTGGGACCAACTGAACGTCTTCTAACAATCGCCACCGCTGACCAGGGCGACGCAGAAACACTGACTGACACGATCATTGAAGAATTAACAAAAGCAGGACTGAATTCTGGGAAAATCATTAGTCAGGTGTATGATGGCGCCTCTCTGATGTCGGGTAAACAAGGAGGGGTGCAAAAACGTCTCCAACAAAAGCTGCACCGAGACATACCATGTCCATTGTTTCAACCACCAATTGCATTTGGTAGTCACCCATGCTTTGGCAGCAGAGCAAGCTTTGGTAGATGTTTTTACTATGTGCAACATGCTCTACAAATTCTGCAGAAAACCTACCATTTTCATTCTCTACAAAGGAGAGACATTGAAACGCCTCTTAGAGCAACGTTGGACTGGTCATTTGGGCACGGTCTCTGTTATTCTGAGATCATTTGATGACCTAGCCACACTGCTCCGAGAAATCAACAGCACCACAGCCTATGGAGCAGATGTGCGAGTTGAAGCAGCTGGTTTACTACGGGCCATGTCTGAACCCAGCTTTAGGTTCATTGCCGAGATGGTGCACAAAATCTTATCATATCTCGGCCCCCCTAATATGATGCTACAGTGAGAAGATATGGATCTGTTAACAGGTGTGCAACTTGTCAATTCCGCATGTAAGTGTATTGAAAATCTCCGCTCTGAGACTGAATTTGTGACACTCTTGAAGCGCTGCAAGGATGCAACAGCAGAGCCTGTGCCAAATAAGAGACGACGCACACTAAACACATCCTTCACTATGTATGTAGTCGAGGAGTGTATTGTACACGAAGATCCCAGCGATGAAACCGAGCTACGCAGGATGTATTTCAGTTGTATCGATGCAGTTTGAGGGGAAATGTATGAGCGCTTTGGGGAGCGCTACTGTATGCTGATGGATGCGCTCAGGTCTCTGGACCCAAAGGATTCTGCTTTCTTAGATGTGTCAAAAGTGAAACCTTTGCTGGACCTTGCTAATACACCAATTGTGGAGTCTGAATACACAGTCGCTCACCAGTTCCTAAGCATGCAAATGAAGGACTCATCTCCAGCCAGTGTGGTAAATGGACAATAAAAAAACTTCTACAACACTTTCAAAAACCTCTCGGAGCAATGCCAAGTGTGATGACGGCGCTTAAACATGCTTTGACCTTTGGCGCAAGCACAGCACTCTGTGAGAACTCTTTTTCCACATTAAAGAACATCCTCACCGAGCATCGCCTTAGCATGCTTCATCGACGCAAGGCCAATTTAATTAAGTTGGCATTTGAAAAGGACCTAACCAAAAAGTTCAGGGATGAGTGTAAGGACGGCGTTTTAAGGAGATTTCACTCTGTTGCACAACTTCACCTACCGCTCTACTAATGGTGAGTAGGCCTAAACCTATTTTATTTTATTCAGGCTTTAGTCCTTTATCCGAGCATGGTGAAAACATAGTTAGTCTAGGCCTACAACGGCAAATAGCACATTAAAAAAAATTGAAACTCATCAGTTAGCTAAACTTCAAATGTGCCTTCAGGATGTTAAAACCTGGATGACCTGTAATTTTCTTATGTTAAACTCAGATAAAACTGAAGTTATTGCTCTGGGGCCTAAGCACCTCCGTGACGCATTATCCAAAGATATAGTTTCCCTGGATGGCATCGCCCTGGCCTCCAGCACCACTGTGAGGAATCTTGGAGTTATATTTGATCAGGACATGTCGTTTAAGTCCCACATTAAGCAAATTTCAAGGACCGCCTTTTTTCACCTACGTAATGTTGCGAAAATCAGGAACATCCTGTCTAAAAATGATGCAGAAAAACTAGTCCATGCATTTGTTACTTCTAGGCTGGATTACTGCAATTC
>NC_060165.1:18506566-18515436 GCF_021292245.1 Micropterus dolomieu | reverse complement strand
TATTGTTACTAGTCCTATTGTTATTATAATCATTAACATTACGATGGTTACCATTAACACTATTATAAATATCTGTACCATTTTTCATTTAGTTTATAGCAACATCACCTTTACTGTCTGTACCTCTGTGTGTATATTGTGTAGGCTGCCTCCCTCCCCTCTCTCTCTCCTTACATCCCTCTCTCTCTCCTTACATCCCTCTCTCTCTCTCTCTCTCTCTCTCTCTCTCTCTCTCTCTCTTTCTCTCTCTCTCTCTCTCTCTTTCTCACCCCAACCGGTCGAGGCAGATGGCCGCCCACCCTGAGCCATGGTTCTGCTCGAGGTTTCTGCCTCTTAAAAGGAAGTTTTCCTTGCCTCTGTCGCCTAGTGCTTGCTCTTGGTGGGAACTGTTGGGCTTCTGTAAATATCATCAGAGAGTACGGTCTAGACCTGCTCTTTTATGAAAAGCGCTGTGAGATAACTGTTGTTGTGATTTGGCGCTATATAAATAAAATTGAATTGAATTGAATTGAATTAAACCTAGTTTTATTTTATTTTTCTGTTTAAAGTTGTCAGAGGTGAATTTGACTACCTTTTGGTTATATTGTGTACTATTCTAAAGTCCCTGCCATTTAAAAAACAAAATATAATAAAAGATAAATCGAAATCTATAGGCCATAATAACGAACAATAAATAAAACGTGTGTTTAGACTGCTTAAGAAGGCAATAGAACGGATATTTTAACCGTCAGCTCCTAGCCTATATTAATTATTCTTCATTTTTTTGTAGATTTAATTAATAGTTATGGTTGCAATGAGGTTGATCCATAGACTGTATATAAAAAGGGTTGATCTCTATGCCCGCTCCGAAAAAATGTAATGCCCGTCTTTGAATTTGTGTCTGGCGCCGGGTCTGCATTACTCCTGCTGAGCATCAACATGCTAATGAGCATGTCACCATGCTGCATGTCACAGCCTCATGGAGCTGCTAGTATGGCTGTAGACTCTTAGTCTTATCAAAGATACACCTCTCTTACAGTATATCCCGCCCGTACAAATTATATTGACTTCAATGTACATGGCAGTGGAACGGAGTCCAGATTTCTAAAGTGCCTCTTTTATCATGACCCACATGAAGCTGGAAACTTGATGAGAAAGCAACCATCGTTTCCACCTGCCAGACACAATCTTTAAGAAACAGGTCACAATTCCATCTCACTCTACTCCTGAGGAAACAACAAATACTATATATAGAGACTAACTCTAAGTTTGTTGTGCGATGATCCAGATTGGTAAACTGGAAATTGACTGTTATTCAACCTGAGTGAAGCTCAGAGCAGAGACAAGATGGCAGCTTACACAGCCTATGGGGAGCTGGAGGATTTTTCTGCAGTCAGACCCATTGGGATTTGCCAGGATAACGCTACACTGTGATTACTCATGTTTCCTAAAAAAGAAAAACTATGACAGCGGACCTATCCTACTACATAATACTAAAATAAAAATTTAGTGATGAAAGATACAGAAAGCTACCCTACAACAGTGTTATCAATATCCAAAATACCCTTCCTCTGGCAGCTCTGGGAACATCGTGCATAGTGATGTGGGACGGCTGACAGGTTAACAGGAGTCATTTTGAAAATTTAATGAGCACTTACACATGTACAAACATACACGCTACTGTCAGTAGCTGAGTGGGAGACAGATGCCTCTTAAGGAGTCCAGAGCAAAATCATGAACAACATCTGTCTGCGCATTTATCTGTGTTAAAGGTATTCAACACTAAAGAATGTTAATACAACAGTGGATGTAAGGGGCTGTCAGACACGGCCTTTTCATGATTAATGTTAATCTGAAAATCCAGCCTAGATCTAGTCCCCAATGTTCCTCTTTACCTTGGAAAGGAGCCTTGAATCTGTGAATATAAACCAGTCTTTATCAAACCGAAGACTGTAATCTGTTGTGTTGTCAAGAAACAATAGCACCTTTTTTTTTATCTTAAAGCATCATGGCCAGCATACTTTATGCTGCCGTTTCACTAGAAAAGTTCCAAAAGAAAATCTACCAGAAGGGTCACTTTACAGTTTTTTTCACACTGGAAAATCAAATTTTTTTAATTTAGCTAATGTTGACTCTGCCCCATTTGTGGCCTCAGTTCTCTGTAAGTTATGCAAAATGTAATTTTAATCTCTTATCCAGCTGCAGATTGTATCTTCAAAGGTATTTTTGTGGTGTCACAGAACTGTTTGCCAATATCCAATATTTCCAAATATTCATAAATATTATACAATAACTTATACATACATATACATACAACAAAAGAAAGGTGGACAGTAAATGTGTGTGAGATCACAAAACTACCTTTGAAAATGCAACCCACTGTGGATGACCGTTAAGAAAACTATTACTTTTTCTTTAAGTTTGCATGGGGAACGTAATGTGACTAAGTCACAGAACAGCATGCAAAATGTTGAGGGCACAAATGGGGTAATGTTAACTGAGATGACTGAGTCATGATTTGTCACCTCTACAGTATGACAAATCTAATTGACACTCTAATTAAATTTTTAAAGGACCATTTTATTGCAGTAAATCTTAACTAGTTATGTTAGTATTACAATTGATTAAGACTCCAATTCCAGAAAGTAGACAAGTTTCAATCACCAGTGGAGTTTCTTTTCTGTAGCTGAAGGCAGAGTGTGAAGGAGGAAATCCAAGAGGAGACATATTGCACCATAGAAATTAAGTGGATATTGACACAATCAATCTTCCAGTATACGAGTCTCTTTTTATTCTGTATATGTGTGTGTCTGTGCAACATCCTCCTTCCTACTCTCTCCCCTGATTGTTTTAACTTTATTTGCAAGTTCAGGATCATCAGTCTTCTCCAGAAGTGTGTGTGTGAGGGGGGGGGGCAATCTCATAACTTTCTCATTACCGCCCCCAGCCTCATGAAGAATACTGCTGCTGCTCATAGATAACAACAACCCTTGCTTTTGGGACATGAAATACCATTTCTACAGCAGTTTTGCTTTGTGACTCTGAAACTCATTAAGTAATACAATAAAGAGGCAAAGGTAATAAGGTTAAAGTTCCTATGATAATAAAAAAAAGGCTGAAACTGAGCACATGTAATATTTAGGGTAAAGAAAAAAAACATATGAGCATCAATCCTCATCAAGCACCAAAATATTAGTCCTAATCATGTTCAATGAAGACCGGGGCATTCTGGATTTATAGAACATTGTGCGGCACAGAAGCAAAACAAAACTCTTTCTTCATCTTAAGAAAGTCTGTGCTGAACCAAATGCCTCAAAACCTCATTAACAGGGCGGACAGATGGAACGCTTCTCTAAAGGCCAAAACATCATGGCAAATGTGATGGATGGAAGTGAAAGCTGTCCCAACTGTTTTACTGAGAGAACACACACTGTCCCCAAACAGACGATTGATCCTCTGAGATGTGGACACTATGTCTTCTGGCCTGTCACCGGCAACGAGCAAAGACCTGCACTTGATCACAGGCCTTAATTGGCCTCCTGACAGTGCAGACACACTTGTGTCGACACGCATACACACACCAAACGCATACAAATTAAGCTTCAGAAAACATACATGTGCAACCTGTCAAGAATCTTCTATTTAGGATTTTATTTGTGTGTTAAGTCTGAGCTGCCAGGGTCAAAACAGTGGCTTCTATCTATGTCAACGCTGCATTCATGGCATCTATAACGTCTGCAACCAGTGTTCCCCAGAGAAGACACAAGGAGCAGAAAACCATCTGTTTCCATCTTTATGGATGTTGAGTGCTGCCTTTAGCCTGATAAAGACCATTATGAAGTCTGGAGGAGTCCGCTGACACAAATGACTTGTGATTTACAGCTTTGATTCGCCCTTTGCTAGAGAGCTAGTATATGTGGCATAACACATGAGAGGTAAATAATTGTTACGTGAGAGAACACTTTCAGGGGTTACAGAAACTCAATTTACTTCTTGTTAAATAGCACCATCTGCTGGGAAAAGTCAGGTATTACTTGCTACAGTAGAAGAAATCTAACCCGTGTCTTAGGCGTTTGTAAAACTTTTACTGATTACTGTCCTAAGTAAACCCCAGTCACAGCCTAATCTTGCTTGTATTATCATCACTATTATTATCAAATAAACAGTATGAACATTGAATTTACACTGGAAGACAACAGTCCATATACATCAAAAATCAAAACATCAATACTTATTAATGAAGGGTGTTTGTCTGGTCCCGTGAAACTGAATTTGTAACTTCTTTGTGGGCAAACTTTTTTTTGTGTCAAATAATAAAAAATCTATTCAAATTTGGTGTTTTGTGTGACAACATATAGTGTGAAACAATTTGTCAACTGTCAGATAGTTTTTCATACTGTGCATACAGAGGTACCTGAAAAAAACAACCTGTTTAATATCCTATTGATTTGCAACACAGGCCACAGTGGCTGATATGAGCATCAATACTCATCAAGCACCAAAACCTTAAAGCATAACTGTTTTAAGACTATATTGCATTTACCAGGTTTTTGCATCAATGTGATGAAACACCTTATTTTTGTCCAGATATTTGACCAGAAACAAACTGCTGTGATTTTTTTTATTTATTTTTTTATCTATGAACAGCTCCTCAATTGACTTTCCAGAAAAACAATATCACAATATAACATTTAGATGTATATCCTTACACACATAGTAGTACAATATGAAAATATAAATTCATCTAACTTCACAGACTAATATACCATACAATTTTTCCATCATTCATCATCTACCTCTCTGCTGTTCATTTTGAATAGAAACGTTATCAAATCCACAATTTAAATCCAAGCTCAATCCAGGTCCCCAAAAATTAGCTCTTGTACTATAGTATATTACAAACCTGACTGGATGTTAGGTTAGGGGGGATTTTTCCTTTAATCGTGTCCCTGTTGACCGTGTTACCTGGCTTGGCCACAAGATGTCAGAATCTTACAACAACAGAAAGAATAATTTGCCTGCAGCAGGTAACTGACAGATACAAGAGGAGCATATTTCTCAAATGAACTTGCCAAAACTGTTATGAAAATAAAAACATAATAATTTATACTGTAAAGGATAACATCTACCATTAAGGTGTTTATTCAGCAACTTTGAGACAACTTTCAGTTAAATTGTTTAGGGCTCCACTCTGGGGAGTGAAGCACACATTCCCTTCCTGAGTCTAAACACAAATTTTTAAATGCTTTTATTGTATATACTGTGTTTGTTGTTTGGCATGGGCGAAAACAAGAACACATTACTATATGAGAATCAACAAGGAATTAACCATTTTAATCCAGATGAATACACTTAATTTATGATGTGTCCTTATCTGTTTTTTTAACCTACATTTCTGTTGTTTATTGCTTTGATAACAGAACCCATCAGAGATAACAAGTGGATGCACCACAGTGTACTTAAGAAAGGTGTCCCTAGACAGACAGGAAATAGTGCTGTCTGCACATATCTACTGTAAAGCTTCTACAATCGATAGACACTAGACATCACCGTGTGTTAGCCATCAGAATGAAGCATCCTCCCGCTCTCAAAACATACAATCCATATGAGCTGCTTTCGAGGAAGCAGCTCCTAATCAGAGCAGTAAATTACGGCATCTACTATTATCCCTCACAAAAGGGTTGCTTGCAGCTGGCTGCAGCCGGCACGTCCAATCATGGATACTCAATCTGGACTGGTCATTCTCTGAGTGAGTGGGATTTGTGACACACTGGTTGTGTGTGTGACTAGGACTGAATCGTACTTGAAATATGTTAACACTGGTGCCAATACCTGAGTTTTGGTACAGAGATGAAATTATTCATTTTTTTAATACTTTATTTTGATAATACAAAAATGTTTGAATAAATAACTATTTTTCATTTAACAAAATATGAAAACATTTTTAAAACTTCAGTATTTCAAGTCTGTCTCAACACAATATGCTGTACAAGAAATTTAATTAAAGTACACTCTAAAATTTATATATGTTTATATTATTGGAAATTGTTAAATTAGGTGGACAACATCCCTTTTATGTTTTTTTAGGTGGTTTCTATGTCAAGTTTCACCCCAAAAACATAGATTCAGTCTATTAAATATCAGCTAAGAACAGCTTTTTAAACTGGCTTTTCACTTACTTGTATGATTTTATATCTTCTGGATGATTTTATTTTATATAATTTATCTGGTTTTACCATTTTAATAATAGCTCTCATGTCCTTGGTTAACGCACTTTGATAAAGTGCTATACAAATACAGTTAATTCAAACAGGACTTTTCTGCCTCACTGACCATCTTACAAACCATTAGATTTATCTTGTGACCCGTCTGAGGGAGCCCAGGTTGGGAAGCACTGCTCTATAATTCCTATAGGAACTAGGTCCACCTTGACCAGCGTCGTTAAAAACATTAAAATGCTGCATACACATTGACACTTTGAGCCCTTTTTGAGCCCTTTTTGTCCGCATTTCTGCAGACTTGAAGGAATTGCCCACAGTTCATAGCGTTGTGACGTGAAACACGGGGCTTACCAGAGGACACCCGGAAGGAAGAGAAATATGACTTATAAGAGAAGAAGAAGAAGAAGAAGAAGAACGGTAAACAAACAACATGGAAACCAACCCTGATGCTAAAATTGTTAAAAATTTTCTAAGCAACTCAGAAGAATGCAATCACCTTATTACACACTTAGTTTATTCAACTATTTTTTGATTAATGATGCTGTTTTGAACAACAATAGTGCATTAATGATTATTGACAAATGTAGATTGACATTTAGAGTCTGCAAGACTTAAAAATCAGGCAAAAAATAAAATAAAAAGTGTGCAATGTGTCAAGCGTCGTCAGGCAACGTGATATTGTGGCAAAGTGCTTGCAGCCTCTTGCACTCAATCGCTTTCTAAGTGACGTCAGTAAAGTCTGTGAGGGTTCAGGGCTTAGGGCTTAGGGACATTGGGATTTGGACTTCACATGACAGTATTTCATTTTTATGAAAAGCTTCTTTTAATTGGTGGACCCTTACTGAGTAGTGGAATATAAATAATCAAGGAACGGACACATTTGGACTTAATGAGCACTTCAAATGTAACATGAGTCGGCACTTTTTTTTCCCTTTTCATCACTTGTACCATGCAGGTTACTCTAGTAAATCTATAAGAATTATACTTTGGGGCTTGTTGTTTTTATTAAATGAACTGAACAATTGAATTATGGATCTGGAGGATCTAACGATGTGTAGCATGTCCATACTGACATTGATCATATGATTAAACATTAATATTTGTATTAATGATCTAAGCAGCATAGAAGCAGCTAAAGCAGGCGACACCGCAGGGTTTAAGAGGTTTTATACATCCAAAGAACTTATATAAAAACCAGACCAGGTGTTTAATGTGGACCAGGGTTTATATACTCGGCTATTAACTGAAGTTTTAAGTATAAAACTCCTTAAAGCCATTTTACTGCAGAATGAGCACTTTTTCCTTTAGGTACATTCTATTGATAATTTGTCTGTATTTTAACTTAAGTAATATTTATAATGCAGGACTTCACTTACTTGTAATGGAGCATTTTTGCATTGTTGGTACTTTTATGGATGTAAATACTTCTTCCACCAATACATGCATTCCATGTGGGTGAATGTTTATCCTGTGTGCAACTCCACTTCCTCCTCAACAAACAGTCTCACTACATTACCTACTGCAATAATTAAACACTCCAGCACGTAGCATCTCTCTCACTTTATCTCAGGCTAACACTGTCCTTGGCCCACTGACCACTGCAACTTGCTCACTCAGAACACAGCCGTCGCTGTTTTTCCCTTCGGCACTAATGAAGTAGGAAATAACCTTTAGCTGTGTGACATTTCACAGCTCCTGCTGTACAGTATGGGCAAAATGTTCTGAAAGGAGCTGTGGGTGCTGGTCTTGTATTCCCCTGGCTAACAATAAATGTCTTCCATCTAGATTCACACATTCACACATGTGCTCTAGACTGAATTTAGTTGTAAATCACAATGTGTTATTTCAGAAAGTTTGATTTAGTCAAAACAGGTTGTAATCCCACTTTTACCATGGCAAGCATGTTATTTCCAATAAAACACAACAAAGAATGTTTCAACTGTGAAAAAAAAAACCTTTAACTACCATGCCATCAATCTAAGTCAGTGAATTGATGTCGCTAATGCAAACCTGAGATCTGACACTGATTTGTTCTGTAAGACTTGTGACTTGGCGTGACACTGAAAACAGCTCTTGGAAATAGCACAGTAAGGTTTCCTTCGCTGCACTCGCCAGTTCCTCTTCATCTTTTTCGGATATTGGCTGCCTTAAAAGTTTTATTTACTGCTGAACATCCTTCACAGTGTAAGCAGGCCCATACACCGCCGTAGTAGCCTGATGCGCACAGCTCTGTGGTTTTAAAAGGCTGCACTTGATATGGGATGAGGAAACGTAGCCCCGGTACCCACCCCACTTCAAGCTAAGACAATAATGAGATGAAGAGCCTGCTGCACTCAGTTTCCCAAATTAAAGTGTCTCCATGGGGCTTCTATGGGTTAGTGGAAAGAGTGCCTGAGCAACCTCGAATAGGTGAGACTTTGGCTTGAACAGCTTTTTCACTGTGTACATTGAGTGATGAAGACTGTTGTGTGATGGTTTGTAAAAGGGTGCGTACCTGTTTAAATATCATGTCAGTCTTTACATTTGGCCTTTACATTTGACCATAAACCATTCACTTTCTATTCAGCAGGACTAAAACAGGACTCAATGGAGAGCCACAAAGCCATGGTTGGATGGACCTGTTAAGGAGCCACTAAGTAAAAATTAGATGCTGGGACCCTTAACCCCCCC
>NC_060165.1:18484235-18506546 GCF_021292245.1 Micropterus dolomieu | reverse complement strand
CCCCCCCCCCCCCCCCCCCCCTTCCCTCTGTGTGTAGTTTTTCTATACTTTGCTTGTACCTGACCTCAGATCTGAAATGTGGCAATTTCATTAAACACATACATTTAGGAATGTGCAACATAAAAGCACAAAACTGAAGAAAAAAAAAATTTGACTTGAAAGTTCATTCTTGACTGTGAAAGCAGTTACTGAAAAAGCAATTTCATCTTAACATCTATTCGAGGCTTTACTGGAGCCTGGAAAAAAATGACAATTTCACAAACTCTATCTGCTCATCGTGTGATATGATCGAAAGCTCTGGAACAGTTCATAAATGGACATTAAGGTGATACTGTTTTGCTAGCCTTATGCATAAGGTTTTGAAACTAGGTTTTGAGACATGAACCTTGTTCAAGAAAGAACCTGAAGATCAGGTAAGATCAGGGGGCGCTGGAAGCAATATTTTCTAAGGGGGGGCGCTGAGCTGCTTTTGGGGGGCGTTTGTTGGTTGGAAATTCTAAGGCGAGTTTACACTTAAGATTCACAACAATAGGAGTTTAAACTTTAAACTACTTGCAAAAAACAGTGGTCTGCAACATTAAAACCTGCCAGTTTGCCAGAGACTTCATATTTTTTCTCCGTCAGCTATTTGTGGTGCAGCTTCGTGCTGCCTTCACGCGAACAGGAAGTCAGAGTATCATCTCTAAAATTTTACCCACATGGCGTTTACTGTGTAAACTCTGGAAAATCGACGCTCTCTTTCTTGGTGGAAAAGTGTTTATTTCTCTGAGGAATACACCGTGAACGTCTTGTTATTGCAGTGGTTACACATTTATAAGAGGGATATTCGGCTGTCGGACTCACCCTGAAAGCAGCTTCGCTGCGACACCAGCAAGTGACGTGGACCAACTGTCTGTGAGTCGCAGACAGTTTGTGCCGAAGGGGACATATACTGTAGTTTCAGTAGGCTATAAAAATGTAACATTAAAAACTGAAGCCCTGTCTTGTTCTGTTGGGGATTGTAAGCGGCTGAAGTTAACGTGTCTGGAATTATTCGTGAGCTTTCTGTCTGATCACAGGTGTTGTCGGTTAGTTTCGTTTTCCCCCGGCATGAGCACCTACTCGTCTCATTCAATTTTTAATGAATCAGTAACATAATGCAGTATAGGGCATGTAATTAAATATTATGAATTCTCTTTAAATAGGCTAATGACGTTAGTCTCCCATTACGTCTTCCCATTTTTCTTTGCAACTCAGATATGTGGGAGAGATTCTGAATGTGCAGAAAGTTTTGAACATGAGCAGATAAGTTAAAGTGTTTCCCGTACGTTCATTTATTTGTGGCGGCCTGCCACTATATCAACGCTGACCGCCACATATTGATTTTCTATTTTTTTTACTAGGCCTATTTAAAGAAAAGCTACAGGCAGCACGTATTCACGCAGCACATCCTCTCGCTCGTCTCTCTCATCCGTCCCTCGATCTCTTGTTCTCTCTCCCTCGTTAACACAGCTGCACAAATCTGTCCAACACAACGCTGTCAATGTCGGAGACCCAGCTATTAAAAGTTATTAGCAAGCATGTAAGGAGCCTAGCTAATAAGGAGAGCTAAGTTAATGTTAGAAAACAGCTGGATTTTCGAGGCTAGCATGCTGTATCTGCGCCACAGTTACACTGTCATTCTGTGGGAAACACTGAGTTATGATAAGTGATTAACAGATGAGCTAATAAAGTCCAGCCAATAACTGAATTAAAATGTATTAATTTATTACTGAGGGGCCACAAAGACATTTAAAAAGGTTACTTCCCCCCAAAAGAGGTGGTAAGACTTAATCATGTGTGTTGACTCAGCAGGGATGATATTAAATAAATTGATCTACGGGAGAAAATTATTTAAAAGCAATGAGAATGCCTGAGAGCCTCACTAGATTATATTCTATTATAATTATATATTTTGAATTGTCACCTGCCACCTGAATTTTTAGACATTTTCACCATAAATTGGTGCAGAAAAGGCACTTATTAAGTGCAGTACCTGGCTTCACACACAGTTTCTGGGAGGAATATTCACTTATTAGTTAGATATCATAACTTTTCACATGGCTTTTTTGTTACCTTTTCCATGTACTTAATAATAATAGTAACAATTAAAAAAATCAACAATATTCAGGGCAAATAGCAAACATCTTTTTTGATGGGGGCGGTAAGGGACCTGGATAATGGATGGGGGGGCGACCAAAAAAGGTTGAGAACCACTGTTCTACAGGAATGAATGAAAGTAGAAATGTACCTGAGGTGCGGGAGGGAGGTCCAATGAAAAGAAGCAGTAGAGATAAAGAGAGAAAAGAAACAACACATTAAATCAGGTAAACATTAAATTTGAACAAATTGTAACATTTGCTTACCTTGGCAGAAACCAAATGAACACAATGAAATTGTGGTGTAGAGTGTAGTGGCACAAACAAACCCATTGCGCTGCTTGTACTAAGACGGCTAAATTGACGATGCACTGCTGATCTCTTTTGAATGACAATGTGTTTCCCAGGTTATGTGCTAAACCAGCTGTTGTTGTTCTGACGTGTCGACAGGTTTTTAACAACACACGCACACACACACACACACACACACACACACACACCCGAATAAAGGAAATGACACCTACACAAAATGCACATGTAGAGCTGCCAGCGTTTGTGAGCATCAAACAAACACTTCAAAGCAGTGCTCTGCTCCCGTGCATCTCCTTCAGCCACCGATAGAGCAATATCTTTATTTCTCCCATCCATCCATGCCTCTTTCTCTCCCTCCCCTTCCCACTCTCTCATCTTTCCTCTCTTTTCTTTGACGCCAGGCACGTAAATGAATCTCATGGAGATCTGTTTTGCCGTGGAAAAGTGCTGTAATGCCACTGAAGGCACATGAGGGATTTGATGACAGGTTGCTATGTATTCTGAAAATAACTTGTGGCTGAGGCTTCTTAGATCAGTGATGTTAGACAGAGAGAGGGAGAAAGTCTGCTCTTGTCTTTTGAAAGTCTGCTCTTGTCTCTGCTCAGCGTCTTCTTTCGCAGTAAACTTTGCACTCTGTTTTTGTAAGGCAGTCCCCACTTCCTCCTCCTCCTCCCCCTCTTCGTCTTCATCGGTAAATTTGTGTCTTGTAAGTGCTTGTATGTGATAGTGGACAAGAGCGGCCCGTCCACAGGGGACAAGAGTGGAGAAATGGAAAAGGATGGAGAGGACAGAATCACCCAGCGGAAGAAGAGCACAAGCCCGATTCACCTCTGAGGGCAAAGACATGGGAATGTGGTTTTTGAGCTGCTGTTTGTCACGCAACAACCCCTCCCTCCTCCCCTCCTCTTCCTCCTCCTCCTCGTCTCTTACTTTGGATGTTTTGGGAATTAGGGAGAGGAATACAGTGACCAAATACATGTACCATATGTAGTTCTAGAGACACTGTACAATATATTGTGTCTGGAACTGCTTATTAATTAAAACGGCAAGAAAATATAAAGTCAAGCCCTCTGAGACACAAATGGCAGTTTTTTTTAGGCTGAAGCCGCTTATATGTTTTCAAGCACAAAACAAGCCCCTGTTTTGTTTTAATTATTATTATTTTAGATGTCACAAACTTTAAAACGTCATTGCTCCATATCCTGTCTTGCATCCTAAGATCCACTTCCTGCCCTAATGCCTTTCTTCAGTTGAATACATATTATGGTTATATCAATATGGGTATAATATTTTTGGTTAGAGGCTATTCATGCAGCTCAAATACATCAATATTTAATCGTTTTTATATCTTTAAGTATGATCAATTTCATAAAAAAGCTCCAAAGAAATTATTCAGCACTTGCAAATTAAGTAAACCTTTGACTCTGGAACAGTAAATTGCAAGTTTATGTTTATAAGATTTTAAAGGCATTAATGTTTGCACAGAAGGTAATAGCCAAGTATGTCACTTTTAGGGCTCCATTGTTGATATCACAAGGATGTGATAATTAGACAGTTATTTTGTTTTTCCAATCACCTTTTTTGATATAATCACTTTCCCTCAGCCTACCTTGTCTTCTTGTTTAGTTACAGAATTACATTTACCACAATGACTTTCAGTAACCGAGAGAGAGAGAAAGAGAGAGAGAGAAGTGAAGTGAAGTTGAAAAAAAGGACACAACATGTCCTGCGGTGCACGAGGAATCACAATAGTGGAAAGAAATTTATTTCTGCCACTTTTACAATGGATTTCTCCCAATACGAAATAACAGATCTGGAAAGAGGACTCTTTGACTCTAAGAGATTGACTTATGAAGTTAGAGAGGTTTTTACTTTTTAATCTCTATCCAACTGAGATGTGTAAAACTACTTTATCCACACCTTATCTGCAGAACTAAGACTTTCCAAAAGACAATTCAATCAATCATAGATTAATTATACAATAAATATGCAAGTGCACAAATGACATCACATGTGTGACTACCATTACTGATGGCCTTTGTCTGTCACATGACGAGCTCTCTTAGCCCTCTTAGTCACTTACTCACAAATACACACATAGCTGGGTGTCCACATTCTTTCACAAGCAAAGACACATACTGTAGCTGCTCACTCGCCCACAAAAAACTCAAGAAAACCTTCAAACGCATATTCACTTCCATGCTTACACACTAATGGTAGTCACTGCAGCAAGTTAGCTTTCTCCTCTTCCCTTTCCCTTCGTTTTCCTCTCATTACCCTCTCTCTCCTCCTCAGAAATGTCAGCCTTTCCACGGATACATCTCACATATGCTGCAACATTTGACATTTAAATTTCAATGTTGAGGTACATACCCGAGTCTTGGCTCTTACGTGCTTAAGATGCACAGTTCATATGAAAGGTTTAAAGCTGCAGTACGGTGTAAGCAAGCTACAGTGGGTAGGGGTTACCATGCATTAAGTATATGAAAAAGAGATCAGAATGACTACTGTGATTACACAGGTTAGTTTTTATCCTGTTTTTATCTAAAAAAAAAATGCTGTAAGGTGGTCTGCCCTTCAGTTGATCTAAGTAAGGCTACAGAAAGCGATTCATCTATTTACATTACTCCATAAATTATCATTTACAATAATGTGTTGTTTAAACTAGTAAAAAAATTATGAGTTGTCATACTCTGACTAAAATTAAATTGAACCTAATCTCAACCAACATAATGGCCCTTTACCACAAACAACCACCCAAAAACTCACCCAAAGGTCAGAGCCTACAGGTGGATGCTAGAGTGAAATGCTATACACAAACACTGCGAGAGTGAGTAGCAGCAGGTGATTACAGCAGTTACAGTTCAACAGTAAAACGTATGTTGCAGTGAGTGGAATTTGACGTGACATAACAACAGACTGTAGCTCGAACTTTCCTAACTGCGCTTTGCTTCATATTTGCTACTGAACATCAATCAGGATCATGCATAGACCCTGTTTGTGCATGTCATGTTATCATTACATCCGTGTCACAGAGCTACTACTGTTTTTCTTATATTTTAATCTATGGCAATCTTATAAAAAGCCAGGTCATTTAAAAACTGCTGCTTTTTACTTCCAGAATCTTCAAAGATTTTGCCCATCTGGATAAAAAAAGACATACTGTACAATCCATCGGCTGCAAAAATAAAATGGATGTTTAGCCTATTTTTGGTCTATTATTAAAGATTTATGAACGATAAAGACATCACAATAGGATTGATTTTGGCAGAATCACTCACTGCTACATAAGCAGATATAGTACAAGCAGATATATGCAGGTGTTACTGTGTAATCAAAACTAATGCTAACTCAGGGGTGCAGCAGGAGAAGCAGTGACCTCGCTGTGACCTTGAATCAATGAAAGCTAGCTTGTGGCTACTAGAACAACCTCTAGAACAACATCTTCTCTGTCTGACTGCTGAGCTTCTACTGGGGCAGTGGGTTTAGCTGCCTTGCTGTTGAAGATTTTGCTCATCCACAATGTGCCAGTGGGTCAGACCAGCAACGCTTCAACCGCAAGGTCACTGACCTTGAACCCCTGTGCTCCCAGTGGACCATCAGACTTGTGTTAGCAGCAGCTTGAGTGGTTACCCTGAGGATGTAACAGGACTGCTATAAACTGAGCTTGGACAGACAATGCATGGCTTTGAATTGCTTGTGTGATTGTAAACGTGAGGCAAAACAACAATACTATGGTGACCACATAAGCACAACAAAGAGGGCACACTCCAGCCAGTGTTCTCACACGTCAGCATACATGTATAGACTCTGATGCCAGGCCGCTACGACAGTGTGTGAATGTGTGAGACAGAGAGAGAGAGACAAAATATGTTTTGCCCTTGTTGAAGGGAGAGATGAGATGTGTCTAAACAGAAATGATGACATCACTTCTTGGCAGGCGGCTCCAGGGAGATGGTGCCAGGACCAGGGACATGCGCTCATCCAATTGCAAAATGAGCCACTGTATCTGTGTGTGTGTGTGTGTGTGTGTGTGTGTGTGGGGTGTGCTGTGACCAGGTCAGTCAGCACATGCCTCCGACAGCTAGTCCTTAATCAAACAGAGGGAGGTCAACCCACAAGAAGGAATGGGAGTACAGTGTGTGTAACTGTGTATGTGAACATGTGTGTTTTCTCTCCTCTTCTCTTTCCCAATTCTACATGGCTTTTTTTTGCCATTGACTACGATGCGTACACACAGACATGAGTGCAGATGTGGGTATTTGAATGACATAAGTAAAAAAAAGAGTAATAATGGCAAAATCTGAGATGTATGTATGCCAGTGAAAAAAAGCGATGCATAGTGTGTTTGTATGTCTACACATTTGAGTGTGTGTATCATCATGTACAAGAGGGAAGTGCGTGAATGTACAAGACAAAAATGGATGAGCGAGGGCAAAAAAAAGAGGAAGAGGAAAGATTTTAAGAAGTGCATGACAAGTGCAAGCAAGAGAGAAAGAGACAGTGAAGGTCTGAGAGTGAGGGACTAGTGCGTGTTTGTATGTGCATGCGAGTGAAAGAGATGGAAAGAGTGCCTGATGTGTGTGTGTGTGTGTGTACATGTGAGAGAGAGAGAGAGAGAGAGAGAGAGAGAGAGACAGAATGAGAGAGAGAGAGTGCTGGCGGTAAGGTGAAAAGGATAAAGACAAAGCAGAGTAAGGGAAGAATAAAAGCAGGGGGAAGCTGGTTCATGTTGCCTTATGTAATTTACAGGTCAGTGGTGTGTGCTGTGTTTGAGAAACTGATCTCTTTCAGGAGTTTTTGAAAGGAAAACTGATAACAGTATGTTTGGATTCAAGCTCCTTATCCAGTCACTGATATTTTGTGCAAGACTTTTGCTCAAATCTGAGCTTTACCCAAGCCTTAAAGTAAAATTTTACAATCTGTTCTAAATCAGACAAATTGAAAGGAAGTGATCTGCTCACTTTTTTCTAGTATAACTTCAAACTCTGGCTGAAGAGTGAAAAATCACAATTATCTATACTGTAAATAATGAATGCATGAATGACTACAAAGGAAAATCCCCATACCTGCTGTAATTTTATAGTATCTATGACAAGATTATGATCAATGATAACTCAAAGACTCATAATATGTATGATGAAGGGAGAGCTGAACTGCTGTGAGAATAATTTCCAGTGGGCTTGGCCAACTGCTAGTCTTTTCTGGCATTTAGCTAAAAAATGTTGGTATATCCAATTTCAAATGCCGAGCAAAATCTGTGGACATTTCATTCAGTCCATGTTCTTTTTATAAGTCAAGTAACAGACAAACATACAAAAACTTTTTTTATTTTTTTCAATTGTCAATAGTCACAGTAGCAGCACAAAGATTTGTTGTGGTGACTTACATCAGTCCAGCACATTAACCTACATGTGATGTGATCTGAGAGTGTAAAATAAATGTTAAAACAAAGACAGAGACTGATAAAAGTGACAATAATATCTGTGCTCACTGCTCAACATTCCTTCAATCTGGACACACAGATACATTTTTTTTTTTTTTTGGTTAAGTTAATAAATAATAAACAGTGCCTGCGTCTGTTACTAATGGGCTGGACTATTAGACTATGAGACTCAGACTGTCCATTTAGGGTCGAGGGAACAAATGACTCAGTTTTGATACACATTTTTAATACTACAGAGATTAAAGATCCTTTTGTGTCTGAACAAAGAAAACTGCTTTATTTGGCGTTAGATTTCAGATTGTAATGTTAGAATCTAATCTGGGTATTGACAATCATAGTACATCCCTTCATTTACAGAACAAGAGACAAATAAAGAGTATGCTCTCTTGTTTCCTGTCTTTCATTCTTTGCCTCAAAATTAGCATCATCATTGATTGCACATACCTCTTCCACACCTTATTACCACACACACACACACTCTCGACGATACCATTCTTTTCATCACACACACAGCATCGAGTTAATGTGCCGTGAGCTCATGCAGTACAACACTTCACAAAGTCACATTTCCCATTAGGTCCTATGGCTCAGCATTGCATTTGAGATATAAAAGGCACAGTGGATTAGACAAACTCATTAGCCTTTTAAAATGACTCATCTCCATACAGCCCAGAGACCAGTCTTTAAGCAGAGAATGTGCACAGTAACTTTCTGACTCTGATCACACACAATACGACATCTTGTTTGCTGGTTTTAATTTGGACAATTCCAAAACTTTTGGTTTGGTTTTGTTGCTTATTTGCACTTATTTGCTTATTTACACACACACACACACACACACACACACACACACACACACACACACCAGCCGAAAACCAGAACTTACATTTCTCTATATCTGTTGTAAACAGGTTCTAGAAGCACCATGTAGGTGGGATACTCCTTTCAAAATACATATCAATGCTCATTTCCGTATTGATGATATTCTGTTTTAACTGCTAAATTTCCAAAATGTTTGAAAAGCATGGTAGACTAGATATAGGGTAAGATCTTCAGGAACATTACCAGTTCCATGGATCTGATGAAAATATGAGTGAGTGGTTCCAGAAGATAATTAGATACTTAGTTTACTAAAAAAGACTAGTTTCATCATGACCAGCAAAGGTGTTTTTTTAAAAACATTTTTAACAATATCCTTTACTTTATCTAGTCATGATGGATCAAATATTAAATAGGACTACCGAAAGCGTTATTGTTTTTATTACAGAGAAAAGCACCCACATTAGCAAAAAAAAATATTAAAGCCACATGAAATAACATAAATGATCAGAAATATCAGTATACAGTATACCTTTTTCAAAATCCCAATCCAAAAATTAGGAAAAATATTGTGTAATGTTTGTAGAAATTGCATCCTTTAGCCAAATTAGCTACACTGGATGTTGATTCTTACATGCTAGTTACATTAGCTGATGGCAGTTAACATATGATTTTATATGCTGCATACTGTGAATGGTTATGGTGCATGTTTGCTGTGTAAACAGAATATATTGTCAGCGTGTGAGTTGAGAGGAGTGTTAGAATGCCTCCTTATGGCGTGCACCACATAGCCACTGTGGAGTCAGTGTGTGAAGGTCAAGGACAAACTCTCTGTCTCTCCCCCTCGCTCTCATCAGTTACCCACTGGCCATCTGCATCTGTGCCCTAGTGTCTCTCTCCTTTTCTCCACTGACCATGTAAAACTGAAACTGTAAATAAATAAATAAATAAATAAAGTAAACTAAAAAAAAAATCACAGCTCGAGAGTGCTACCACTGTGGAGCTAGTGGTCACGGCTGGAGAGTACACTGAGGTGTCACAACTTAATGAAGAGGACAAAAATAAAGCACAGTAGTTGGAATTACAGCACATGACTACCATAGACTGTTAAATTAATTTAGAAATATCGGCCCATTATATAAATCAAATACTGGCTAGGGTCGTCCACATAAGCAGAGGTAGCATGAGTGAATGGGGGATACCGACCCAGGGCCCCGGCTGGTAGGAGGCCCCCTATGTGGGCCATGAATTTTAGCTCAATTGATTGTTGTGGACCCAGACAAACAACAACGCTGCATGCAGTTCCGCTAAACTGGGAAAATTCATTTAAATGAAACAGTCCCTTCAATCCTGGTTTCAATGGTAAACCAGGATTGGTAGTAGTCACCACAATAATGACAACTACCAACAAAATACACTACAGTCTATGGAGACACATTTTAATAAACATAAATCATAAAGTAACATTCGTATTTTAAACAAATGGCAAACTTATTAGCAAATTTTAACAAAACTCCCTTCATCCATGCATCATGGGAACTCTGAGGGACGGATGTAGGCTGCGTGTGTACAGCAGTTTATTTACGATGTCAACTTCCACTGGAAGCCTCTCAGAAGCATTTCAGCAGCGGAGCGTGTAGCTTGCCCCATGTAAATGACTTGTTTTTAATATGTCATACTACCTTCTTCACAGCTATCTGTGACCTGCTTTCGTTCCTTGTCTTGAGGGGTATGCATCTAGCAACCAGAAACCACAGAATATCGTCTGTAAGGTCTATCTTCAAACAACAAACATGTGAAACAGTACCTCAGATGGCTTCAAAAGTCTCTGATAGCTTACAAATAAAGGATTTGAAGATTTGAGAGATGAAGTCGGTTCAAAGCAGTTCGTGTGCGGGAAACAGCTATTTTTAGACAGTACACTCAAGACATGTTAGCAAACAGTTGTTTATTTGGATATACAGCAAATATGGAAAACAACATTAGTATTTATTTAATGTAAAATAGAAGATGTTGTATATAATTCTCTATGGGTTCATAACTGTGAGTGACTCCTTTTATATTACACAGTCATTTTAATCCATTGTTAATATACAAAATATTGATTAGTGCAGCTTTTCAGACTTCACTGAGACACTCGACTAACCTCATTCAAAAGCTCCACAACACACATCCTCCATCAAACATGACAGTCCAACATTCTGTAATTTTCTTTCCTCCCTTTTTTGTCATGTCATTCATCACATATCCTGCCATCTGTAAACAGCTCCCTTTCGGTGTTATCTCTAACCAAATCTAAACTTGCCTGGAGTGATCCCCTCCTCATGATGGCTCGATACGTTGACACAACAGCCAATGATTTCTCATTATGATGATTAGTACAGAGCTCCTAACATTTAAGCCCGGGATAAAATCGATGGTTGTGTTGTAGTACAGAAACAATTACTTACAATGTACTGTGGCTCCTGCAGCACTGCACTTTGGAAAGTAAAAATATTCCATCTAGAATTATACTGACACTCCCTCACCTCTGCTCATCTTAGGAGTAATCACACTATTCATGTTACTTCCTGACATTACAACAAAACCTTTACATAACTCTATCAGGATGTCATTTTCTAAATTGATGAGCCTATCAATACATTTTATTTGGTCATTAGCATAAGTAACCTTGGTGGGTTAAACCTGGTAAAAGTTTCTGGTGCTTGTGTCGGAAGTTATCACTATAATATATCAATAATATCAATATATCAACATATCAACACTAATATTCTCTGGTGAGCCTTTTTTTGTTTTGATAGCCAAGCCTACCAAGAAAACAGAATGATTATCAGGTCAGTGAGAGGGCTCTGGATGAAATCTACCAGCAGATATTGACCCAGCTAATTCTCGACAGAAATGAAAACACAGTATCGACATGGTACAGCATGTGGAAAGCAAACAGAGCAGCCTACTAACCTAACAACTGGGCACTGGAGATTATTATTTGTTGCTAATTCATGAACTTGGTGGACACATGTTACAGCAAGCCTGGTGTTTTTCTTGTTCTTCTGCCACTAATGTAGTCAATAGAACAGTTAAGTGTGTAAGCCTATAAAGTCGTCTGGTCAAACTTGGAATTTTTAATACGGCAATGCAATTTATTTAGCAATTTTACACTGCCTGTTTTGACATTAAGGTGTCAAAACAGGCAGAATAGTACAAAATGCAGTAGAGTTGCAGCAAATGACATCCGTAATAACGTAAAGCGTCCTTAGTTTCTTCATTTCTTTCTTCCACTCTTAAGTGTCCTCAAGCCCATCTCCTCTATTATTCTCTTATACATCCCCTTACGTTCAACATCACCATGGAAACCCAGACTCTCTCCGCCCCACACAAGCTTCCTCCATGTCTTGTCTCTGTGGTAACCTTTAGGTGCTCTCAAGGACCCCACATGTGTCTTCCAAGGTGAGAGCAAGCAGAGCGCTGAAACAAACGTAAACAGAACACATCAGAGAAATGGAGGTACCAGATTTAGGAAACAAACCCTGAATCCCCATCCAGGACTTTGCATTTAGACCATAATATTTCAACTGCGATCCAACATCACTTTGAAATCACACCTAAAAATAAAGCAATGGGTGAGCCTCAAATTCCAACGACACACACTCCTGTTTAGTGCTCTCTTTAAACTAGTGAGAAAGTCTACAGAACTAGCTTGTTTCTCAGGCATGCAAAAACAAGGGTATGTTAAACCAGAAACCACAGAATATCGTCTGTAAGGTCCATCTTCAAACAACAAAACATGTGAAACAGTACCTCAGATGGCTCCAAATGTCTCTGCTAGCTTACAAATAAAGGATTTGAAGATTTCAAGCTCTGAGAGATGAAGTCGGTTCAAAGCAGTTTGTGTGTGGGAAACAGCTATTTTTAGACTGTCCACTCAAGACAAGTTAGATGACAGGAGTTATGAGAGAACAACAGCTCTTATCAGTGTGATCATTTCATGCCACAATGGGCAGAGTTATGTGTGTGTATATAGTTGTGAAAGCTGCTGTGTGCTTGTTCTGAAGCATTTCCAAATACTGTGTGTTACATGGTTAAGATGAACAAGAAATTGTTTGCTTAATTTAGCCGCTCGCTAAATCAGCTTTTTAATACACCGTTATTTAGCATCTGCATTTCCCATCATAACAAAGGTGTCAGAATTTTAATATTTTAATGCAGATTAAATCCCCCCCGACTCAAAAATGTGTTTTAATTATTGTTACTCATTTTGATCTTGACTATGAGATAATTTTAACTTAATTGAACCAATAATTTTTATATGTTTGTACAAAACCATATGTATTTGTAGTTGTGAGGATCCTCAATGCGTCCCCTGGACCCTTACCATAACCCATCACAACTAAGGCCCAATCCACACTATTGGGTTTTCGTTTTAAAACGGAAACTTTTACTATGTTTGCACCTCCCATGCCCACTAAAACGGCAAAAACGAAGGCCCGAAAACTGAGAAGTTTGAAAACGCTGCAAACCTCTATTTTCGTTTTAAAACGGAGGACTTTAGAAATGATGACGCAGGAGCTCACGTTTGGCTCTCTGATTGGGCCTTATCAGTCATGCAAAGCAGAAACACAATGCTACTGACAGAGTTTTAGTTTTGGTATTTTTACTAAAATATTTTATACCATGCACATAACCAGTGTTGGGGTAGTTACTCAAAAAAGGTAATGGATTACACATTACTAGTTACTCTTTTTTAAAGTAATGCCTTACTTTACTAAATTACTCACTGCTGAAAGTAATTAATTATAGTTACATTACTTTTTGGTTACTGCGTAACATCACCTGTGTTGCACAATAATAATATATAGTTACACCTCATATATGCTCAGATCAACACAAATCCTTATTATAATGAGGACATACACAGGATCTCTCTTTTATGCTCTTTAATACTACAAAGTGACCACAGAGTTGTGAACATCAGTCCAACATTTGTCAAGAGAAGAACAAGGCAGTACAGTATTGTGATTCTTACTGTTGAATCATTAATAGCTGCAAGCATGTAGGCCTGAGGCTGACAGTGAAAGAATCAGGCATGTATGTCTTATTAATAATAATAATTAGGCTATTTTGCTACAATTAAGCTTGACACGGCTGCGGCTGTGTTTGCGACCTGATCTTTCTCATCTCCGTGAGAGGGAAGAATTTAGAAAGTTGCGTGGCGCTACGGGGAGCCCCCAGCTGCAGTAGTGCATGGATTATGCATAATATTCATCCAGCCAGAGGGAACGATCACGAACAGTTCATAGTGCTTAGAGACACAACCCGTAGCCTACGAGAGAAGGAGAGGGAGAGGGGCGGTGGAGCGTACAGGGCCTGGAGATCGAGGAGCATCTGGCCCGCAGCGGCAGTCAGTCATCGTTCCCTCTGGCTGGAAGAAGTCTAACGCTCCCCATGATCCATGATGATAGAGAAATACAGAGATGATGATCACATGGTATGTGCAGCATGTACAGGTCAAGAGGGGACGGAATGAGTCAATTCCCTGCCTCAAATGTATAAGTTCATCACAAGTGAACACATGCGAGCAGGATCCCAGCCACTTTCACATCTAATGCCTATTATTTAGGAGAATAACAGGACTCTATGAGGTGACTGGGTATTTTTCTGTGCCTTGTGTGCCATGTTTAGGTTATTCATTACCTAATTTGCGACTGATGCAGACATCAGCTAAACAACTGACGTTTAAGATATATTAAGTTACTGGTCATTGTTGATCAACAAATATCAACTGGTACTGTGAATTTTAAGATTTTAATTTGTAGGTTACCACAGAATAGAGTACTATTAGAGTTCACACCTGTTAAATAAGAGCAAAACCTGCATCAGTGTAAATTTCAGGTAACGCAAATCAATAGGATAGGTGGTGTTTACTAATCTAATCAGTCTGCCTTCATTGGTATACCTCCTCCCATCGCTATCTCCTTCCCCTTTCTGTCTTTCTGCCAGTGTCTCACCAGAGGGTGTAGTTGGCTGCGACCTACTTTGCGAAGCAGAACTGGAGCTGTCAGTCATGCAGCTGTGCGTCACATTGCCTTACCAGGCGCTGAGAGGATACTGCTGCCTCACTCTGGCCCGCTTTCCTCACCACCACACTAGAAGCTTCCACAGCGGATGATATTTTCAGCTTCATCTCCGCTCTGGGTCTCTTTGCCATAAACAAGAAACGAGGAGTGGAACTCTTTCTAAAGATCTAGCATCTATCGCGTAATGCTATAAGCAGGATGTCCGGTGATCATCAAGTGGATCCTAGTAGGTAAAAGATGATTCAGGCCTTCTTCATGTCCAGCGGCTCCATTAGCGCAGGAAGGTGGCGTTTACATCCATTAGCCCAGAATAAATGGCAGCTGAATTATTGAGAACATCTACGCGATGAACGACTGCCAATCCATTAACTAAACAGGATCTGGCTTCAACTCAACTTTTCTTTTACCTACAGCTACATTTACGTTGATGAACCCATTAATGTCTCTCTCAAGCTCAATCCGATGCTACAATGACTTAATTTTTAAACTGTGTGCTCCTTCATGATTACGAAAGTTAGATGATTCCAAAGCCAAGATCCAACTGAAATGTATAGTGATACAGTAGAAGATAAAGTCACCAGAGAGCACAAGAAGGGAACTATAGACCGGAGGATTTAACCCCTTTGACGTTCAACCAAACAAGTGTTATGTGCTTAAAAAGTCTAAACGCAATGTTTACTTACTAGCCTTTTCCAGACCCCTAGGCTGGAAACCACTGCTACAGATGAATGTAGGCTGAAGGGGGACAAAAACAAGCAGCTATATCTACAAGTGAGATGCCACAGCAGTGATAGCAGCTGTAATAACTCTGTATACTGCAGTATGAAAAGGATTTTACTTTCAAAGGGACTATTTTTTTTTATATGTTTTTCAATGAAATGAATCAAATTTTCATTGCCTTATTGTCAGTGGGCTCAAAACTCACCTTGAAATGAAGCAGACACCTGTTTTCTCTGTTGCTTGTATCAGCCACTATGTTGCTTTTAATGTGAGGTCTCTGGGTCGGATTCAGCCCTGTGTGCGCTCCCCAGTCTCTCTCTGACTACAGCGACAACACAGCAGCTAACGACATGCAGTCCACTAACACCATAAAACAACCGGCTCACAGCAAAATACAGGCTCCACTTAAGGATACAAAACAACAATAAAGGTTTATGTGCTGAAGCTCATCAGACCAAACAGGTTCAGATGATGTCCAGTAAGAACAAAGTGAGTATTAGTAAAGCTGGAGAAACACAGAGAAAGTCACGTTAGCTCGCCGGCTAAAGCTGAGCAGTTGCTAATGTTATCCGGTGCAAAGGTATATCGCTTTCCATATTACTTCACCAACTAACGCGACCCATGTTACTATCCTGTGTACCACTGTTGATTTAGCCTGAAAGGATGTAACGGTAAAAAGCAAATGTGGAGTGATTTTTTTACGTTAGCCTATAGTGATGCAGCCAGGAGCAGCCAGCTAACGCTACAGTAGCTCGGATCTGCGGCTATTTGCTTCGTATCGTTCAGTTTAGATTTATTGTGGTTTTACCAATACTCAGGTACACAGCTTCTCCACCTCTCGCTGTAACTACCGTGACCCACATAATGTAAAACCCAGAGGAAGAGCCATCCACTAACACAAGTTACAGTAAAGTTACTTACTGTGGTCTAACAAAGTGTGACACAATATCCATTCCAGCTCACTAACCGTTTCATTATCATCCAATACATGTAGCTGTGCTGACATTGCTGAGCCTCCGGTGAAAGATTCACAGATAGTAAAGATAGTTACTGAAATGCAGCAGGTGAGCTAACGATGTAGCACATCGGCTAAATGCAGAAAATGTAAAGTTATCATGTAACGAGCATGGATTAGTTTAACCTACAGTTGATAACACTATTAGTGTAACGTTGCAGTGGGAGTTTACCTGAGTTTCCAGCGCCGTCCGTTCTTCCTGTCTGTCTATAGCCGCTGTCACTGCCTTTCTTCGGGAGTATTGTGCCAATATGCGGCTCGCTGCGCTGAATGAAGTAACGTTACGGAGCCGGTGTTGATCTGCCTCTGAGACGGGAACGTTGAAGTAACAGAGCCTGAACATGTCAGGAGAAAAGCCACAGCCTGCATGCTGGTGTTCCTGCGTTTATTGTGGTATTTCTGTATGAAAGTGGTTATGTTTCTGCCCATTTGCTGACCTTAATCAATCTATATGTAACCATCCCCGAGTTGTACTGGACGGTCCTAACTGGGCGGACACGCTAGGAGGCTAAAAGCCATGGGCACTAGCGTTGGTCGCCAGTGCGTCAGGGAGTGAGGTTTACTCACTGCACAGCATATCTGGTTACCATTACATATTGTTTTGTCAGTGAAACTGCATTTAGTTTGACTACATCACGAAAGACTTCGGTAGTGAGCACAACACATAAATCAGTCAATGAATAAGTCTACAAGCTGTATATTGACCAACACAGTCACAACATACACACACTGCAGAAACTGAGTGTCTTGCTCAATGACTAAATCAGGCCTACAAAAGTAATTTCCCCCTCTGGATTAGCTTGCTCCATTTGAGGTTTATCTTACCTCTAAAATATATTTTATTTCCACTGTTATTTGATAGAACCTTTATGGAGAACTGTTACTTATTTCATTCTGTAGCATTAAAGTGTGCAAAAATTCAATAGCTTTATGCTTCTTGTATCCCGCTGCTGTAAGCCAAGACAATGTCTACAACTGAAGCGGACTGGAAACAAATAGTCATTCACTTTACAACAACCTTGGGTGAGGATTGTATTTGTAGGAGTATGCATGTGGGAGTATGTGCATGAATGCTGGCCACTTCCTTTGAATGAGCGGTGTCCAGTGTGAATGGGAGACAGAGAAGAGAACTGGGAAGAGGTTCTAAGGTAAGTTACAGCCTGGATTATCGCATATCTGAACACTGGGTGATGAAAGTCTGACCCCTGTGTCATTTGCAGCATATCACTCTCTCATCGAGCTTTATGTTCATTGCAATAATTTCTCTACTCTGTACTCCTACCTCTTCTTTCACGTTTAAAAATCTTTCCATCTTTCCTCTCCCTAGCCTTCTTTCCTGTATTACAGTCCCTCCTTAGAGCTGTTTTATCTTATTCCTCTCCTTCCTTTATGTGAACATGAATCGCATTACGATTCCACAAACAAGAGGGAATCATCAATTAACACTGTCACATTGAGGGCCAAATATAGACAGGCATCACAGCTGCAGAGATATATGTCATAACAACTGCACATCATGCTCAATGACAAAATGAGAACACAATTAGTCATCTTAGGGGCTAATTGTATTCTTAGACTGCTTCAGTTGATGTATTGTGGCTAGGGAAAAACAATGATCTTTGAACCGCAAAGACGAAAAGAAAACATATTATTTCAGGAGAGCTGATAACAGAGCTGATACAGTTGCCCAGCCATGGTGGATTTTTACCACAACCCCGAGAGAGAGTGTGTGTATTTTACCCTGGGCATCATCACATGATTAATTAATTAAGGATATGGATGCATTTGAATCCCACAGCAGTTTAATATTGCAGTCTTTGCTGTAATTTAAGCTAAACATTCAGTTTTCAGATTATCTAAAACTCCTGGCAATTGCATCACAATATCAATATTAATTTATTCTTTTGTATTATTTTTTACAGAACACATTCACCCACCATTTATTCACCCAGACTTTCACATATGCAGGCACACATTTGCTGCACTGGATCAAAACCCTCCAGCTCCCTGATAACCTTTAAAGGATAGACCAGAAGAAATAGATTGCATTATTGTTCTTGTGCAAAGCTTATTTAATCATTTTCTTTCATATGAAATAATAAATAACCTCAGCCTCTTGAGGCTTCATGGTGGAAATCTTCATGACAAATCAGCTGCTTTTATTGTGTCCATATGCAGGTCAGAGGTCATCCTAAATGTTATCTATGTAAAGAGCTGAGGTCGATCGATCGATTCACTTAGAAAGAAATGTTTTTCTGATTGTTGCATCATTGAACTGCTACAAAAACAGCTTTTCTAAGCCAATGTCAATAAATAAACTGAAAAGGCTAAATAAAATAAAAAGGCTGGTAAAGATAAATACTGAGCAGACAGAATATGTCAAGCATGCAGAACAGTACTGGTTATAATCTAAACACCAGGTAGCCATACACATTCCTATAAGTAGAGCTCATAATATGGACAACATTACACGGGAAATACTTGGTTACTAATTCAAACTCCAGAGTATCTGTGATCAGCCATGCATTTGTATGCATATTACATGACTAATGCTGTCAGAGATGGAGAGAGATTGCTTCAGATTGGCCAATCAAGATGGTAATTAGCTGCATTAGGTAGCAAACCAGAGCCAAAGGCAGCAGATTAAAATGAGCTACTGCTAATCTATATTCTGTGTGCATTTTGTGAGGAGGGAATAATAATATACACAGAGTTGAAAACTAAAAAGAAAAGATTCAGTAAAATCAGTTTACTGTCCCCTGAAGCCATCAGTCATTCAAAGGCATCCATAAAGCATGAGACCTGTGATCCTCACATGCCGCAGCAGTGCAGCAATGGTCTCCCAGTCAGACTAGAGCCTAATGGCTTCAGTCAAATGCTTCTTTGTTGGAAACAATGAAAACATTTTGCTATTCAGAGAGAGTAATTCAGTTAGCAGTGTGATGTATGAATAGCTTCAGTTTCTGCAGCACTGCAACATTACCTCAACACACTACATACCTTACTATAATATGGACAAATCTGCAGAGAACTGTATTAATATTAAGGCATTTTAGAGGACACCATGCGATAACTATTTTCCTGAATTTTCTAAGAGGCACAAATGTGAAATTCATACACAGAGAACTAACAGGTGTAAAATTGGGTGAACATCTGCTCTTTCCTCTATCTGTGAAGCGACAGAGAACACAGTGCAGAAATAGTTGGAACTGACTTATTGGTACATGGGACTACAAGAAATTTAGTCTATAGAGTGTGTCTATATGCATTTTGTCAATTTTAACTTACAGTAAAACAGGTATAATCCACACAGCACAAAATACTGATTGCAGTGGTCACAACCTGGGGTCTTAATTTCTCCAGAGGGTCTTAAGGTAAAGCACAAGCGTTTTAAGATGATTTACATGATATGTTAATAATCATACCACACAATGTAATAGTATGGACAAATAGATATTCCCGAAAACTGTATATTTGATTGTTTTTGTTTTTGTCACATGTGGCAGCAAGGCTCAAGAGTGAGAGTGGTCTTCTAGTAATCAGAAGTTTACTTGAGTTTCCTTGAGCAAGACAATGAACCCTAAACTGCTCCTGATGAGCAGGCACCTTGCATGGCAGCCTCTTCCATCAGTGCATGAATGTGTGTGTGATAGGTGAATGTTGACATGTGTTGTCAAGTGCTTTGAGTGGTCAGTAGACGAGAAAATATACATGCAGTCAATTTACCATAGATTTATGCGATTTTATAACAGAAGTGAACACCCGTCTAGGCCAACTAAACTATCCTCAGTGATTATCCTGCCTCCTGTGCCTGAATTTGGGTTCAAGCTCTTGCTAACACTACTACAAGATGCTCTGTGCACATGAATGCTTTTAGTCAGACGCTGTAAGAGCAGTGACTCACGCAACAAATTAAGCATTCCTCACACCCATTTCATTACTTTGATGTTTTAAATTTTTATTTATTTGGGGAAACTTGACTAAGCGACAGGGCTTGTTTTTCAGCGAAAGCATGCATTACATTCACACCTTCCCAGCTAACTAAACAGGGTTTTACGGTTTTGTTGGATTTGTTTGTTTGTCAGGGACAATCCCCATTAATCAACAGAAAAACGATAAATGAGATTAGATTTCCATTTGTTGTCCCTAACCGGGTGTTTAAAGGAGACCTATTATACTGCTTTTCCAGTCCTATATTGTAGTTCTGTGACTCCTGTGTGTGTGGCAGTTTTGCATGATTCAAAGTTCAAAAAAATATATTTTTTTCTTATACTGATTCTTCATGTAGGCCTTCACTTCAACCTCTGTGTGAAACAAGCTGTAGATGCTCTTGTCTCTTTAAGCCCCTCCCTCTCAAAGCCCACTGTCTTCTGATTGGCCAAGACCTGAAGCATGTTACCGGGCTGTTGTTGTTGCTGGGCGGAACAGGCAGACTGAACGTTGTGTGCCATTAGTGTGGGAGCACATGACCATATATGGAGCCGCTGGTAGAAAAAGCAGTTCAAAGTTGCTCTCAGTGATTTCTTATAAATACTTTAACCTCATTTTTTAAAACTGTGGCTATGTTTAACATGATCATCCATTATGACAAGTCATAAAATGTGCAAAAAAATAATAGGTCTCCTTTAAAGACAATGGGCAAATAAATATTTCTTATGAAGAACTACAAAGTTAAGACAGTTAGGAAGATGACTGCGGAGAAGACACCTGGGACTCTAATGTGCACATCTGAATTCAAGGCAATACATAAGCTTAAGAGTACCTCTACAGCTTTTGGGGAATGTCGAGGGGTGTTGCCTTCACCCCGAGATGTATTCCCAGCTGATTTAAGGCTTCGCGCTGCCAACATGCTGACATGTTTTCTAACCACTGATGAATGCAACAGAGAAAACACCTCTGGGTTTCATCTGGTTGATTACTTCAATGGTGCTTATGAGAATTTGGCAGCTCCAGCGCAGCACCACAGTGGAGCGGACATGGCCATGCTACAGTACATGATGTGCACTATTGGATACCTGTGATGAAAGCTGGCTGGGCAGCAGCTGGCAACAGGAGGCGGGCATCAGATGACTGCTCTCAGCACTGGGAACAAAACAAGCAGCTGAGGGAGCGGTGGGTGGGTTGTCCTTCTCTTTAAAGGAAGCCAGGCTATGATTATCACTGTGCAAAATGGGGCCACAAAATGATGTTAACAACCAGGCCAGCTAGCTAACACTTGATGCTAATTAACTACTGCCACCTGCAGCTTACAGCTTAATACCAATCCCAATGCAGAATGAGCCATCAATCTATTCTTACAACGCTATATATATATATATATATATATGTTTTATACAGTTATTACACTGTTATATATTCATGAAGGAATACAAGGATAAACCTTTTGAGATGAATCGTCATATTTTCAAGAAGAAATAGAAATTAGCAATATAGAAATAACAGAAAGGAAGAAAATTGTTTTCTACCCATATTTAATAAACTTTTTCAAGAGTTTTAAGAAATTAAAGGTATGAGCAATAAAAGGTACAAAAAAAATTAAAGCTGCAAGCAGCGTTGGGCGGGCCCTCGCACTTGTAAGCGCGTCCGCGCGTGAGCCGGCCGAATTTCCTACGCGGTTCCGACGCCGCATGAATGTGCTATATGTCACTTCCTGTGTCCCCTATGTGGAGCTACATAGCACTTGCCGCTATGAATATAAATCGGTATTGACGTGTAGATGTCTGCGGGGTGGGAGAGTTATCAAGCACGTAAAGTTTGTTTCAGATGTGAACATGTACACTGAACAATAATGTACCCAAACAATAAAAT